>NC_135238.1:9301739-9612163 GCF_051348905.1 Ranitomeya variabilis
GCTGCACCCCTGATGGGATAAGGTGCAACTGTTACCTCTGCACCCCCGATGGGATAAGGTGGGGCTGTTACCTCTGCACCCCCGATGGGATAAGGTGAGGCTGTTACTGCTGCACACCTGATGGGATAAGGTGCGGCTGTTACCTCTGCACTCCCGATGGGATAAGGTGCGGCTGTTACCTCTGCACTCCCGATGGGATAAGGTGGGGCTGTTACCTCTGCACCCCCGATGGGATAAGGTGCGGCTGCTACCTCTGCACCCCTGATGGGATAAGGTGCGGCTGTTACCTCTGCACCCCCGATGGGATAAGGTGCGGCTGTAACCGCTGCACACCTGATAGGATAAGGTGTGGCTGTTACCTCTGCACCCCTGATAGGATAAGGTGCAGCTGCTACCTCTGCACCCCCGATGGGATAAGGTGCAGCTGTTACCTCTGCACCTCTGATGGGATAAGGTGCGGCTGTTACCTCAGCACACCAGATGGGATAAGGTGCGGCTGTTACCTCTGCACACCAGATGGGATAAGGTGCGGCTGTTACCTCTGCACACCAGATGGGATAAGGTGCGGCTGTTACCTCTGCACACCAGATGGGATAAGGTGCGGCTGTTACCTCTGCACCCCTGATGAGATAAGGTGCGGCTGTTACCTCTGCACCCCCGATGGGATAAGGTGCGGCTGTTACCTCTGCACCCCCGATGGGATAAGGTTCACTTGTTACCTCTGCACCCCCGATGGGATAAGGTGCGGCTGTTACCTCTGCACACCAGATGGGATAAGGTGCGGCTGTTACCTCTGCACACCAGATGGGATAAGGTGCGGCTGTTACCTCTGCACCCCTGATGAGATAAGGTGCGGCTGTTACCTCTGCACCCCCGATGGGATAAGGTGCGGCTGTTACCTCTGCACCCCCGATGGGATAAGGTGCGGCTGTTACCTCTGCACCCCCGATGGGATAAGGTTCACTTGTTACCTCTGCACCTTTGATGCGGTTTCCCAGGAATTCTCCTAGGATCAGTGAATGGTGACAGTTTGTTCTCCGGTAACAGAAGCACAGGAGGGTCAGCAGAGATACTGAATCTTCTGTCCTCCTTGTTGTCCTGCGGTTGCAGCTGTTGACCAGCAGTGATCAAACATTCTTAATCCTGGGAATATGCCGGCAATATTCGTGCCCTGGTGACCCCCTTTTCAAGCTTATTTACTCAGGACAATGGATACATGTGAACAGTGACAACCATTGTTACAAGACAGAAGTGTTCTCAGAGCAGTTGTCACTTCCCACCCCTCCCCCGCTCTTCTCTCCGACTCATACACTTCACAATCTACAGTACATCTCCATCGGCCGCTCTTCTCTATAGTGTCCATTTGTGTTGCAGTCTGTGGAAAGCAGGGATTGCGCTCCAGGGTCTACGGTGGAACCGATGTGGCCCCGGGGCAATGGCCATGGCATGCCAGCCTGAGCTTCAATGGGAAGCCAGAGTGTGCAGGAAACCTGATCGCTGAGAAATGGATCCTCACCGCTGCTCACTGCTTCGGCAAGTAAGTGTAATGGACCCCGAATAAGCATCGGACCTGATGATCTGGTAGCGAGGACCAGACACACGGACCCCATGTGGATCCTTTGGCCAATGTCATTACGGTTGGGTACTTTTTTCTATGAAGTTGACTTTCTTCTTTATTTTTAGAAAATCCACAGATATTAAACAGGACCCGACATTATGGAGAGTGCACCTGGGCTTCACCAAAATGGGATATACCCCAGAGGAAAGCACAGCTGTCACTATTGTGCCATCGAGGATCGTGGTGCATGGCAGCTACGCCAGCTACGTCCAAGGACATGACATCGCCCTCATGGAACTGTCCCAACCTGTCAATTTGACAAGGTTTATTTCTCCTGTTTGCCTGCCTGAGGTCACCCACCGATTCCATTTTCGCAGCACATGCTATGCAACCGGCCTCGAGGATGTTCTAGAAGACGGTTAGTAAATTTACAAGTGGTGGGAATGGAGGTGAAGACCATAGCTTTGATCAGTCTTCCAACATTGCCAACCATAGACCTTTGCATGACTCCTCGTCATTTTCCATAGTTCCCCTGGAAAGCAAGAGATCACTGAAGACAATTGCCCAAACACTGATTGGCTGGAGAACATGTAATTGTATCTACAACACTCACATAAGACCAGACGTGTTCCAACCTGCAAAGCCCGGCATGTTGTGTATAGTGGACCCTTATGGAAAGAAAGGTCCTTGTCAGGTAACTATGGACGACTGAGACCTTCATGGTAAGTTGGGGGAGACGCCTTTGTTTTCATCCATCTCATGTCCTGTATGTCTTAGGGAGACTCAGGGGGTCCTGTGGTCTGCAATGAAGATGGTGTTTGGTTCCTTGCCGGAGTCATTAGCTTTTCTGAAGGTTGTCACTTAAAAGACAATCCCACCATTGTCACCTCTGCATCCTTCTACCAAGACTGGATTCAGAAGTGGACGGACTCTTCTGTTACCTTCTCCCCTCAGTTCATTAATGTCACCGATGATGTGGATAACGACACCTGCAGTGACCTACTCAGCAATCTGACCTCAGGTAACCTCTACGATAGGACATCCTTCATTGCTCATCAAGGTCTAGGCTTTAAGCAATGTACATATAGAGAACTGTAATGTCAATGAACGTAGAAGGTCATCAATGTAGACCAGAGAAATCCCCTCATTACAAGAGCATTACAGGCCGGTGGGGTGAATATTAGGATTTATGGCCGTGATGTCATCAGTGCCATCGGTAAGGAATGGAGAGATGCATCGCTTCTTGGATCTCCCAGATTGAAGGTTATAGTTGACATCTCACTGGTTCATTGTCCAGAAAATCGTTACAACATTGACTTTATTTTGTGTGGGCTACATTGATAAACGTTCCATCTAAAACTTCAATGATTTTTCTTAAGGTTGTGGATTTTCGAATGTGGACACTTCAGGCTCAGTAAGTCCTGGGCCGTGGCCATGGCAAGTGGACCTGTGGAAAGATGATCGAAGGGCCTGTGGAGGGGCCCTAATCTCAACCAATTGGGTTATAACGGCGGCAAAATGCTTTGTTGGGTGAGACAATCGTCAATGATCAGACAGGGTTAAGGGTAGACGTAATTAACGACTAGAAAAGGCTGATTTATGGGAAAGGATGGGGTTCTAGTAAAGTATTGTAGAAACGGAAGATATAAGGGTAGAAATAAAGAAAGTGAAGTAGTAGATGGGAAAACAAAAGAAAGATTACAGGGCAGACAGACTGTAGGATGACGGTGGCCATGTTTGGGTCTTCACTCTTGTGTCCATGTCTTCCCTTCGGTTGTAAGCCCGGACTCTTCTGACTTCCCTTTGGACTGGTCTGTCACTATAGCCACCGGGACACAAGAAATGAGGCACCTTGCTGTAGAGAAGATCAGCATTCATGGCTCTTACATCACTCCAGAACAGGGATACAATGTGGCCCTCGTCCGGCTCGCCATGCCGCCACCTCTAGGAACCTACACCGGGCCAATCTGCGTTCCCTACTCTTCCCATAAGATCCCGCATAACTCATCCTGTTGGCTCAGTGGCAATGATGGTGATCATCCAGGTGAGGTTCTCCAGTTCTTTCGTCTTATAGGGATGAATTAGCACGCAAATCCCAAATTTTATCTCTGATTGGTTTTCTTTTCCACCCTTCAGTTCAGCCTTCCCGAGGAGTCAAAATGGATCTGGTTGGCCCAAACCAATGCAACTGCATCTACAGTCAATCAAACTCTGACAAGCCCAGTGTCTCCATACTGCCCGGTATGATATGTGCCACCAGGCAGGAGACTATGGGCAAGTGTCTGGTAAGTGTGGCTTTGGGGTTTAATATTATTGTGAACTCATTGTAGCACCTCTAGTGGCTGGAGGACTGAAATGCATCTGCCAGTCTTAGAGCCATCATTCTACCAAAAACACCACCTAATGCTTGAGAACATTGAGGCAACTGCAGTGTCTACTGCTTGTAATCACAGCGTGTAAGGTGCAGGGAAGAAACAGAATAGGTGAACATCCCCTTTAAGTCTTTACTGAATTTGACCCCTCAAACTGCCATTATAGATTATCAGCATCAAATATGTATAAAATATAAAGAATTTCTCTCTGTCATTAGCCATTTAACGTAGCAGGTTGAGAGCGCCCTCAGTGGCTGATGAGAGTCATTGCACCTCCGTGATCATTGTCAGCAGTGGGTGGGCTAAACCATTTTCCATGGCTCTCTTTACAGATTGATTCTGGGGGTCCGCTGGCCTGTAAAGAGAATAACACATGGTTTCTGATTGGGGTACAGAGCTTCGGGGGCGGTTGTGGCACTTCACTCCCTGAGGTGTTCACTGACCTCACGCACTATGAAAGTTGGATATTACAGGAGACACGAGACGCCTTCTTCCGCTTACAGCCGAAATCTCAGCCTGCAGAGCTGGACTCCGACCGGTGCTCAATCAACAGCCCAAGAGGTAACGAGCATGCAGACCTATCATATACAGTACGTGACCCATGTGAGACCCCAGAACGTACAGTACAGACCAAAGTTTGGACACACCTTCTCATTTAAAGATTTTTCTGTATTTTCATGACTATGAAAATTGTACATTCACACTGAAGGCATCAAAACTATGAATTAACACATGTGGAATTATATACTTAACAAAAAAGTGTGAAACAACTGAAATTATGTCTTATATTCTAGGTTCTTCAAAGTAGCCACCTTTTGCTTTGATGACTGCTTTGCACACTCTTGGCATTCTCTTGATGAGCTTCAAGAGGTAGTCACCGGGAATGGTCTTCCAACAATCCTGAAGGAGTTCCCGGAGATGCTTAGCACTTGTTGGCCCTTTTGCCTTCACTCTGCGGTCCAGCTCACCCCAAACCATCTCGATTGGGTTCAGGTCTGGTGACTGTGGAGGCCAGGTCATCTGGCGTAGCACCCATCACTCTCCTTCTTAGTCAGATAGCCCTTACACAGCCTGGAGGTGTGTTTGGGGTCATTGTCCTGTTGAAAAATAAATGATGGTCCAACTAAACGCAAACCGGATGGAATAGCATGCCGCTGCAAGATGCTGTGGTAACCATGCTGGTTCAGTATGCCTTCAATTTTGAATAAATCCCCAATAGTGTCACCAGCAAATCATCCCCACACCTCCTCCTCCATGCTTCACCGTGGGAACCAGGCATGTAGAGTCCATCCGTTCACCTTTTCTGCGTCGCACAAAGACACGGTGGTTGGAACCAAAGATCTCAAATTTGGACTCATCAGACCAAAGTACAGATTTCCACTGGTCTAATGTCCATTCCTTGTGTTCTTTAGCCCAAACAAGTCTCTTCTGCTTGTTGCCTGTCCTTAGCAGTGGTTTCCTAGCAGCTGTTTTACCATGAAGGCCTGCTGCACAAAGTCTCCTCTTAACAGTTGTTGTAGAGATGTGTCTGCTGCTAGATCTCTGTGTGGCATTGACCTGGTCTCTAATCTGAGCTGCTGTTACTCTGCGATTTCTGAGGCTGGTGACTCGGATAAACTTATCCTCAGAAGCAGAGGTGACTCTTGGTCTTCCTTTCCTGGGGCGGTCCTCATGTGAGCCAGTTTCTTTGTAGCGCTTGATGGTTTTTGCCACTGCACTTGGGGACACTTTCAAAGTTTTCCCATTTTTTCAGACTGACTGACCTTCATTTCTTAAAGTAATGATGGCCACTCGTTATTCTTTACTTAGCTGCTTTTTTTCTTGCCATAATACAAATTCTAACAGTCTACTCAGTAGGACTATCAGCTGTGTATCCACCAGACTTCTGCACAACACAACTGATGGTCCCAACCCCATTTATAAGGCAAGAAACCCCACTTATTAAACCTGACAGGGCACACCTGTGAAGTGAAAACCATTCCCGGTGACTACCTCTTGAAGCTCATCAAGAGAATGCCAAGAGTGTGCAAAGCAGTCATCAAAGCAAAAGGTGGCTACTTTGAAGAACCTAGAATATAAGACCTAATTTCAGTTGTTTCACACTTTCTTGTTAAGTATATAATTCCACATATGTTAATTCATAGTTTTGATGCCTTCAGTGTGAATGTACAATTTTCATAGTCATGAAAATACAGAAAAATCTTTAAATGAGAAGGTGTGTCTAAGCTTTTGGTCTGTACTGTAGATCTGAGATCATGGGACGAGATACCAGGTTGGTGACATCACTGTCCATGTTTAAGTGATGACATCCCTGCTCTCTAACTGTAAGTGATGACATCACTGATCTCTAACTATAAGTGATGACATCACTAGGCCTCTAATATAAATGTGTATTGCAGGTTGCGGGCTCTCAATCATTTCCCCGGGATCTATTGGTGACACCACAGACAAGACGTGGCCATGGCAGGTCAGTCTACAGCTGTACGGATCCCATGTCTGCTCCGGTGTCCTGATTGCTGAAACCTGGTTCCTCATTGCTGCTCACTGTATACCGAGGTATTACGGCAGAGGTGGTTGTATTTGGGCTTTTTCTACGTGGTGCCATCCTGGTCCTCACACATGACTTGTCTCTGTAGGTATACCTCCATCAATGAGTACATAGTCTCACTGTCCACTCAACTCCTAAATGGACCCAATCTCCAAAGGGTGACGCGGAAGATCAAGAAGGTGGTGCCCCACCCTAGATACAACACAAAGACTGGAGAAGATGACCTGGCTCTGGTGGAGATGTTCTACGGAGTCACATTCTCTGACTACATCCTGCCCATTTGCCTTCCCCATGACCGGTCTCTACTTCCTTCCAGTAGATGTTGGGTCACTGGCTGGGGAAAGCTGTACCCATCAGGTAGCACACTTAGGACATAGCAGCAGTAAATATAATGGGCGTCCTTCATGAGGTGCCAGGACTTATACAATAGATGTTGCTAGTGATTCCATTGAACAATGATGAGAATAGGGATTTATCAACTCGATGCCAACTGCTTGTTGGGGGCCAGTTTGTTGTACATTGGCCCTGGTGACAGACACAATGGACACCCTTAGCTTGTAGAGCATGTACAGCCATATTTTAATGTGCCTTTGAGCTTATTGTTCCCAGGTTTCCCTGGTCCTGATGCCAGAGTAGACTACCTCTGGTTAAACCCATCTCAAGCCACCGGAGACAACATAGACATTTCTCATGTTCTTGGTGCAGATCGGTGGCTTACTTATAGATATTGCCACCATAACACAGATTTGGACAAGGTCAGCTTCTATGGTTCATCTCCAGTCATACCTACAATATGTCCTAGAGTTCGGGGCTGATGATAGACCCCATTGCCAGTCCACTGTACCTCCAAGATAGTCATTCCTAGACTACATGTCCTTCACTTATCCATTTGCTTCTCTTTTCCAGATAGTATCTCATCCTCTCCATCTCTGAGACATCTTGAGGTCTCTCTGTTGGAAGCCAATAAGTGTGGAGCTCAAGGAGACATCACAGAAAGCGAAGGACGATTGTGTGCAGCAGCGAAAAGAAACAACGCATTCACTTGTCTGGTATGTACATAAGAAGATGAGGGAGATGATGGGAACGGGAATCAGAAGTGCTAAAAACTCATGGCCGTTGTCCTTCAAATTCATTGCCCACAGATGGATTCCAGTGCCCCGCTTGTATGTCAGCCCAAGTCTGGAGGTCCCTGGTTTTTGCACGGCATGTTCAGCCAAAGTTCTCCACCCAAGAAGAATTCATGCCCAGGTAACTTTACCGCAGTCATGCCCAACTTGTCCTGGATCCAAGAGGTGGTTCCCAAGAAAGACCTCAGCTACTTGGAAAGTAATAAGACGATTCCTGATGACTTTGTGCCCGCAGCCAATACAACACCTGTCCCACCACTTCAGCCTAGCACAACACTGATACCACACACTGCTAATACCACCCACACCGGTTCCTGTCCTGGGACCGTCACTGAGGATGGAGTCACTTGTGCCGGACACAGAACAACCACCCCCTACAACATAAGTTTCACCATTAAAGATGGGAACCGACAAATTAACTCAACTGGGCCTTCACCAACAACGAGCTCTGGTGTGGGATCTTTATGGTGGAACTGGTCTACACATTGCCTTCTACTTCTCCAGAGCCTTGGTCTCTACGACTGAGGACCTTCAAATACAGGAAGTCATGCAGTGGACTTGTGAGCCTCCTGAGCAGCACGAGTAGCGCTGCTTTCTTGCGAACAGTCACCACTACCAGTAGAACCACCAAGATGACGCTGCTATCCCACAGATGACCAGTGGGTGGCTGTGCAGTCGCCTATATCAATATTTAGACTATTCTAAGGATGACGTGTACATACCGTAAAAGTGATCACAGGAAGTTCTACCTGCTGTACATGGGACTGCTTCTCTATGTGGCACAGACTTGTCTAATCCCCTCCCACTTATGGATATAACACACAAGAGTAGCATCTGGCAGGGGGCTCTGCGTGCAGGGCAGATACAGGTACGCTGTGTGTTTGTCAGGCACATGCCCTATGCTGATACTGTCTGGCAAAGCCCATGATGGGAGGGGTGTTCACCTCGGGTCGCTTCCATTTCTCTTTACTAGAAGGAGAGCTGTGGTTATATGTTTTTAAACATAACAGCCTTTCTAGAACTACAAGTGCCAGGATTTCCTATTCATGTTTCATTTAATTACTGTGAAAACAAAATCTAGCAATATTTGTATGATTTCAGTTCTAAAAAATAAATTCTGTTATATGAATATTTTTTCGTCCATTGTTTACAATTACAGGAGTTTTTATTCCAAATAACTCTCCTAAAATGTTGATTTATTATCCCATTGTCTCAGAGAATTGAACTAATATCCCTGAGAAAGAGACTTATTATCTTAGGCTACTTTCACACTAGCGTCGGGCTGAGGTCACCGACGCTAGCGTCGTCTCCGCCGCACAACGGGGGCAGCGGATGCATTTTTCCAGCGCATCCGCCGCCCCATTGTGAGGTGCGGGGAAGTGCGGGGAGGTGGGGGCGGAGTTCCGGCCGCGCATGCGCGGTCGGAAACAGCGGACCGTCGGGAGCAAAAAACGTTACATGTAGCGTTTTTTGCTCCCGGCGGACCGCCACAACACGGTGTAACCGTCTCACGACGGTTGCGACGTGTGGCAATCCGTCGCAATGCGTCGCTAATGTTAGTCAATGGAGAAAAAACGCATCCTGCAAGCACTTTTGCAGGATGCGTTTTTTCTGCAAAACGACGCATTGTGACGGAATGCAGTTAACGCTAGTGTGAAAGTAGCCTTAGAGAACTCTAATTTCATAGATCAGACTTATTATCTCAGAGATCTTACCTATTATCTTATAAATCAGACTTAGTATCTCCGAGATCTCACCTATTATCTCATAGATCAGACTTATTATCTCAGAGATCTCACCTATTATCTCATAGATCAGACTTATGTCAGAGATCTCACCTATTTTCTCATAGATCAGACTTATTATCTCAGCTAACTCACCTATTATCTCATAGATCAGACTTATTCTCAGTTAAATCACCTATTATATCATAGATCAGACTTAATCTCAGAGATCTCACGTATTATCGCATAGATCAGACTTATATCTCAGAGATCTCACCTATTATCTTATAAATCAGACTTAGTATCTCTGAGATCTCACCTATTATCTCATAGATCAGACTTATTATGTCAGAGATGTCACCTATTATCTCATAGATCAGACTTATCTCAGAGATCTCACCTATTATCTCATAGATCAGACTTAGTATCTCAGAGATCTCACCTATTATCTCATAGATCAGAATTATTATGTCAGATCTCACATATTATCTCATAGATCTGACTTATTATCTCAGAGATCTCACCTATTATCTCATAGATCAGACTTAGTATCTCAGAGATCTCACGTATTATCTCATAGATCAGACTTATTATGTCAGAGATCTCACATATTATCTCATAGATCTGACTTATGTCAGAGATCTCACCTATTATCTCATAGATCAGACTTATTATCTCAGTTAAATCACCTATTATCTCATAGATCAGACTTGGCATCTCAGAGATCTCTCGTATTATCTCATAGATCTGACTTATTATGTCAGAGATCTCACCTATTATCTCATAGATCAGACTTATTATCTCAGTTAAATCACCTATTATCTCATAGATCAGATTTAGTATCTCAGAGATATCTTGTATTATCTCATAGATCAGACTTGGCATCTCAGAGATCTCACCTATTATCTCATAGATCAGACTTATTATCTCAGCTAACTCACCTATTCTCTCAAAAAAGGGCACATGTTTTCTATTATTTCAGTCATTTGCTTATTATCTCAGAGAACTGATTTATCTCAAAGCAGTAGCTTATTCTCTCAGAAAACAGACTTAATATGTCAAAGTTTGGATGAATTATCACAGAAGATGAACTCACTATCTCATAAACAAATCAATTTTCCCCTAGCTCTGCCACCCATCTCAAACAATAGACTTGTTATCTCAGACACTTGCTTATTATCTCAGTGAACTGACTTGTCTCAGAGAACAGAGTTATGATCTCAGACATTCTTATTGTCTCAGAAAACTGTCATGATCTGAGAGGACAGACTAACCTGAAAGAAGAGAATCAGACTTATTATCTCAGTGAGTAGAGTTATTATTTAAAAAATGCAGTTATCTAAGGAAAGTAACTGATTATCTAAAAAAAATCATCAACTTGCATCAGAGAACGGATTGATTGTTTCATAACACTGATGTATTATTCTGGAAAACTTATCGTCTCAGACAACATATTTACTCTTAGAGAACAGACTTATTATCTCAAAAAGCTGATTATCTCATAGAAAGAACTTACCATCTCAGTCACTGACTTATTACCTCAGAGACAATATCTGAGAGAGCAGACTTATCTTGAGGAAACTGACTTATTATCTCTGAGAACAGACTTATTATCTCAAAATATTACTGCTTTCTTCATCAGGCAGACGTTTTCAGTTGTTTCATGTTCTTTCATGTTTCTGATCTTTACATCACGCAAGATATGAGAATAAAATGATCGATGACTATTATAAAAGTCACAACTTATTTATTTTGACAGTTTTTACAATAATTTATAATTCAGCTTAAAAATAAATAATCATCAGTTTAATGACATAAATAATATAAATACTCTGCATCCGGACATTATAAATAGTACAAAGTCATAAGTACAAAAGTTACATAGCAGCGAATGGATATAAATATAGTGCACAGGCGACCCGCGACGTCACCCGGATATAAAAGTATAGAATTCTTCATAAAGCTCAAACTTCTGGATCTACTAAAAAAAAACTATAAAAAAATATAAAATAAAAACTTAGTGCTCGTATTTATTACAGATCATTCCGAGCGCATTGTTCTGGAGCTCGAACTTATTATCTCAGTGCCCTTGCTTATTGTCTATTATTTATCTCAGTTCTTATTCTTTAATTCAGCCCTTGGTTATTATCCCATAGTCCTTGCTTATTATCTCAGAGCCCTCACTTATTATCCCACAGCATTCGCTTTTTATCTCAACGCTCTCACTTATTTCACAGTCCTCGATTATAATCCCACAGGCTTTATTTATTGTTTCAGACATCTGACTTATTATGTAACAGCCCTCACTTATTATCCCATAGCCCTTGTTTATGATTTTAGTGCTCTTATGATCTCACAGCCCTCATTTATTGCTTCATTATCTCAGAGCTGTTACTTATTATCTCATAACCTTAACGTATTATCCCAGAGCTCTTACCTATTACCTAACAGCTATCACTTATTATCTCATAGCTCGTACTTATGAACTCAGAGCGCTTGCTTATTATCTCATAGCTCTTACTTATTATCTCAGAGTGCTTGCTTATTATCACATAGCGATTGCTTATTATCTCAGAGCTGTTATTTATTATCTTATTGCCATCACTAATTATTGTCTCAGATCTCTTACTTATCTCAGCCCTTGCTCATTATCCCACAGCAGTTATCTCCATAGCGCTCACTTATTATGTCAGATCTCTTACGTCTCAGCTCTTGCTTATATCCCAAAGCTGTTGTCTATTATCTCATAGCACTCTCTTATTATCTCAGAGTTCTTACTTATTACTTAACAGCTCTCACTTATTATCTCAGAACTCTTAATATCTCAAAGCTGTTATTTACTATCTCAGAGCCCTCACTTATTATCTTAAATTTCTTATTTATCTCACAGCCCTAACTTATTATCCCAGAGTTCTTACTTATCATGTAAGTGCCCTCATTTATTATCTCAGAGCTCTAACTAATTATCTCATAGTCCTCACTTATAATCCCACGGCTCTCGCGTATTATCTCACAGATCTTGTTTGTTATTTCACAGCACTTTTTATATCAAAGCTCTCACTTATTATCTCAGAACTCTTTAATTTGATCTCTGTCCTCATTTATTATCCTACAGTCCTTGCGTAATGTCTCAGATCTCTTATTGTTTCACAGCCCTTGCTTATTATCTCGCAGTTCTTGCAGCATTACCTCATACAGTAATTGCTTATTTTTGTTTATTACCGCTGAATTCTGACTTACTATCTCACCATAATGGCTGTGACTATTGCAGTGTTCCACTACTAGAGGGTTGTGTATGTACGGAGCACATCTCCACGCTCTAGACTGTAGTACTGCAAGTGTAAGCATGCCCTGCACACTCCCTACCTAGAGCTGGGCCAGCTGCACACTCCAGAGCCATGCTGGGACTTGCAGTGCCGTGCACAGGAGTATAAGGGGTTAGGATTTAGAAGAACTAGGAAGGATTTCTGGGAGCGATCTGCAATCTTCTGCAGAATTCTGCATTGGTCGGATGATGTAATGGGGTCTGCACTACAGGAAATGTGATGCCAGGAAGCCCCTGCTGGGGGGATTGTAATCATCTCACTGCTGACGCCAGTGACATCACCGCTGCTGATGACATCATAGAATGAGAACATCAGCAAACTAATTCTGACACATTTAAATCTCTTTTCTTCTCCCACAGTCCCGGGGAACTTGCTGAGGCTTATAGTCCTTATTTAGACCACACAGACTTATCCACGCATGAGCCAGTCAAGAGCTTGTGATTGGTAAATGAGCTGCTGCCCCCTGGTGGGAGATCTGGCACAGTGCAGCGCAGAATCCACGAGGTCCTCGAATGGTCCTGATGTGGCAAGTGGTGGCCGCTCTGGAGACACGTAGGATGGATCTTGGCTACAGACGTGCCGCATGCTTCTCTGAGGCTGTATCACACTTTCCCACTGTCGTCTCCTGGACGGGCCCGACGTTGCCTTTGGCCATCATGTAGAGTCCACCTTTGGCTTCTCATACTTTAGGATATTTAGGTCTCCTTAGACGTCTTCTACGAGTGGCAACAATCCTTCCTGCTCTGCCCCAAAGTGTCTCTCTTGTTCCTTGTGGCCCTCAGTATGTCCATGTCTTTGGGCACCCTCATCAGCCAGTCCTTGTACTCTCTGCACAGGACGTAGCCCCGCACCTTCCTCTTGAAGGTGTTTTCGTCTGTAGAGGTCCAGCTCAGGGGTTCGGCCAGGGTGGACGGAGGCTGGTAGCCCAGGATGAACATGGCATCGTTGAGGTTACTGAGTAAAGCCTCTGAGGACATCTGGGCGATCTCCAGGAGCTGGTGGAGCGAGGCCGCCGATGGGTTTAGGGTCATCTGTTCATCGCGAACCAGCTGGAAGAACTCGGACATGGTGGAGAAGGCTTGTCTGGCCAGTAGAAGACGGTCACTGGGACATAGACATCTCCAGGCCCTGAAGCCCATGGCAGCGGTGGGAAGACCGTTCTCAAACCAGGAAGGGAAGCTGAAGTTGTCGTCACTGAATGGAGAACCTTGGTGCTGCAGCTACGGGAGAGAAACACAGCGATGAGAACCAGCCACAAGAAAGAGGGTCAAAACACGGGTCAAAGGGGTCCTCTCGTGTGTGTGCCATGTTCAGCCCCCTCCACCCATGGCCAGTAGAAATGACCAAGGAAATGTGGTGCTGTAATGCGGCAGGGAAATGTGGTGCTGTAATGCAGCAGGGCAGGGAAATGTGGTGCTGTAATGCGGCAGGGACATGTGGTGCTGTAATGCAGCAGGGCAGGGAAATGTGGTGCTGTAATGCGGCAGGGAAATGTGGTGCTGAGATTTCTACATAGATTAGTCTGGACCGCAAGTTTCTTCCTCAAGCTCACTATATTTCAAAGGACCCAATAGGTCAATTCCCCATCACCTTGCATTCAGAAATGTAGTTCTTCCATGTTCTTCCAACAAGTATCTAAGATACCTCAACTATTATTTCAGAGCTCAAATTCTTCAATTATAATCTCAGACCTTGGCTTATTTATGTATTACTTATTATCCCAAGTCCTTACCTATCTTACTGTCTCCATTAATATCTAAGGCTTTCAATTTTTATCTCAGGGCCTAGCCAATTGCCCTTGCATAGTATTTCAGGTTGTTACTTGTTATCTCAGGTCCTAGCATATTATCTCAGTCTCATAATTTTTATCTCAGACCAACTTATTATCTCGGGCTCACAACTATTATCTCAAACCTTAGGTTACTATCTCTACTAGTTTTTTCTTGTTATCTCAGGCCCTAGCTTTTTATCTCAGATTTTTGCTACTTTGGGTCATAATTTATCTAAGGTTCTTGCTTATTATCTCAGCACCTAGCTTAGTATCTTAGGTCCTTATGTTATCTCAGACCCTAGCTTATTAACTCGAGCTCTTGTTATTTTAGGAATTAGATTAATTTCTCAGGTCCTTGCCTATTATCTCAGGTTCTTACTTATTATCTCAGGGCGTAGCTTATTATCTCAGGTTCTTATCATCTTAGGCTGCAGCTAATTATCTCAGGTTCTTATGTGTTATCTCAGGTCCTTACTTATTATCTCAGACCTTAGCTTATTATCCTAGCTTCTCACTTGTTATCTCAGGCCCAATCTTGTTGCAGATAACCTCAGAAGGTTCTTTTTATCTTAGACTGCAGAGAAGTATCTCAGGTTCTTATAACTTCAGACCCTAGCTTATTATCTCATGTCCTCATATATTATCTCAGATTTTTACTTATCATCTCAGGCCCTAGCTTATTATCTCATGTCCTCATATATTATCTCAGATTTTTACTTATCATCTCAGGCCCTAGCTTATTATCTCATGTCCTCATATATTATCTCAGATTTTTACTTATCATCTCAGGCCCTAGCTTATTATCTCAAATTTGTGTTATTTCAGGATGCAGCTTAATATCTCAGGTATTTGCTTATTTTTTCAGGTTCTTATTATCTCAGGATCTAGCTTATTATTCTAGGTTCCTACTTGTTATCTCCGGATCTAGCTTCATATCTCAGATCTTTGCTTATTAACTCAGGACCTAGCATATTATCTTAGAGTCTTATTATCTTATGCTGTAGTTTATTATCTTCGGTTTTTATCATCTAAGGTCTCAGCTTATTATATCAGGTCCTCACATGTTATCTCAGGTTCTTACTTATTATTTCTGGACCTAGCTTATTATCTTATGTACTTGTTATCCCAGGTTGTAGCTTAATATCCCAAGCCTTTGCCTATCATTTTAGGTTCTCACTTATTATCTCAGGCCCTAGATTATTATCTTTTGGTTCTTGTTATCTCAGTCTGTTCCGATAATCTCAGGATCTAGCCCAATATCTCAGTTTTATGCTTATCATTGATATCATGGGATCTAACTGAATATCTCAGGTATTTGCTTATTATCTCAGGTTCTCACTTATTATCTTAGGCCCTAAGTTATTATCTCACATTCTAATAATTCCAGGCTCTAGCTTATTATCTTCACTTTATGTTAGGTACTTGCTTTCTAGCAGGGGCCCAAACTTATTATGTCAGGTTTTTATTAGATTGTGAGCTCTTTCGGGGAGAATTATACGTGTATACAAACCCTGTGGATTGTGAATGATAATAATGGAGGAGCAGAGTGGGACTGACAACCTTCCCATACAGCTAGTTGTCAGAGCCTGTGGAGCATGGTGTCACTTACATATGTGCTCAGCACCACAGTCGCATTGTTCTTGTATAAAGAAGCCAAACTGCTTATTCTGGTGATGATCTCTTCTCCTGATAGAGGAAGGGCGGCCGATCCGCGGTACCACGCAACAACGCCAAACGCCACAAACACTGCACAGAGGATGGAGAATATAAATATATGCACTGTATAGCGACCACGATATTATGCACCATAGTAATAATACCGAGCACCAATACAGTAATAATGCTCAGCATCACTATGTCTGCCGTAACCACAGTACCACTATCAGCACCATCTTGTCCAAAGTAAGCACAATACCACCATGCTGGTTGTAAGCGTAGTACCCCTATGGATTGCAGTGCGACCATGTCTATAGTGAGCCCAGCACCACCATGTCGGCAGTGAGCCCAGCACCACCATGTCGGCAGTGAGCCCAGCACCACCATGTCGGCAGTGAGCCCAGCACCACCATGCCGGCAGTGAGCCCAGTACCACCATGTCTATAGTGAGCCCAGTACCACCATGTCGGCAGTGAGCCCAGCACCACCATGTCGGCAGTGAGCCCAGCACCACCATGCCGGCAGTGAGCCCAGTACCACCATGTCTATAGTGAGCCCAGTACCACCATGTCGGCAGTGAGCCCAGTCCCACCATGTCGGCAGTGAGCCCAGTCCCACCATGTCGGCAGTGAGCCCAGTACCACCATGTCGGCAGTGAGCCCAGCACCACCATGTCGGCAGTGAGCCCAGTCCCACCATGTCGGCAGTGAGCCCAGTACCACCATGCCGGCAGTGAGCCCAGTACCACCATGTCGGCAGTGAGCCCAGCACCACCATGTCGGCAGTGAGCACAGGCCCACCATGTCGGCAGTGAGCCCAGTCCCACCATGTCGGCAGTGAGCCCAGCACCACCATGTCGGCAGTGAGCCCAGCACCACCATGTCGGCAGTGAGCCCAGTCCCACCATGTCGGCAGTGAGCCCAGTACCACCATGTCGGCAGTGAGCCCAGCACCACCATGTCGGCAGTGAGCCCAGCACCACCATGTCGGCAGTGAGCACAGGCCCGCCATGTCGGCAGTGAGCCCAGTACCACCATGTCTATAGTGAGCCCAGTACCACCATGTCGGCAGTGAGCCCAGTACCACCATGTCGGCAGTGAGCCCAGTCCCACCATGTCGGCAGTGAGCCCAGTACCACCATGTCGGCAGTGAACCCAGTACCACCATGTCGGCAGTGAGCCCAGTCCCACCATGTCGGCAGTGAGCCCAGCACCACCATGTCGGCAGTGAGCCCAGCACCACCATGTCGGCAGTGAGCCCAGCACCACCATGCCGGCAGTGAGCCCAGTCCCACCATGTCGGCAGTGAGCCCAGTACCACCATGTCGGCAGTGAGCCCAGCACCACCATGTCGGCAGTGAGCCCAGTACCACCATGTCGGCAGTGAGCCCAGCACCACCATGTTGGCAGTGAGCCCAGTCCCACCATGTCGGCAGTGAGCACAGGCCCACCATGTCGGCAGTGAGCCCAGCACCACCATGTCGGCAGTGAGCCCAGTCCCACCATGTCGGCAGTGAGCCCAGTACCACCATGTCGGCAGTGAGCCCAGTCCCACCATGTCGGCAGTGAGCCCAGCACCACCATATCGGCAGTGAGCCCAGTCCCACCATGTCGGCAGTGAGCCCAGTACCACCATGTCGGCAGTGAGCCCAGTACCACCATGTCGGCAGTGAGCCCAGTACCACCATGTCGGCAGTGAGCCCAGCACCACCATGTCGGCAGTGAGCCCAGTACCACCATGTCGGCAGTGAGCCCAGCACCACCATGTCGGCAGTGAGCCCAGTACCACCATGCCGGCAGTGAGCCCAGTCCCACCATGTCTATAGTGAGCCCAGTCCCACCATGTCAGCAGTGAGCCCAGTACCACCATGTCGGCAGTGAGCCCAGTCCCACCATGTCGGCAGTGAGCCCAGTCCCACCATGTCGGCAGTGAGCCCAGTACCACCATGTCGGCAGTGAACCCAGTACCACCATGTCGGCAGTGAGCCCAGCACCACCATGTCGGCAGTGAGCCCAGCACCACCATGTCGGCAGTGAGCCCAGTCCCACCATGTCGGCAGTGAGCCCAGTCCCACCATGTCGGCAGTGAGCCCAGCACCACCATGTCGGCAGTGAGCCCAGCACCACCATGTCGGCAGTGAGCCCAGTCCCACCATGTCGGCAGTGAGCACAGGCCCACCATGTCGGCAGTGAGCCCAGTACCACCATGTCGGCAGTGAGCCCAGCACCACCATATCGGCAGTGAGCCCAGTCCCACCATGTCGGCAGTGAGCCCAGTACCACCATATCGGCAGTGAGCCCAGTCCCACCATGTCGGCAGTGAGCCCAGTCCCACCATGTCGGCAGTGAGCCCAGTCCCACCATGTCGGCAGTGAGCCCAGTACCACCATGTCGGCAGTGAGCCCAGTACCACCATGTCGGCAGTGAGCCCAGTCCCACCATGTCGGCAGTGAGCCCAGTACCACCATGTCGGCAGTGAGCCCAGTCCCACCATGTCGGCAGTGAGCCCAGTCCCACCATGTCGGCAGTGAGCCCAGTCCCACCATGTCGGCAGTGAGCCCAGTACCACCATGTCGGCAGTGAGCCCAGCACCACCATGTCGGCAGTGAGCCCAGTACCACCATGTCGGCAGTGAGCCCAGTACCACCATGTCGGCAGTGAGCCCAGTCCCACCATGTCGGCAGTGAGCCCAGTACCACCATGTCGGCAGTGAGCCCAGTCCCACCATGTCGGCAGTGAGCCCAGTACCACCATGTCGGCAGTGAGCCCAGTCCCACCATGTCGGCAGTGAGCCCAGTACCACCATGTCGGCAGTGAGCCCAGTCCCACCATGTCGGCAGTGAGCCCAGCACCACCATGTCGGCAGTGAGCCCAGTCCCACCATGTCGGCAGTGAGCCCAGTACCACCATGTCGGCAGTGAGCCTAGTCCCACCATGTCGGCAGTGAGCCCAGTACCACCATGTCGGCAGTGAGCCCAGTACCACCATGTCGGCAGTGAGCCCAGTCCCACCATGTCGGCAGTGAGCCCAGTACCACCATGTCGGCAGTGAGCCCAGTCCCACCATGTCGGCAGTGAGCCCAGTACCACCATGTCGGCAGTGAGCCCAGTCCCACCATGTCGGCAGTGAGCCCAGTACCACCATGTCGGCAGTGAGCCCAGTCCCACCATGTCGGCAGTGAGCCCAGTACCACCATGTCGGCAGTGAGCCCAGTACCACCATGTCGGCAGTGAGCCCAGTCCCACCATGTCGGCAGTGAGCCCAGTACCACCATGTCGGCAGTGAGCCCAGTCCCACCATGTCGGCAGTGAGCCCAGTACCACCATGTCGGCAGTGAGCCCAGTACCACCATGTCGGCAGTGAGCCCAGTACCACCATGTCGGCAGTGAGCCCAGCACCACCATGTCGGCAGTGAGCCCAGCACCACCATGTCGGCAGTGAGCCCAGTACCACCATGTCGGCAGTGAGCCCAGTACCACCATGTCTATAGTGAGCCCAGTACCACCATGTCGGCAGTGAGCCCAGTACCACCATGTCGGCAGTGAGCCCAGCACCACCATGTCGGCAGTGAGCCCAGCACCACCATGTCGGCAGTGAGCCCAGTCCCACCATGTCGGCAGTGAGCCCAGTCCCACCATGTCGGCAGTGAGCCCAGTACCACCATGTCGGCAGTGAGCCCAGCACCACCATGTCGGCAGTGAGCCCAGCACCACCATGTCGGCAGTGACCACCACTTTCGTTCATCCTCTGTATGGAGATGGGACTTACCTGCCCCTGCCAGCATCCTGCATCAGCTCCCTGTCCCAGTGCTCCACCTGCCCTGCAGGTGAGCGGCCTTTATACCTGTCCCCTCCACCCCCCATGTCCTTTTCCCGGTGTAGTAATCTGTAGACGTCACACACCCCCTGCCGTGCTGCCTCAGAAAGGAATCCCCATTCTCCGCTCCACGCCGTCATTCCTGCTTCCTTCTAAGAAATCCAGGAGGAGGAGAGTCAGGCGCTGACTCGAAGAGAAAGTATGTAAAGGGGGCGGCGAGGTGACCCATCCAAAGAAGCCCAAATACACCTGACCAGTGACTCGTGCCCCCTCGTCTGCCCTCACCCCCCAGAGCTGTCACCTCGCTGACGGAAGCGCTGCCAAGACAATGAAGCACTGCAGGAGTTGGGTTACCATCCTTCACCCCCCTAGGAGGTATTATATGAGTCGCCCGCCTTCCCCCCCAGGGATTTGGCACAAATCTGGTGTAAAGCACACGTACACACGTGAAACATGTAATTACACTTCATGCCTGACGTCCCGTGAATCGCTACCTGATACGGGCAGGTGATAAGTGCCGCCACCGCCACCAACCACTGCGTCAGTCATGGGACGGGGTGATGGAGGCTGCAGAGCTGCGTGAACGTCCAGCCGGGGTGCACAAACTTTACACCTCACTAATGCGGTGGTCTCCTGTCTGAGCTTGTTGGGGGTTGCAGTTTTTCAGCAGCAAGGGGGTCATAGGTCTGACACCTGTCTCATACTCTCGGGTGCTGCCGGCAGCTAGGGGGTCATAGGTCTGACACCTGTCTCATACTCTGGGAAGCTGCCGGCAGCTAGGAGGACATAGGTCTGACACCTGTCTCATACTCTGGGAAGCTGCCGGCAGCTAGGGGGTCATAGGTCTGACACCTGTCTCATACTCTCGGGTGCTGCCGGCAGCTAGGGGGTCATAGGTCTGACACCTGTATCATACTCTGGGAAGCTGCCGGCAGCTAGGGGGTCATAGGTCTGACACCTGTCTCATACTCTCGGGTGCTGCCGGCAGCTAGGAGGACATAGGTCTGACACCTGTCTCATACTCTGGGGTGCTGCCGGCAGCTAGGGGGTCATAGGTCTGACACCTGTATCATACTCTGGGAAGCTGCCGGCAGCTAGGAGGACATAGGTCTGACACCTGTCTCATACTCTGGGAAGCTGCCGGCAGCTAGGAGGTCATAGGTCTGACACCTGTCTCATACTCTGGGGTGCTGCCGGCAGCTAGGAGGTCATAGGTCTGACACCTGTCTCATACTCTGGGGTGCTGCCGGCAGCTAGGGGGTCATAGGTCTGACACCTGTCTCATACTCTGGGGTGCTGCCGGCAGCTAGGAGGTCATAGGTCTGACACCTGTATCATACTCTGGGAAGCTGCCGGCAGCTAGGAGGACATAGGTCTGACACCTGTCTCATACTCTGGGAAGCTGCCGGCAGCTAGGGGGACATAGGTCTGACACCTGTCTCATACTCTGGGGTGCTGCCGGCAGCTAGGGGGACATAGGTCTGACACCGGTCTCATACTCTGGGAAGCTGCCGGCAGCTAGGGGGACATAGGTCTGACACCTGTCTCATACTCTGGGGTGCTGCCGGCAGCTAGGGGGTCATAGGTCTGACACCTGTCTCATACTCTGGGGTGCTGCCGGCAGCTAGGAGGTCATAGGTCTGACACCTGTCTCATACTCTGGGGTGCTGCCGGCAGCTAGGGGGTCATAGGTCTGACACCTGTCTCATACTCTGGGGTGCTGCCGGCAGCTAGGGGGTCATAGGTCTGACACCTGTATCATACTCTGGGAAGCTGCCGGCAGCTAGGAGGACATAGGTCTGACACCTGTCTCATACTCTGGGAAGCTGCCGGCAGCTAGGGGGACATAGGTCTGACACCTGTCTCATACTCTGGGGTGCTGCCGGCAGCTAGGGGGACATAGGTCTGACACCGGTCTCATACTCTGGGAAGCTGCCGGCAGCTAGGGGGACATAGGTCTGACACCTGTCTCATACTCTGGGGTGCTGCCGGCAGCTAGGGGGTCATACGTCTGACACCTGTCTCATACTCTGGGGTGCTGCCGGCAGCTAGGAGGACATAGGTCTGACACCTGTCTCATACTCTGGGAAGCTGCCGGCAGCTAGGAGGACATAGGTCTGACACCTGTCTCATACTCTGGGGTGCTGCCGGCAGCTAGGAGGTCATAGGTCTGACACCTGTCTCATACTCTGGGGTGCTGCCGGCAGCTAGGGGGTCATACGTCTGACACCTGTCTCATACTCTGGGGTGCTGCCGGCAGCTAGGAGGACACAGGTCTGACACCTGTCTCATACTCTGGGGTGCTGCCGGCAGCTAGGGAGTCATAGGTCTGACACCTGTCTCATACTCTGGGGTGCTGCCGGCAGCTAGGGGGTCATAGGTCTGACACCTGTATCATACTCTGGGGAGCTGCCGGCAGCTAGGGGGTCATAGGTCTGACACCTGTCTCATACTCTGGGGTGCTGCCGGCAGCTAGGGGGACATAGGTCTGACACCTGTTTCATACTCTGGGGTGCTGCCGGCAGCTAGGGGGTCATAGGTCTGACACCTGTCTCATACTCTGGGGTGCTGCCGGCAGCTAGGGGGTCATAGGTCTGACACCGGTCTCATACTCTGGGGTGCTGCCGGCAGCTAGGAGGACATAGGTCTGACACCTGTCTCATACTCTAGGGTGCTGCCGGCAGCTAGGGGGACATAGGTCTGACACCTGTCTCATACTCTGGGAAGCTGCCGGCAGCTAGGGGGTCATAGGTCTGACACCTGTCTCATACTCTGGGAAGCTGCCGGCAGCTAGGGGGTCATAGGTCTGACGCCGGTCTCATACTCTGGGGTGCTGCCGGCAGCTAGGGGGTCATAGGTCTGACACCTGTCTCATACTCTGGGAAGCTGCCGGCAGCTAGGGGGACATAGGTCTGACACCTGTCTCATACTCTGGGAAGCTGCCGGCAGCTAGGGGGTCATAGGTCTGACACCGGTCTCATACTCTGGGGTGCTGCCGGCAGCTAGGAGGACACAGGTCTGACACCTGTCTCATACTCTGGGGTGCTGCCGGCAGCTAGGGAGTCATAGGTCTGACACCTGTCTCATACTCTGGGAAGCTGCCGGCAGCTAGGGGGTCATAGGTCTGACACCTGTATCATACTCTGGGGAGCTGCCGGCAGCTAGGGGGTCATAGGTCTGACACCTGTCTCATACTCTGGGGTGCTGCCGGCAGCTAGGGGGACATAGGTCTGACACCTGTTTCATACTCTGGGGTGCTGCCGGCAGCTAGGGGGTCATAGGTCTGACACCTGTCTCATACTCTGGGGTGCTGCCGGCAGCTAGGGGGTCATAGGTCTGACACCGGTCTCATACTCTGGGGTGCTGCCGGCAGCTAGGGAGTCATAGGTCTGACACCGGTCTCATACTCTGGGGTGCTGCCGGCAGCTAGGGGGTCATAGGTGTGACACCGGTCTCATACTCTGGGGTGCTGCCGGCAGCTAGGAGGACATAGGTCTGACACCTGTCTCATACTCTAGGGTGCTGCCGGCAGCTAGGGGGACATAGGTCTGACACCTGTCTCATACTCTGGGAAGCTGCCGGCAACTAGGGGGTCATAGGTCTGACACCTGTCTCATACTCTGGGAAGCTGCCGGCAGCTAGGGGGTCATAGGTCTGACGCCGGTCTCATACTCTGGGGTGCTGCCGGCAGCTAGGGGGTCATAGGTCTGACACCTGTCTCATACTCTGGGAAGCTGCCGGCAGCTAGGGGGACATAGGTCTGACACCTGTCTCATACTCTGGGAAGCTGCCGGCAGCTAGGGGGTCATAGGTCTGACACCGGTCTCATACTCTGGGGTGCTGCCGGCAGCTAGGGGGTCATAGGTCTGACACCGGTCTCATACTCTGGGGTGCTGCCGGCAGCTAGGGGGTCATAGGTCTGACACCTGTCTCATACTCTGGGAAGCTGCCGGCAGCTAGGGGGACATAGGTCTGACACCTGTATCATACTCTGGGGAGCTGCCGGCAGCTAGGGGGTCATAGGTCTGACACCTGTCTCATACTCTGGGGTGCTGCCGGCAGCTAGGGGGTCATAGGTCTGACACCGGTCTCATACTCTGGGGTGCTGCCGGCAGCTAGGGGGTCATAGGTCTGACACCGGTCTCATACTCTCGGGTGCTGCCGGCAGCTAGGGGGTCATAGGTCTGACACCGGTCTCATACTCTGGGGTGCTGCCGGCAGCTAGGGGGTCATAGGTCTGACACCGGTCTCATACTCTGGGGTGCTGCCGGCAGCTAGGGGGTCATAGGTCTGACACCGGTCTCATACTCTCGGGTGCTGCCGGCGGTGGCGGAGGTTGTCCTCATCCCCCTTTACCCTAGGTGGTGGGACCCTCTAACAAGGAAGGTAGTATTTGATGAACTTATGTAACATCGAGGTAGAATCTGGAGTAATGCTGCCCATCCCTCTGCATCGGAGCCCCCAAAGGTATAAATCAGCCCTGGGGGCCACACTTTCCAATATACCCAGGAGAAGCCCTCTATCAGACATGTATTGGGGGAGAGCAGACGTATTGAGGGGGCGTCCTGTCCTAGCTGCGTCTGGGGGGTGACACATTGGGAATTCTCCAGCATTTATGATACAGCATAGAATAATAGAAATCAAGACGGCGAAGCAAAACATGATGTCACCCGCTATCAGAGCTGCCTGACTCACTGCGACGACACCACCCCCGTCCGGCAGGAATTCATCCTCCAGTCATACACAAACAGGACGAGCAGATCGCTGCCTGCCGGGACCCAACATCAGACTGATGACAGCAGCACATCCTGTCTGGTGCTAATGCCAGGCGGCTGCATCTACAGCTCTCGGAATATTGTCATCCTGCCACAATGTAGCCAGTGATCTTCTATGGCCCCCATATACATTTAGGGTGGGACAAGCATGTATGTGTTCTCAGTAAGGAAAGAGGAGCAAGCCTCTGCCAGACGTCTCTGCTCCCTTCAGACTCCATTGCTGTCTACAGTCTGTCTTTTGTAGACTCTTCTGTCCTCTCCAAACTCATTTATTCCCTTGAGACTCTCTGCCTCCTCCAGACTTCTCTGTCCTGCTACACTTTTATGTCCTCCTGACTTCATCTTCTAGTTGACTCCTCTGTCCCCACCAAACTTCTGTCTTCCCTCATGACTCCTCAGTCCACTTCAGACTCCATTGCTGACTCCAGACCCACCTGTTTCTCCAGAGCCTTCTGTCCTCTGTAGGCTTCTCGGTTTACTACAGACCTTGCAGTCTTCTCAAGGCTCCTCTGACCCCTCCAAGCAAATATGTCTAATTTAGACATCTCTCTCGCCTTTCTAACCGGGTATACTCCAGATTGTCTGTCCTTCTGGACTCTTCTGTCCTTCCCCAGATTCCAACTACTATGAGACTCTTTTCAAACCACTCGAAACACCTCAATCTCCTACTAAGTCTACGTTCACATTTGCGGTCGGCGCCGCAGCGTCGGGCACCGCAGCATCGCCACATGTGTCATGCGCCCCTATATTTAACATGGGGGCGCATGGACATGCGTCGCACTTGCGTTTTGCGCCGCATGCGTCACTGCGGCGCACGCGTCCGGGCGCAGAGGACGCAGCAAGTTGTATTTTTGCTGCGTCCAAAATCAATCAAAAAAAGGACGCATGCGGCGCAAAACGCAGCTTTGTGCATGCGTTTTGCTGCGTTTTTGTTTGCGTTGTGCGTTGCGGCGCCAACGCTGCGGCGCACAACGCAAATGTGAACGTAGCCTAACAACTATTTCCCCATCATAATTTTATCCTGTATACAGGGAGCTCCCCCTAGTGGTGACAGCAGACAGGATCTTATCATGTATCTCTGTATACAGGGAGCTCCCCCTAGTGGTGGCTGCAGACAGAATCTTATCATGTATCTCTGTATTCAGTGAGCTCCCCCTAGTGGTGACTGCAGACAGGATCTTATCATGTATCTCTGTATACAGGGAGCTCCCCCTAGTGGTGGATGCAGACAGGATCTTATCATGTATCTCTGTATACAGGGAGCTCCCCCTAGTGGTGGCTGCAGACAGAATCTTATCATGTATCTCTGTATACAGGGAGCTCCCCCTAGTGGTGGCTGCAGACAAGATCTTATGCATTTCTGTATACAGGGAGCTCCCCCTAGCGGTGGCTGCAGACAGGATCTTATCATGTATCTCTGTATACAGGGAGCTCCCCCTAGTGGAGACTGCAGACAGGATCTTATCATGTAGCTCTGTATACAGGGAGCTCCCCCTAGTGGTGACTGCAGACAGGATCTTATCATGTATATCTGTATACAGGGAGCTCCCCCTAGTGGTGACTGCAGACAGGATCTTATCATGTATCTCTGTATACAGGGAGCTCCCCCTAGTGGTGGCTGCAGACAGAATCTTATCATGTATCTCTGTATACAGGGAGCTCCCCCTAGTGGTGACTGCAGACAGGATCTTATCATGTATCTCTGTATACAGGGAGCTCCCCCTAGTGGTGACTGCAGACAGGATCTTATCATGTATATCTGTATACAGGGAGCTCCCCCTAGTGGTGACTGCAGACAGGATCTTATCATGTATCTCTGTATACAGGGAGCTCCCCCTAGTGGTGGCTGCAGACAGAATCTTATCATGTATCTCTGTATACAGGGAGCTCCCCCTAGTGGTGGCTGCAGACAAGATCTTATGCATTTCTGTATACAGGGAGCTCCCCCTAGCGGTGGCTGCAGACAGGATCTTATCATGTATCTCTGTATACAGGGAGCTCCCCCTAGTGGTGGCTGCAGACAAGATCTTATGCATTTCTGTATACAGGGAGCTCCCCCTAGTGGTGGCTGCAGACAAGATCTTATGCATTTCTGTATACAGGGAGCTCCCCCTAGTGGTGACTGCAGACAGGATCTTATCATGTATCTCTGTATACAGGGAGCTCCCCCTAGTGGAGACTGCAGACAGGATCTTATCATGTAGCTCTGTATACAGGGAGCTCCCCCTAGTGGTGGCTGCAGACAGGATCTTATCATGTATCTCTGTATACAGGGAGCTCCCCCTAGTGGTGGCTGCAGACAGAATCTTATCATGTATCTCTGTATACAGGGAGCTCCCCCTAGTGCTGGCTGCAGACAGGATCTTATCATGTATCTCTGTATAGAGGGAGCTCCCCCTAGTGGTGGCTGCAGACAGGATCTTATCATGTATCTCTGTATACAGGGAGCTCCCCCTAGTGGTGGCTGCAGACAGAATCTTATCATGTATCTCTGTATACAGGGAGCTCCCCCTAGTGGTGACTGCAGACAGGATGTTATCATGGTTCTCTGTATACAGGGAGCTCCCCCTAGTGGTGGCTGCAGACAGGATCTTATCATGTATCTCTGTATACAGGGAGCTCCCCCTAGTGGTGGCTGCAGACAGGATCTTATCATGTATCTCTGTATACAGGGAGCTCCCCCTAGTGGTGGCTGCAGACAGAATCTTATCATGTATGTCTGTATACAGGGAGCTCCCCCTAGTGGTGGCTGCAGACAGGATCTTATCATGTATATCTGTATACAGGGAGCTCCTCCTAGTGGTGACTGCAGACAGGATCTTATCATGTATCTCTGTATACAGGGAGCTCCCCCTAGTGGTGACTGCAGACAGAATCTTATCATGTATGTCTGTATACAGGGAGCTCCCCCTAGTGGTGGCTGCAGACAGGATCTTATCATGTATATCTGTATACAGGGAGCTCCTCCTAGTGGTGACTGCAGACAGGATCTTATCATGTATCTCTGTATAGAGGGAGCTCCCCCTAGTGGTGGCTGCAGACAGGATCTTATCATGTATCTCTCTATACAGGGAGCTCCCCCTAGTGGTGGCTGCAGACAGGATCTTATCATGTATCTCTGTATACAGGGAGCTCCCCCTAGTGGTGGCTGCAGACAGGATCTTATCATGTATCTCTGTATACAGGGAGCTCCCTCTAGTGGTGACTGCAGACAGGATATTATCATGTATCTCTGTATACAGGGAGCTCCCCCTAGTGGTGACTGCAGACAGGATCTTATCATGTATCTCTGTATACAGGGAGCTCCCCCTAGTGGTGACTGCAGACAGGACCTTATCATGTATCTCTGTATACAGGGAGCTCCCCCTAGTGGTGACTGCAGACAGGATCTTATCATGTATCTCTGTATACAGGGAGCTCCCCCTAGTGGTGGCTGCAGACAGGATCTTATGTATTTCTGTATACAGGGAGCTCCTCCTAGTGGTGACTGCAGACAGGATCTTATCATGTATATCTGTATACAGGGAGCTCCTCCTAGTGGTGACTGCAGACAGGATCTTATCATGTATCTCTGTATACAGGGAGCTCCCCCTAGTGGTGACTGCAGACAGGACCTTATCATGTATCTCTGTATACAGGGAGCTCCCCCTAGTGGTGGCTGCAGACAGGATCTTATCATGTATCTCTGTATACAGGGAGCTCCCCCTAGTGGTGACTGCAGACAGGATCTTATCATGTATCTCTGTATACAGGGAGCTCCCCCTAGTGGTGACTGCAGACAGGACCTTATCATGTATCTCTGTATACAGGGAGCTCCCCCTAGTGGTGACTGCAGACAGGATCTTATCATGTATCTCTGTATACAGGGAGCTCCCCCTAGTGGTGACTGCAGACAGGATCTTATCATGTATCTCTGTATACAGGGAGCTCCCCCTAGTGGTGGCTGCAGACAGGATCTTATGTATTTCTGTATACAGGGAGCTCCCCCTAGTGGTGGCTGAACACAGAGTCTTATCTTACTTACTGTGCAGGGAATTTGTAACTGTGTTTGAGACATCTGATATCTGTAAAAATATTCTGAGTCTATATATTGCATAATATTGGACTATATACTGTAGACGTTCCGTAATAATTGCCGCCATGCATCCGGCTGCAGTGATGTTGTAGGCAGGGCTGTGGAGTCGGTAAGTCAAACATCCGACTCCTCAATTTCCATGACACCGACTCCACCAGAATGGGCTGACTCCACAGCCCGGGTTGTAGGGACGTACAGGGCTCGTGTTGTACAACTGACGTGGAGTTTTAATCATTGATACTATAACAGAGATCATATCCATTATTATTATTTGTGCCCCCACCCGTGATGGGCGAGTTTCGCTTGGTCGGGTGTGGCCCTATCACACTGTCCCCTTTGTATTTTTAGGGACACTGAGAAGGGGAAGTGGTCAATGACAGCAACTAGGGAACTTCTATGAAATTTTCCTCGTCACTTATCAGGAATCCAGGCACATAGAACTGTCTCAGCATCAACCGCTGCCAAACACAACGTCTGCGCGTTACGTCTGCCAACTGGGCCAGCGGGAACCGCAACCAGCAGCGCTGCCTGATGTCACGTACTATAATCATGTAATAAGTCTGAGCCACAGCTGGAAAGCCAAGCAGACGAGACCTCCGACCGCACTAACGAAGAGATGCAGCAGCTCTGGCGGATACACAACGAGGGCTAATGGCAGCCCGTATCCGTAATACCATTTATTAGAGGATATCCAGGAGCAGAGATGGTGTTAGACATCATAGGATTAGATACACAGCTCCACACGTAAGGATTAGATACAGCAGCACATGATGGGGATGAGATATAAAGTACCAGACCAGCTCCATAATTGTCAATGTACTCAAACTGCTTTGGGGTGTAGTTTGTGAAGATTTCCTTAAGTTCTACATTCTAGGCTTAGATACACTGCTGCATGCCTGACATGAGGATGTTATGAAACAGCAGGAAGTGACATTATCAGAATATTTACATATACATTGTAAATCTGAGATGTTCTCAGGAAAATAAAAGAGGAGAGTTCTTTACTTAGAAGCATGAGCTAAAAACAGGGCTGTGGAGTCGGTAAGCCACAATTGCGACTCCGACTCCTGGATTTTATCAGGTTCCGACTCCGGCTCCTTCATAAATGGCCAATTCGTAACAATAAATTTACTGTTGTAAGATATTAACATCGTGCTTATTCAGTTTCTCACCATCATATAAGTAATCAGACCACTTAGAGCAAAAACTATATTTATTAGAATACAATTAGAATGTAGCAAATAACTTTTATAAACTTTTCTAAACTCTTGTAAGTAAATCTGCAATAAACACTGTTATGCAGTTAATAAGAAGAAATCTATAAATTTGTCCTCAGAAAAAGTATTGCCTCTGTCAGATCCTCCTCCATGGATGCCCTCAAATCTGATCTAATTATTTTGCGAGCAGAGAACAACCTCTCTACACTAACTCGGGTTGTGGCAAAGCAGTAACCACTCGGGCAACATCTCGGACAATGTCAGGATACAGAGGAATCGCTTGTTGCACTGTTATTTTTGATGAACGGTCACATTTCTCGATTTCTTTTAGTGCACATGAAAAATTCTGCTGAAATGTCCTGGCTGTGTTCTTTGATGGCGATGACTCTTCTTCTATGCGGGAACGCTTTGCACGGTCCTTGTGATCCAAATATTTTTCGAAATTAAATTCTTCATCAGTTGATGAGGGTGAAGATGTGGCAGGATGACCAAATTCTTCTTGTTCCTCCTGACTGTTCTGCAACCCTTTCATCCTTACTGCTATTTCAAACAGAGCTTCTTTTCCTTTAGTTAGCTGTTGATCATCTAGAAGAATCCGATGCATTGGGTCTACATAAACAGCTGCCAAAAGAATGTTATTTTGTAACAGTAGCTCCTCTCTCCGTTTCATTGATGTAGCAATGCCACTTGCAATTAACCCTCCTCTTTGGGACAGGTGAAACATCAGGTTCTTCCACTCCTTTAAGAAAATACCTGGAGTTAAGTCCTCTGCTTGTAATTTTTTAGTCACTGTAAATGGGTGCTCTAGCAATTTTTCCAGCTCAGTCACCTGATTCCACTGACTTTCATTTAGCGTCAGTTGAGGGTTAGCCATGTCTACAAGAAAGGTTTTCAGTTCAACCAAGCGCTGAATCATTAAGTAAGTACTGCCCCATCGTGTGGCTTGGTCAATAATTGCCCCTTTTCCAGCACGTCTCTTCAAAATTGAGTCAACTTTAGGGGTTCTGGCAACAGTAGCCAATTTTCTCACCTTGCCAATCAGTGCAGCAGCATGTCCTTCTTGCAGACTGTCTCTTATAGCCAGCTGTAGCGTATGCACAACACAGAACATGTGATGAATGAAAGAACGTATTGACACAGTTTCAACAAGGTCATCTAAACTATCATGCTGCTGTTCATGTGAAGCAACTTCAGTTTGCTCCTCAGTTACAATACTTTGTTCCTCTATTTCAAACATTTCTGTGTCTGTGGACCCAGAATGTTCTTCTAGCTGCTGATCACCATCATTACTCTCATTCATTAGCTTAATAGTACTTATCATATTTGAAGCATTGTCAGTTACGACCGAAAGAACTTGCTCTTTTTAAGTTCATAGTCTTGCAGAACCTTTTCCACCAAGACCTGGAGAAACTCACTGGTGTGATGAGCTTTGGTGTCTTTTACTGCCAATGTCTTGGTAACTATTTCATTTTTGTCAAACAAATCGGACATTGATGGCAAAATAGTTCACTCTGTGACGTGTGCAGGCATCCATTTTAAGAAACAGAAAGCGTCCCTTGAGAGTTTTTTTTAAGTTCTTCCTTTTGTTTAAAAGCTTCTTCGATTATTAATTTTCTAATTCTCTCTCTCCTGAGAAACACCAAGCTTGCGGGCCATTTCCCCATTCAGACACATAAAAGCTGTTCGTGCAAATAATGAAATAGGCACACTATCCTTTACAACAAGCTCTATGATCTGTTTTTTTAAATGTATCTACTGTCATTGTCACAGTAACTTTGTCACTGACAAAATATCTTGCAACTGATGGCTGCAAAGTTCTCTGCTCCTTTGTTTGGCTGGAAGAGCTGGGCACTGGTTCATTGGTTTGGATGCAGTCTTTCTCATCCACTGCTTTTCAGTACTTCTGGATGAAAGCGCTGTAAATGTCTCTTTAGATTAGAAGCTCTGGTAGGAGCATTTTTATCTTTGCCTGAATATGCACTGATCTTGGCCTCACAGCATTTGTTTTCGTCTGGATCATTTGTCATACACTGACAGACATAATGTTTTCTATCTTGAGTGATGGTAAAATGTTCAAATACAGCTGATTTAATGTGATGCTTCTTTGACATTCTCAGGTTTTTAATTCTGCAACCAAACTAAAAAAAGAGAAAAGTGTCCTCACTAACAGCTGGTTAAATCAGAGGCACAGGGTAAAACAAGATCGCCGCTCTCAAAAAAAAAACAAAAAAAAAAAAAACAAGTTTTACCTGACCGCGATCCTGCTCTGTCTGGTTATCGGTGGGGGCGGCCATCTTCCTGAGGCCGCGCGTGCGCAGGTGGAGCGCTCTGCTGCCTGGGGCTTCAGGAAAATGGCCGCGGGATGCCGCGCATGCGCAGATGGAGATCGCGGCGGCCATTTTTCTGAAGCCGAGATGCGAATAGGTAAATTCTGCGCCGCCGGCGACCCGCCCCCCGCATTGTGCCGCCCGGGGCGGCCCGCCCCCCCCTTCCTACACCACAGGCTGTCTGCGAGCCAGATACGGCCATCAAAAGAGCCATATCTGGCTCGCGAGCCATAGGTTCCCGACCCCTGGTCTATAGCATGGTCTAAAATTGACCGGGGATAACCTCGAGCTCTGAATCTATTGTACAACTCTTGAGATGGTCTTAAATACCCTTCTTTTTTTACTGTTTACCCTTTTTACCCTCAAAAACTGACTGTAAGGGAGGGAATTTTTAGTGTATTGGGGATGTGAACTGTTGTAATGTAAAAGGGAATTAGTGGCCGAGGGTTTGCGAAACACTTCGGTTTGTATAAATCCATCACTAATCCACAGTCTCACATCTAAAAATTCTAAACTCAACCCACCAAAAATTGACGTCAGCCTCATATTCATAGTATTGACTCGTCCTAGATAACTAACAAATTGATTGAATTCCTCTTCATTCCCATCCCAAATAATGAAAACATAGTCAACATCGTCCACTAATCTCAAATACAATTTTAAATTTTTCAAGAAGGGATTAGTGTCCACATAGACATACCTATTTTCAAAAACTGCTAGAAATAAATTAGCTAGGGTACATGCAACAGGCGTACCCATAGCAGTCCCTTCTACTTGCAGGAACCAAGTGGAGTCAAATTGGAATGCATGGTGTGTCAATACAAATTTTAAACCATCACAAATAAACCTGGTAGTGTTCAAATCTGTCGCAGTACCGGAATTTCCCTCACCGCCTCCACACCTAGGCATTGTGGTATACGAGTATAAAGACTCTCTATATCCACTGAAGCCATGAAAAAAACTTTCTTACCATGTAAACTTATTCAGGACTTCCCAAAAAATTTTTGTATCTCGTATATAGGACGGGATATCAAGAATTTTTAATTCTGCATTCACAATCCAAATGACAATTGTTTTTCCTAATAACAATTGTACAAAATTATTGCCAGGTCGTACAACTGATATAGTGGTCAGTAATCCTGTTATTCCTCATGTACTCACAGTTAACTGGTGCAAAGTTTGTTGAAAGGATAATACTTCTTACAGTCTTCCTCTTCTGAGTAGCAGCTGTGAGATGCTTGGAAGACGCACACCTAGTAAACATCTAGTCTAGAGGAGGAGCTGTACTACTAAGAATTTGCAACACATTTTCACTTTCATACATTGTAAGTAGGGGGGTTGGGGCACCATGAGGTTAACCAAGTATAAGATTAGATAAGGGCAGTGGAGAACAGTGACACAAGAAGTAAGAAATGTCTCCATCTCCAGCAGAACTGCTTATCACTGTTGTTCATAGTTTGATAGAACATATATATTTGAGTAACATTTATAAAATTCATATGAAAGTTCAATTATGAAATATTAATAATTTTTTTTTTTTTTTTTTTAAAGCTGGAGTCGGTACATTTCTACTGACTCCAACCAAAACTAACTCAGACTCCACGACTCCGCAGCCCTGGCTAAAAATGTGTCATGTCCCAAAACACCTATAACAGTAATGAATTATATCAATTTTAGCATTTGCTGTACTCATTTAGACATGAAGGGGCGATGGGAGACCCCATTGCGGTCACTGTAACTTCTCTAAAATTAAGTAAACGCTGTATTTTTTCCCTATTTGCCATTTTTAAAGCAACATGTTAAATTTCTATTTTTGTCTAAACATACGATACAACCCCTGCAATCTCCCAAAACAGCAATCCATCCATAATCCTAACACTGAAATCTGATTCTGTTCTTTAAGTGACCTAATTGTTAGGCTATGTTCACAAGTCCTCTAATCATCCGTTAGCATGGATTCAGCAGTGTCATATCACCTTGGTGAGACCTGCAGCCTAAGGCTGCCGTCACACTAGCAGTATTTGGTCAGGATTTTACATCAGTATTTGTAAGCCAAAACCAGGAGTGGGTGATAAATGCAGAAGTGGTGCATATGTTTCTATTACACTTTTCCTCTAATTGTTCCACTTCTAGTTTTGGCTTACAGATACTGATGTAAAATACTGACCAAATACTGATAGTGTGACGGCAGCCTAAGGACAGATGCTAGTTAACTGCTGGTCATACATATTTCACTACAAGCAGCAATCCACTGACAAAATAAAAATAAAAAAAAAATGAATGATTTGAACTGAATCTGTTAGCTTAGCATTGAAGTTTTTTTTTCCATTAAAAAGCGTTTGAGAATTCCTGATCTAGATATAGGCGAGTGACTTAAGGCCCCATTGCGGTACCCAAAGAGTTAATGAAATAAAGTGGTCATAGAAAAGAACAAAAATGACAATAAGACCAGATATATACAAAAAACACTTTATATAAAATAAAAAAGAAAACAAAAAAAAAAAAATGAACAGAGCAGAATTGTAGAAACCGTAACAACCCGCGGTGAGAAGAGGGAAGGAGGGAGAGAAGTACGATATGTGCCGGTAACTTGCAAAAAAAAAAAAAATATCTGATGAGTCTGCTCTCCGGTTCTCCCTCTTAATACATAGCTGCACAGCGACGCTCCCCGCCCCCAAGTTACAGCCAGAGGCGTCCATCAATACTGACCCATCCCTTCGCTGGGGATCAACACGCCGATATATAGAAGATTGATCTAACCGCCTTTGTGAAATACTCGGTGTCACCGTTATCGGGAACACTCGCACCCTTTACCCTGAGAAAAAGGCTACGGACGCCCAGGTCGGAGGAGTATCAGCAGCTTCTCCAGCAGGACGGGGAATCACGAGAGACGCTCCGCACCCTGAAGCCCTGTAGATCTGTACCCAGTTTCCCAGAAACTTGTCCCAGTTAATATGACATTCACTGCCCATCCACCACCGGGCATTATTCAGTTCAAGATCCCTTCCTCTCATCCTGCAGAGACGGATCCACATCCCAAACCAAGACCACCCCCACTCTTTTTTCCCACCCCCCAAATGTGTCGCTAACAGGCCCATAAAAGTATAAACTACCTCCCCTCTCCCCTCCTTGGGAGTGGTGACCAAAGTGGAGGCAATTGGGAGGATAACGCCCAGGATGGGCTGGAGAGGGGTGGTTTTCCTGTCGGTACCCTTATGTTAACAGCCCCCAGAGTGTTTATACCCCATTTCTCAGGCTGAGCTAGTAGGAAGTTCCGTTTCCTCCCGCACCAGTAACCACTGTAATAGCAGAAAAGGTCACAGCTCTCTGCTGCCACCTACTGGAATTACAATAGTGAAAGGCTGGGAAGGTTCAGTGCAACCTCCTCACCGAAATCCAGGTGTAAACCCACCAGGACCGGTAAAAGGAGGCAGATACAGTAGAAAAGCCCCTGCCTGGGGCAGCAGAGCTCTGACGGAGCTGGGACGTCTGCTGCTAGCTCTCTCGGCTCAGCACGTGTTCCTCCGTGCACTGGAAAGGTTTTCCCTCGGATTCGGCAGGCGGATCCTGGAGCAGACGCTGAAAGCCCTCGCTGGTGAGGAGGCGGCAGGAGCGCAGGTCAACGTGTCGGAGATGGGGGCAGCGCTTGAAGAAGGCCAGTGATTGGTCCGTCAGTCGATTACACCCTGAGGGACAGAACACAGGACGATGACATCATCGCGGCGCCTATGACATCACAGCACGCCATACACAGCGGCGGAGGTACCTGCGAGGTTGAGGTGAGTCAGGCTGTCCCTTAGCGGAGAGGTGGCAGCGGTCAGGATGTGGACGCCATGATCCGTCAGATGGATGCAGTGACTTAGGTCCAAGCGGTGGAGACGAGGAGTGTAACGAAGCAGCAGGCGCAGGGCCGAGTCCCCCATTTCTAGACCGCACAGACGCAGCTCTGTCAGGGAGGGCAGGCGGCCCCGGAGGTCTGACACTGCAGAAACATGGAGAAATGGGGTGAGCAGGAAACCATCAGCAAGTAGCATCCTCGTTACTGGCAGCTTCTGGAGCCATGTGCCCATTCAAGGGACTGACTGATGAAACCAAGCCGGCGGCCGGCGTGGAGCACCGAGGGGCAAGAGTGGTGTGATCAGTCATTCTGTGCAGAGAGTGACTGACCTACATGTCGACTGCTCCCTGTTATCAGCCATTATCAATCATGTCAGGTTGGGGGGGGAGGCTGACGAGTATTTATTCAATGGGATGAATGGCGGGAACTGCAGACGCCTTCCTGTCCCCCACGGTCGGTACTTTCTGTCCCGTCTCCTGGGCCGATATCAGCAGCTCCTCTTATAACGCTCCAGCACCGATATCATCTCCGGATTAAAGGTCTAATGATGGAGGATCAGATCACTGCTCCCCCGCCTGCGCACGGTCAGACGCTGCCGCCTGCTGGTGACAATGAGGTAGTGCACGCTCCACTGGTCTGGATGGTAATGAAACCCTAATCAGTAACTGCAGTACTACTACATTCTGCGGGAGGCGCCCTCCAGTGCTGGGGACCGGCAGGAGAATGTTATCCGACTGCAGGGACCTGGAGCCGTCTATCAGGAATCCCGGGGTCAGTATAACTAGCGGGTCGGGGGGGCGTTGGTCGGCATAACTAACGGGTCGGGGGGTTTGGTATAACTAGCGGGTCAAGGGGGGGGGGGGGGGGGGTCGGCATAACTAGCGGGTCAAGGGGGGGGGGTGTCGGCATAACTAGCGGGTCAGGGGTCGGTATAACTAGGGGGTCGGCACAACTAGCGGGTCAGGGGGGGGGATGGTATAACTAGCGGGTCGGGGGGGGGGGGGGGGGGGGTTGGTATAACTAGCGGGTCGGGGGTCGGTATAACTAGCGGGTCAAGGGTCGGTATAACTAGGGGGTCGGCACAACTAGCGGGTCAGGGGGGGGGATGGTATAACTAGCGGGTCGGGGGGGGGGGGGGGGTTGGTATAACTAGCGGGTCAGGGCCGCTCACCTGTTTTGCCGTCTGAGTTGGGGGGTGAGAGCAGCTCTCGGAGGTGCGAGGTTTTCATCCCTTGTACCCAGCCGAGGTCAAGTAAAGACAGGCAGGGGAATGTGGTGGTCCAGAGGGAGGAGACCGCCATCCATGTGCAGCCGGCGAGCAGCAGCTCCTTGAGTCCTGGGGAGGAGAAAAGGGGTCACAAGTGGTCTCCAAGCACTGCTCACCCCAAGGCCGTCCACACCCCCTACTGCTCACCCCAAGGCCGTACACCCCCCCCATTTCGGCTCCCTTTCCTGACACGGCCACAGCCCACGCCATCACCCCCATTGTGGGTCACCTCTTTGCACCCCACCCTTAGCACCCTTCCTATTTCATTGCTGCCCCTCACCCGATGCGCAGCAGAACGTTCTTCTATCTGATCACTCCCATCATCCCACAAAATGATCAAACCATTAGTCATCAGCCCCCACCCATCATCCATCCCACTACTCCCATCATCCCGCTCACCCTGCAGTCGGTGGATCAGCCACGTCAGCTGTTTTTCAGATATGTTGGTCCAGCTAAGGTCTAGTCTGACCGGTTGTCTTCGGACTATTCCACTCAGCATAGGAGGGGTGATTGATTTTCTTCTACTCAGATCAATGGACGTCCATAGCTGCCGATCACAACACCTGAAACGTCAAATCACACAGAGGGGAAGAAAAAAAAAAAAAAAAAAAAAAAAGACAAATTAAGGAAAAACTGACCAAGAACCACAGTGATCAGCTACAAGACAGGTCTGACCTCAGTGAGGCCGATCCACGGGGGTCCACATATCAGCACATGTATACCCAAAGAGTAACACTACCTGCTGCCACCACCAGAGGGAGCTCCATACATGATGCAGTGTTGGGTTTAATGTATGATCTGTGTAAAGACAGCTCCCTCTAGTGGAGAAAGCAGGGATAATGTCACCAACTAATGGTATTTACCATATATTAAACACAGGGAAAAGATCAGAGACTATATCCCGTGTATACTCCAGAGCTGCACTCACTATTCTGCTGGTGCAGTCACTGTGTACATACATTACATTACTGATCCTGAGTTACATCCTGTATTATACTCCAGAGCTGCACTCACTATTCTGCTGGTGCAGTCACTGTGTACATACATTACATTACTGATCCTGAGTTACCTCCTGTATTATACCCCAGAGCTGCACTCACTATTCTGCTGGTGCAGTCACTGTGTACATACATTACATTACTGATCCTGAGTTACATCCTGTATTATACCCCAGAGCTGCACTCACTATTCTGCTGGTGCAGTCACTGTGTACATACATTACATATCCTGAGTTACCTCCTGTATTATACCCCAGAGCTGCACTCACTATTCTGCTGGTGCAGTCACTGTGTACATACATTACATTACTGATCCTGAGTTACATCCTGTATTATACCCCAGAGCTGCACTCACTATTCTGCTGGTGCAGTCACTGTGTACATACATTACATTACTGATCCTGAGTTACATCCTGTATTATACCCCAGAGCTGCACTCACTATTCTGCTGGTGCAGTCACTGTGTACATACATTACATTACTGATCCTGAGTTACATCCTGTATTATACTCCAGAGCTGCACTCACTATTCTGCTGGTGCAGTCACTGCGTACATACATTACATTACTGATCCTGAGTTACATCCTGTATTATACCCCAGAGCTGCACTCACTATTCTGCTGGTGCAGTCACTGTGTACATACAATACATTACTGATCCTGAGTTACATCCTGTATTATACCCCAGAGCTGCACTCACTATTCTGCTGGTGCAGTCACTGTGTACATACATTACATTACTGATCCTGAGTTACCTCCTGTATTATACCCCAGAGCTGCACTCACTATTCTGGTGCAGTCACTGTGTACATACATTACTGATCCTGAGTTACATCCTGTATTATACCCCAGAGCTGCACTCACTATTCTGCTGGTGCAGTCACTGTGTACATACAGTACTGATCCTGAGTTACCTCCTGTATTATACCCCAGAGCTGCACTCACTATTCTGCTGGTGCAGTCACTGTGTACATACAATACATTACTGATCCTGAGTTACCTCCTGTATTATACCCCAGAGCTGCACTCACTATTCTGGTGCAGTCACTGTGTACATACATTACTGATCCTGAGTTACATCCTGTATTATACCCCAGAGCTGCACTCACTATTCTGCTGGTGCAGTCACTGTGTACATACAGTACTGATCCTGAGTTACCTCCTGTATTATACTCCAGAGCTGCGCTCACTATTCTGCTGGTGCAGTCACTGTGTACATACATTACTGATCCTGAGTTACATCCTGTATTATACCCCAGAGCTGCACTCACTATTCTGCTGGTGCAGTCACTGTGTACATACATTACATTACTGATCCTGAGTTACACCCTGTATTATACCCCAGAGCTGCACTCACTATTCTGCTGGTGCAGTCATTGTGTACATACATTACATTACTGATCCTGAGTTACATCCTGTATTATACCCCAGAGCTGCACTCACTATTCTGCTGGTGCAGTCACTGTGTACATACAGTACTGATCCTGAGTTACCTCCTGTATTATACCCCAGAGCTGCACTCACTATTCTGCTGGTGCAGTCACTGTGTACATACATTACTGATCCTGAGTTACATCCTGTATTATACTCCAGAGCTGCACTCACTATTCTGCTGGTGCAGTCACTGTGTACATACATTACTGATCCTGAGTTACATCCTGTATTATACCCCAGAGCTGCACTCAATATTCTGCTGGTGCAGTCACTGTGTACATACATTACTGATCCTGAGTTACCTCCTGTATTATACTCCAGAGCTGCACTCACTATTCTGCTGGTGAAGTCACTGTGTACATACATTACTGATCCTGAGTTACATCCTGTATTATACCCCAGAGCTGCACTCACTATTCTGCTGGTGCAGTCACTGTGTACATACATTACATTACTGATCCTGAGTTACCTCCTGTATTATACTCCAGAGCTGCACTCACTATTCTGCTGGTGCAGTCACTGTGTATATACATTACATTACTGATCCTGAGTTACATCCTGTATTATACTCCAGAGCTGCACTCACTATTCTGCTGGTGCAGGCACTGTGTACTGTTATCCTGTACTGGTATAAGGACTCCCCAGAATATGTTCACCAGTTAAATCTCTGTGCAGACACTGGACAAGCAGAGAGTGCTGGGAGATTTCAGCTCTGGAGTTTAATACTGACACCATTTATGAGATCATTACGCCGTTGCTCGGGCCTCGCGTTGTGCCGGTACGGTCTCAGTATTTCCACCATCACTGATGTGCAGACATGATATTTTATCACCACTAGGGGGCGCCTGACCCCCGAGTGCTGGATGATTACAAGTTGCCATCGCTCATTGATAATACTGGGGCATCAGCACACTGGGTACAGGGCTCCCCCGGTCCGCTCTCACTCTTACCACCGGTTCCAGGTCCGACACACCCGCATACAGACACAAAGTTCTCTTTGTCCCAAATGTCTAAAAACAGCCAGCCAGACCCCCCTCTGCATCACATGGTCCGTTCCACTGTCCAATGGCAGGGAGTCTGGCTCGGGGCTGTGGGGAGGGGGTCGTACCACATGTCTCTCTAGCTGGAGGGGAGGCGGTTTAGGCGGAGAGGGCACCAGCGGCCTCTTTAGTATCTGAGTCCTGGACAAGGCCTGCACCGCGTTCCGACCACATGTCGCTTTCCTGACGGCCGCGCCGCCTCCTCTCCGGTTCTCCTTCTCCCGTCCGTTCCCCCGGGGAGACTTCTGTTTGCCGTTCCTGGTGCCGTTCTGTCCATCTGTGGCTGAGCCCCCTCCTCCTCCTTCCTCGTCTTCCTCCGAGCTGGTGCTGAAGCTGATCCGGGACGATCGGCCCTCGCCCCCTTCGCCCGTGTCGCTGCTTCCCCGGGAAGCTTTGGAGTCGGAGTCAGAATCTGAGTCAGAGCTGGAGCTGGATGTGCTGCTGCGCGCCCGCTCCAACATCTGGCACATCTGCTTGAAGCGCTCGATCTTCTCACGCTGGTGGGAGCGATCCGTCACCTGGACCGGTTCTGAGGGCGCCTGCGGTTCCTGCCGGACAGAGAAGAAAGCGGAAGATCAGCACCACGATCAGAGGGGGAAAAACTGAGCACAAACATGGCTGCACCGGACGGAGGAGCTAATGCGATCAGAGGGAAAACCGAGCACAAACATGGCTGCGCCAAACGGAGGAGGAAGCAACACCGAGCCCAAACATGGCTGCACCGGACAGAGGAGGAAGCAAAACCGAGCACAAACATGGCTGCACCGGATGGAGGAGGGAGTGCGATTAGAGGGGAAAACCCGAGCACAAACATGGCTGCACCGGACAGAGGAGGAAGCAACACCAAGCCCAAACATGGCTGCACCGGACAGAGGAGGAAGCAACACCGAGCACAAACATGGCTGCACCGGATGGAGGAGGGAGTGCGATTAGAGGGGAAAACCCGAGCACAAACATGGCTGCACCGGACAGAGGAGGAAGCAACACCAAGCCCAAACATGGCTGCACCGGACAGAGGAGGAAGCAACACCGAGCCCAAACATGGCTGCACCAGACAGAGGAGGAAGCAACACCGAGCACAAACATGGCTGCACCGGATGGAGGAGGGAGTGCGATTAGAGGGGAAAACCCGAGCACAAACATGGCTGCACTGGAAGGAGGAGGGAGTGCGATCAGAGGGGAAAACCTAGCACAAACATGGCTGCACCGGACAGAGGAGGAAGCAACACCAAGCCCAAACATGGCTGCACCGGACAGAGGAGGAAGCAACACCGAGCACAAACATGGCTGCACCGGATGGAGGAGGGAGTGCGATCAGAGGGGAAAACCTAGCACAAACATGGCTGCACTGGACAGAGGAGGAAGCAACACCGAGCACAAACATGGCTGCACCGGATGGAGGAGGGAGTGCGATCAGAGGGGAAAACCCGAGCACAAATATGGCTGCACTGGAAGGAGGAGGGAGTGCGATCAGAGGGGAAAACCTGAGCACAAATATGGCTGCACTGGAAGGAGGAGGGAGTGCGATCAGAGGGGAAAACCTAGCACAAACATGGCTGCACCGGACAGAGGAGGAAGCAACACCAAGCCCAAACATGGCTGCACCGGACAGAGGAGGAAGCAACACCGAGCACAAACATGGCTGCACCGGATGGAGGAGGGAGTGCGATCAGAGGGGAAAACCCGAGCACAAATATGGCTGCACTGGACGGAGGAGGGAGTGCGATCAGAGGGGAAAACCTAGCACAAACATGGCTGCACTGGACAGAGGAGGAAGCAACACCGAGCACAAACATGGCAGCACCGGATGGAGGAGGGAGTGCGATCAGAGGGGAAAACCCGAGCACAAATATGGCTGCACTGGACGGAGGAGGGAGTGCGATAAGAGGGGAAAAACCGAGTACAAACGTGGCTGCACCAGACGGAGGAGGGAGTGCGATCAGAGGGGAAAACCTAGCACAAACATGGCTGCACCAGACGGAGGAGGGAGTGCGATCAGAGGGGAAAACCTAGCACAAACATGGCTGCACCAGACGGAGGAGGGAGTGCGATCAGAGAGGAAAACCTAGCACAAACATGGCTGCACCAGACGGAGGAGGGAGTGCGATCAGAGGGGAAAACCTAGCACAAACATGGCTGCACCAGACGGAGGAGGGAGTGCGATCAGAGGGGAAAACCTAGCACAAACATGGCTGCACCAGACGGAGGAGGGAGCAACACAGAGCATAAAGATGGCTGCACCGGACGGAGGAGGAAGAGGAAGCAACACCGAGCACAAACATGGCTGCACCGGACAGAGGAGGCACTGCGATCAGAAGGGAAAACCGAGCAAACATGGCTGCACTGGACAGAGGAGGGAGTGCGATGAGAGGGGAAAAACCGAGCACAAACATGGCTGCACCAGACGGAGGAGGAAGCAACACCGAGCCCAAACATGGCTGCACCGGACAGAGGAGGAAGCAACACCGAGCACAAACATGGCTGCACCAGACGGAGGAGGGAGTGCGATGAGAGGGGAAAACCTAGCACAAACATGGCTGCACTGGACGGAGGAGGAGGAGAAGGAAGCAACACCAAGCACAAACATGGCTTCCCCGGACGGACGAGGGAGTTCGATCAGAGGGGAAAACCTAGCACAAACATGGCTGCAGTGGACAGAGGAGGAAGCAACACCGAGCACAAATATGGCTGCAGCGCACTGAGGAGGCAGTGCGATCAGAGGGGAAAACCGAGCAAACATGGCTGCACCAGACTGAGGAGGGAGTGCAATCAGAGGGGAAAAACCAAGCACAAACATGGCTGCACCGGACAGAGGAGGAAGCAACACCGAGCATAAACATGGCTGCACTGGACGGAGGAGGGAGTAACACCGAGCACAAACATGGCTGCACTGGACGGAGGAGGGAGTGCGATGACAGGGGAAAAACTGAGCATAAACATGGCAGCTCCGGACAGAGGAGGAGGAGGAAGCAACAGAGCACAAACATGGCGGCTCCGGGCGGAGCAACACCGAGCACAAACATGGCTGCACCAGACGGAGGAGGGAGCAATACAGAGCACAAACATGGTGGCTCTAGATGCAGGAGGGAGTGCGATCAGAGGGAGAAAACAGAGCACAAACATGGTGGCTATGGACAGAGCAACATCGAGCATAAACATGGCTGCACAGGATGGAGTGCAATCAGAGGTGGAAACACCGAGCACAAACATGGCAGCTATGGACAGGGCAACACCGAGCATAAACATGGCGGCCCCGCACCAAATGAAGGAGAGAGCGCGATAAGAAGGGGAAAACTGAGCACAAACATGGCGGCTCTGCACCGGACAGAGGAGGAAGCGCGTGATCAGAGGGAAACACCGAGTACAAACATGGCGGCCCGCACCAGATGAGGGAGAGAGCGCGATAATAGAGTGAAACACCAAGCACGAACATGGTGGTTCTGCACCGAAAGGAGAGCAATCAGAGGGGGAAATGGCGGCTCTGCACTAGATGGAGGCGAGAGAGAGAGGTCAGTACCACAATCAGAGGGGTAAACACTGAGCACACACATAGGGGCACCGCACCTTTTTGATTTTCTTATCCTTCTCCGCCTTCACCTGTAAATGGAAACAAAAAAGGATCAGATGAGAAACAAACAAACAAAAAAAAAACAACTAAATAGCGCTATTGGTGAGGGGAGGGGATGAGCTGCGAGCGATGCGCCCACCTTCTTCTTGACTCCTGCTTCCTGCACCGGATCCTTCTTCCTCTTATGTCCCTGGTTCTCGTCGGGGGGCTTCTTCCTCCCGGGGGCCGGGTCGTCTGTGAGTTTCCACCGCAAGGCTTCTTCTCTGTTGTCCATGCGCCGTTTACCAGAACTGTCCAACGGATCCTGCGGAAGAGCGAGAGCAGAGGTGCCGGATTACTGGACGGTCCGAGTAATCAGCCCTAAAGGACAGGGCTTCTTATTTATTTACTTGTAAAGGCAGCTTGCCGTGGTGCACAATGGCCCCCACCACAAGATCAGAGGGAGATAATGATCATCATCATCATCAGCAGATGAGTATTTTTTTCTCACTTTTATACAATACAATAATTTGGGGAGTGGGGAGACTTGGGATTTTCATTTCACCATCTTCTAAGAGCCAAAGCTTTTTATTTCCCAACTAGATGGTGGCCCGATTCTAACGCATCGGGTATTCTAGAATATGTATTTATATACTGCCCACGTAGTATATAGCAGCCATGTAGTATATAGTACTGGCCACGTAGCATATAGCAGCCATGTAGTATATAGTACTGGCCACGTAGTATATAGCAGCCATGTAGTATATAGTACTGCCCACGTAGTATATAGCAGCCATGTAGTATATAGTACTGCCCACGTAGTATATAGCAGCCATGTAGTATATAGTACTGCCCACATAGTATATAGCAGCCATGTAGTATATAGTACTGCCCACGTAGTATATAGCAGCCATGTAGTATATAGTACTGCCCACGTAGTATATAGCAGCCATGTAGTATATAGCAGCCATGTAGTATATAGCAGCCATGTAGTATATAGTAGCCATGTAGTATATAGTACTGCCCACGTAGTATATAGCAGCCATGTAGTATATAGTACTGCCCATGTAGTATATAGTAGCCATGTAGTATATAGTACTGCCCACGTAGTATATAGCAGCCATGTAGTATATAGTACTGCCCACGTAGTATATAGCATCCACGTAGTATATAGCAGCCATGTAGTATATAGCAGCCATGTAGTATATAGTACTGCCCACGTAGTATATAGCAGCCATGTAGTATATAGTACTGCCCACGTAGTATATAGCAGCCATGTAGTATATAGTACTGCCCATGTAGTATATAGCAGCCATGTAGTATATAACGCAGCCCACGCAGTATATAGCAGCCATGTAGTATATAGTACTGCCCACGTAGTATATAGCAGCCATGTAGTATATAGTACTGCCCATGTAGTATATAGCAGCCATGTAGTATATAGTAGCCATGTAGTATATAGTACTGCCCACGTAGTATATAGCAGCCATGTAGTATATAGTACTGCCCACGTAGTATATAGCAGCCATGTAGTATATAGCAGCCATGTAGTATATAGTACTGCCCACGTAGTATATAGCAGCCATGTAGTATATAGTACTGCCCATGTAGTATATAGCAGCCATGTAGTATATAGCAGCCATGTAGTATATAGCAGCCATGTAGTATATAGTACTGCCCACGTAGTATATAGCAGCCATGTAGTATATAGTACTGCCCATGTAGTATATAGTAGCCATGTAGTATATAGTACTGCCCACGTAGTATATAGCAGCCATGTAGTATATAGTACTGCCCACGTAGTATATAGCATCCATGTAGTATATAGCAGCCATGTAGTATATAGTAGCCATGTAGTATATAGTACTGCCCACGTAGTATATAGCAGCCATGTAGTATATAGTACTGCCCATGTAGTATATAGCAGCCATGTAGTATATAGTAGCCATGTAGTATATAGTACTGCCCACGTAGTATATAGCAGCCATGTAGTATATAGTACTGCCCACGTAGTATATAGCAGCCATGTAGTATATAGCAGCCATGTAGTATATAGTACTGCCCACGTAGTATATAGTAGCCATGTAGTATATAGTACTGCCCACGTAGTATATAGCAGCCATGTAGTATATAGTACTGCCCACGTAGTATATAGCAGCCATGTAGTATATAGTACTGCCCATGTAGTATATAGCAGCCATGTAGTATATAACGCAGCCCACGCAGTATATAGCAGCCATGTAGTATATAGTACTGCCCACGTAGTATATAGCAGCCATGTAGTATATAGTACTGCCCATGTAGTATATAGCAGCCATGTAGTATATAGTAGCCATGTAGTATATAGTACTGCCCACGTAGTATATAGCAGCCATGTAGTATATAGTACTGCCCACGTAGTATATAGCAGCCATGTAGTATATAGTGCTGCCCACGTAGTATATAGCAGCCATGTAGTATATAGTACTGCCCACGTAGTATATAGCAGCCATGTAGTATATAGTACTGCCCACGTAGTATATAGCAGCCATGTAGTATATAGTACTGCCCATGTAGTATATAGCAGCCATGTAGTATATAACGCAGCCCACGCAGTATTTAGCAGTGTGGGCACCATATCCCTGTTAAAAAAAAGAATTAAAATAAAAAAAAATAGTTACATACTCACCTCCTGGGATCCAACGGCGCTGTGCCGATGCGCGCGCGGCTGCCGCTATCTTCCGTTCCCAGGATGCATTGCGAAATTACCCAGATGACTTAGCGGTCTCGCGAGAACGCTAAGTCTTCTGGGTAATTTCGCAATGCATCGCCGGGAACGGAAGATGGCGACCGGCGTGAGCGGCTCGGCGGACTACGGAGGATGAGTATAGCAGGTTTGATTTTTTTATCATTTTTAACATTACATTTTTTACTATTGATGCCGCATAGGCAGCGTCAATAGTAAAAAGTTGGGGACACAGGGTTAATAGCAGCGGTAACGGAGTGTGTTACCCGCGGCATAACGCGGTCCGTTACCGCCGGCATTAACCCCGTGTGAGCGGTGACTGGAGGGGAGTATGCGGGCGCCGGGCACTGACTGCGGGGAGGAAGGAGTGGACATTTTCTTCCGGACTGTGCGCGTCGCTGATTGGTCGTGGCTGTTTTGCAGCGACCAATCAGTGACTTGGATTTCCATGACAGACAGAGGCCGAGACAAATGAATATCTGGGACAGACAGACGGAAGTGACGCTTAGACAATTATATAGTAGATACACAGTGCTTTGATAAAGTCTTAATACCCCGTGAACTTTTCAACATTACTCCCACAACACAAAGTAGCAAGAACTTGTGACCTGTAAAGGAAATGATACGAGGTTTTCTAATTATTTCACAAAATATAAATCTGACAATTGTTCTGTGCATTAATATTCAGCCCCCTGTAGTCCGATTCCCTGAAATAACATCCTGAGTGACCAATCGCCTCCAGAAGTCACATAATAAGTACATTGTGTTCTCCTGGGTGTGATTCCTTCTCTGTATAACTAAGGCTGTTCTGTGAAGGCCTCAGAGGTTTGTGTGAGAACATTAGAGATCAAACAGCATCATGAAAACCAAGGAGCTCACCAGACAGGTCAGGGATAAAGATGTGGAGAAGAGGAAAGTAGGGTTAGGTTGTAAAAAAAAAAAAAAAAAAAAAAAAGGACCGAAAAAAAACGGATGAGTAATGCGACTACAATGTGATTTTCACATCCGATTGAGATCCGAGTGCAGTGCGATTTTAACATTAGCTTTTACATACAGCAGTTCTGTCATTTACACATCTTTTCAAAGGAAATATTTGTCAAAAAACACACACACACGTGTACACTCCCTGACGGAAGTTATGTCGCTTATCCATGTTATGTAAATAAAAGCTTATAACCTGACGTTTAATTTATAGAACCAATGGATTAATTTTTCTTTTGAAAGCTGAAACCCTCCGAAATGTGGTTTAGGTTAAGAAAATAAATTGGCATCAATGCAGAAATATTGAACAGTTAATGGACACAGAATGGTCAGATTTTGGCAAGACAAATGTTTTGCCACCTGGTCATATAATGCACAAAATCCTAGTTTACATCCTCACCTGTGCTCAGTAAATGATCGGTTAATTAGTGTGTGTATAAAAAGAAACCCAGCACCCCAAGACCTTCACTTGAACTGCAACTTGAGCTCTGACAACATGCCAAAAATCCACCCTGCGACCCAAGCCTGGATTATCAAGAGGCTGAAGACCAGATCCACTGCAGAGGTGGCTGGCACCTTTAATGTGTCTCAGCGTCAAGTACAAAGAATTAAAAAAGGATTTGAAGAGACTGGAGATGTGTTTGACAAGCCCCAGGTCCGGCAGACCCCGCAAGACAGCTGCTCAGGAGGAACATTTGTTGGTTAGAAAATCCAAAGCAAGCCCCTCTTCCACAGCAACAGAGCTCTAACAGGCCTGGTCACCTCAAGTCCCTGTGTCAAGTAGAACAGTTTGTAGGATTCTGTCTCGCAATGGCCTCCATGGTGGAATCAGTGCCCAGAAGCCAGCACTAAACGAAAGTCCCACAGCCGGCTAAACAGATGGACGCTGGAAAAGTGGCAGAAGGTGGATTTCTCTAATGAATCTTCAGTAGAATTACACTACAGCCGCCACAAATACTGCAGGAGACCTACTGGAGCCCGTATGGATCCAAAATACACCCAGAAAACAGTTACATATGGTGGTGGAAAGATCATGGTCTGGGGCTACATTCAGTATGGGGGTGTGCGAAACATTTACAGGGTGGAAGGCAATATCAATAGCCTAAAATAACAAGAAGTATTAGCTACCTCTTATATTGCAAATCATAAAAGGGGTCAAATTCTGCAGCAGGATGGTGCTCCATCTCATCCATCCATCTCTACAACAAAGTTCCTCCAGGCAAAAAAGATCAAGGTGCTCAAGGACTGGCCAGCCCAGTCACCAGACATGAACATCATTGAGCATGTCTGGGGTAGGATGAAAGAGGAAGCTTGGAAGACAAAACCAAAGAATCTAGATGAACTCTGGGAGGCATGTAAGACTACATTCTGTGCTATTCCTGATGACTTCATTAATAAATTGTATGAATCATTGTTGAACCGCATGGATGCAGTCCTTCAAGCTCATGGAAGTCACACAAAATATCAAATATGACTCTAATAGACCACAACTTCATTCACCAATGTTATGCAACATATATTTGTATTTTAAGTTAATTATTTGTTTGAATATCACATTACTTTCTGTGGGAGACAAAACTTTTGTCTTGCCAAAATCTGACCATTCTGTGTCCATTAACTGATCAATATTTCTGCATTGATGCCAATTTATTTTCTTAACCTAAACCACATTTCGGAGGGTTTCAGCTTTCAAAAGAATAATTTATACAACCAATGGATGAATTTAACGTCAGGTTATAAGCTTTTATTTACATAACATGGATAAGCGACATAACTTCTGTCAGGGAGTGTATATATATATATATATATATATATATATATATATATATATATATATATATATATATATATATATATATATATATATATATATATATATATATATATATATATATATCTATTCTATGCGTTTTATTCTCGCATCCATTGACTTGCATTGGCGAGTCTCGTCTGAGATACGCAGCATGCTGAGATTATTTTTCCTCAGTCCGACTGCAGCTGAGCCACAATGGAGGGTTTATATCAGAGCATATTCCTATGTGTGATCAGCGCCGTCACCATCCAGACCCAAATCCCAGAGAATCTGTGACAAGACGTGAAAATTACTGATCACAGAGGTCTCCATCCAATGTCACTGTGAGGGGGAAAAAAAATGTGACCCCCTAAATGTGCTATGCTGGGAGAGAGACCCCAAAAGCCTGCAGAGAAAGGTGGTCCCACAAAGTACTGACCCACGGGGCTGAAGACTAATGCACGGCTCACTTGTCAGATTTATATTTGTATAATTTATTAAAGAACCTCGCATCATTTCCTTTATACATCACAAATACTCGTACCTGGTGCCGGCGACACATAAAATACATGGACCGAAAGTTTGTGGGAGTAACGCCAAAAAAAAAAAAGTGGAAAAGTTCACGGGGTATGAAGACTTTCCAGGCATATATCTACATAATCCATTACAACATACAATAAATGATAAAGAGAAGAACTAAAGCCCACAGACAGCAGTGTGACAGGCCGACATTACATGGGCGCTTAGTTTTCCACTACGGAGATGAGGGCGACTGTTGTGCACCCACTGGGAGTCACGGCACCCGCAGGAGGGGCACAGGTCCACACCCCAGCCTATGCACAGCGCTGCGCAGCCTTCCCCGCACTTACCTTACAGGTGCGGCCTTCTCTCACGCAGCGCGGACACTCCCAGCAGTTGGGGATTTCTGTGTCAATAACGGCTTCAGCTTTACCCATCTGAGGAGAGAAGACGAAACGGTTACATTCACTAACAGCAAGCAAAGATTGGGAAAAAGTGTTACTGACTTTCTTCAGTTCCTCACCATGATCCCTTATAAATCATATGTATGGCAGCAATCACACCCATGCTCCCCTCCCCCACCCGTAAACTATCAGCAAAGTGGAGAAACTTCTCTGGTGTATAAATAAAAAAGGACAAAGTGCCGAGACCATCAGCAAAGTGTGCAGACTCCCCACCACCGCCCAGAGCAGTGAGCGCCCAGCACCCGGTCTAATCACCCCGGCCTCGTTAGTGGCGTCAGGTGAGCAGAAAACTCAGCAGATCCCCAGAGACACAGGAAGTGATCACCAGATCCCTGAGAGCAACCCCACCAGTGACCACAGGAGATCAGGTTTAGGGGAGTCAGTAAGGGGCAGAGTATCAGCTGGAGGTCTCCAAGATGTCATCTCCACTGGCCTGAAGGGAAACTGTGATGGTGCCTGAAACGGGTGGCACCCGCGGATGCCCAGGAGCGGCGGCGCTCTGTACAGACCGGGGTGGATTGTTTTGGGGGTCCCTGCTCGGACCGTACCTTGATGCAGCCGGGGTGGACGATCTCGTTGCAGATGGTACATTCCATGAGCGACAGGTTGAACTTCTGCTCCTCGTCCTGCACGGTGTCCTCCTTCCCGGCGTCTCCGCAGAGCAGACAGACGGCCGTGTGCGGCAGGACGGGCTGCGGAGGAAAATGGGGTCATTACCGCGCTCTCCGTGAAGCCGCAGCCGCCGTGCACCCCCGCCCCTTACCGCCATGCACCCCCGCCCCTTACCGCCGTGCACCCCCACCCCTTACCGCCGTGCACCCCCGCCCCTTACCGCCGTGCACCCCCGCCCCTTACCGCCGTGCACCCCCGCCCCTTACCGCCGTGCACTGCCTCTTCAGGCAGGACTGCTTCATCCGTCCGGGACCCCCGAACTTCTTCATGTCTTTGCAGAAGTTGCACTCTCCGCACTCGCTGCGCACACAGGCCTCGCACTTCCGGCAGCGCGTCCTCCTGCGCCGCGCAGCCCCCAGACCCTTCCCCGACATGTCCTGACGAGGCCTCAGCTGCGGCCGCACCTGCGGGATGGAGAGGTTAGCGCCCGGAGCAGCGGCTCACACACCATGCTCACACCACGGCCGCCATGACGGCTGCCACTCACCGGCTCCTCGCTGCTGACCGAGCCTGCCCGCGGCTCATGATCACAATCCGGGGGTCTTCTCGGGGGCGATCAGTAACGGCTGCCCACCATGCTACACGGGGGAGGGGGCCATACCCCAGAGCTATCACCGGTCCCCCGCCCGCTACTCTCCCAGCATCCTCCAGGAGGGCGGTGTGCACCCCAATAACAGACTGTGAGCCCCCAGGACCCTCCAGGAGCTGCTGCCCCCCAGGCCGGCGTCTGCCCCTCTCCCTCCCTGCAGTCACCGGCGCCGCCTCCTCCCCCTCTATGGCTGCCTCATCCTCTGCTCGCTGTCCCCGGCGCTCCTCTTATACAAGCAGCGCGGACTGACTCCGTCAGGGGCCCCTGATTCTCGAAACAGGGCCCTAAACCAGCTGCCCCCAGTCCCCTGCCTGCCTTCCCCTCACATTCACACTCACACACACAACAATACCACATCCAACATGGCCGCCCAGTGGGAAAGGCTACAGCTCCCGCCCACTGAGCCGCGGGGCACGCCGGGAAGTGTAGTCTTCACAGGACTCTGGTCTCATTCTCCGCTATAAGAAGGCGGAAGCGCGCGGGACCACAAGCAAGATGGCGGCGGCGGTGTGGCCGCGGAGGACGCGTGGAAATGTAGTCTTGGGAGGGGGGATGCGAGGAGGAAACGGAAGTGTCTGACTTCCGAGCAGTGTGGCCTGCCGGGAAATGTAGTTTTTTTTTCTTTTTCTGATTTTTCTTTCTAGTCCTATTAGTAAATGGCTCATGATGTCCGCAGAGAGAAGTCAGTGCGTGTATGAAGAGAAGTCGGTGCGTGTATGAGGAGAAGTCGGTGCGTGTATGAGGAGAAGTCGGTGCGTGTATGAAGAGAAGTCGGTGCGTGTATGAAGAGAAGTCGGTGCGTGTATGAAGAGAGGTCGGTGCGTGTATGAAGAAAGGTCGGTGCGTGTATGAAGAGAGGTCGGTGCGTGTATGAAGAGAAGTCGGTGCGTGTATGAAGAAAGGTCGGTGCGTGTATGAGGAGAAAGGTCGGTGCGTGTATGAGGAGAAGTCGGTGCGTGTATGAAGAGAAGTCGGTGCGTGTATGAAGAAAGGTCGGTGCGTGTATGAAGAAAGGTCGGTGCGTGTATGAAGAGAGGTCGGTGCGTGTATGAAGAGAGGTCGGTGCGTGTATGAAGAGAGGTCGGTGCGTGTATGAAGAGAAGTCGGTGCGTGTATGAAGAGAGGTCGGTGCGTGTATGAAGAGAGGTCGGTGCGTGTATGAAGAGAGGTCGGTGCGTGTATGAAGAGAGGTCGGTGCGTGTATGAGGAGAAGTCGGTGCGTGTATGAAGAGAGGTCGGTGCGTGTATGAGGAGAAGTCGGTGCGTGTATGAAGAGAAGTCGGTGCGTGTATGAAGAAAGGTCGGTGCGTGTATGAAGAAAGGTCGGTGCGTGTATGAAGAGAAGTCGGTGCGTGTATGAGGAGAAGTCGGTGCGTGTATGAAGAGAAGTCGGTGCGTGTATGAAGAAAGGTCGGTGCGTGTATGAAGAAAGGTCGGTGCGTGTATGAAGAGAGGTCGGTGCGTGTATGAAGAGAGGTCGGTGCGTGTATGAAGAGAGGTCGGTGCGTGTATGAAGAGAAGTCGGTGCGTGTATGAAGAGAGGTCGGTGCGTGTATGAAGAGAGGTCGGTGCGTGTATGAAGAGAGGTCGGTGCGTGTATGAGGAGAAGTCGGTGCGTGTATGAAGAGAGGTCGGTGCGTGTATGAGGAGAAGTCGGTGCGTGTATGAAGAGAGGTCGGTGCGTGTATGAGGAGAAGTCGGTGCGTGTATGAAGAGAAGTCGGTGCGTGTATGAAGAGAAGTCGGTGCGTGTATGAGGAGAAGTCGGTGCGTGTATGAGGAGAAGTCGGTGCGTGTATGAAGAGAGGTCGGTGCGTGTATGAGGAGAAGTCGGTGCGTGTATGAAGAGAAGTCGGTGCGTGTATGAAGAGAGGTCGGTGCGTGTATGAGGAGAAGTCGGTGCGTGTATGAGGAGAGGTCGGTGCGTGTATGAAGAGAAGTCGGTGCGTGTATGAAGAGAGGTCGGTGCGTGTGTGAAGAAAGGTCGGTGCGTGTATGAGGAGAAGTCGGTGCGTGTATGAAGAAAGGTCGGTGCGTGTATGAAGAAAGGTCGGTGCGTGTATGAGGAGAAGTCGGTGCGTGTATGAGGAGAAGTCGGTGCGTGTATGAGGAGAGGTCGGTGCGTGTATGAGGAGAAGTCGGTGCGTGTATGAGGAGAGGTCGGTGCGTGTATGAGGAGAAGTCGGTGCGTGTATGAAGAGAGGTCGGTGCGTGTATGAAGAGAGGTCGGTGCGTGTATGAGGAGAAAGGTCGGTGCGTGTATGAGGAGAAGTCGGTGCGTGTATGAGGAGAAGTCGGTGCGTGTATGAAGAGAAGTCGGTGCGTGTGTGAAGAGAGGTCGGTGCGTGTATGAAGAGAGGTCGGTGCGTGTATGAAGAAAGGTCGGTGCGTGTATGAAGAAAGGTCGGTGCGTGTATGAAGAGAGGTCGGTGCGTGTATGAGGAGAAGTCGGTGCGTGTCTGAAGAGAGGTCGGTGCGTGTATGAAGAGAGGTCGGTGCGTGTATGAAGAAAGGTCGGTGCGTGTATGAAGAAAGGTCGGTGCGTGTGTGAAGAGAGGTCGGTGCGTGTATGAAGAGAGGTCGGTGCGTGTATGAAGAAAGGTCGGTGCGTGTATGAGGAGAAAGGTCGGTGCGTGTATGAAGAGAGGTCGGTGCGTGTATGAGGAGAAAGGTCGGTGCGTGTATGAAGAGAGGTCGGTGCGTGTATGAGGAGAAAGGTCGGTGCGTGTATGAAGAGAGGTCGGTGCGTGTATGAAGAGAGGTCGGTGCGTGTATGAGGAGAAAGGTCGGTGCGTGTGTGAAGAGAGGTCGGTGCGTGTATGAGGAGAAGTCGGTGCTTGTATGAAGAAAGGTCGGTGCGTGTATGAGGAGAGGTCGGTGCGTGTATGAAGAAAGGTCGGTGCTTGTGTGAAGAAAGGTCGGTGCGTGTATGAAGAGAGGTCGGTGCGTGTGTGAAGAGAGGTCGGTGCGTGTGTGAGGAGAAGTCGGTGCGTGTATGAAGAGAGGTCGGTGCGTGTATGAAGAGAAGTCGGTGCGTGTATGAGGAGAGGTCGGTGCGTGTATGAGGAGAGGTCGGTGCGTGTATGAAGAGAGGTCGGTGCGTGTATGAAGAGAAGTCGGTGCGTGTATGAGGAGAGGTCGGTGCGTGTATGAAGAGAAGTCGGTGCGTGTGTGAAGAGAGGTCGGTGCGTGTATGAAGAGAGGTCGGTGTGTGTGTGAGGAGAGGTCGGTGCGTGTATGAGGAGAAAGGTCGGTGCGTGTGTGAAGAGAAGTCGGTGCGTGTGTGAAGAGAGGTCGGTGCGTGTATGAAGAGAGGTCGGTGCGTGTGTGAAGAGAGGTCGGTGCGTGTATGAAGAGAAGTCGGTGCGTGTATGAGGAGAGGTCGGTGTGTGTGTGAAGAGAGGTCGGTGCGTGTATGAAGAGAGGTCGGTGTGTGTGTGAGGAGAGGTCGGTGCGTGTATGAGGAGAAAGGTCGGTGCGTGTGTGAAGAGAAGTCGGTGCGTGTGTGAAGAGAGGTCGGTGCGTGTATGAGGAGAGGTCGGTGCGTGTATGAAGAGAGGTCGGTGCGTGTATGAGGAGAAGTCGGTGCGTGTATGAAGAGAAGTCGGTGCGTGTATGAGGAGAAGTCGGTGCGTGTATGATAAGTCGGTGCGTGTACGAAGAGAGGTCGGTGCGTGTACGAAGAGAGGTCGGTGCGTGTATGAAGAGAGGTCGGTGCGTGTATGAAGAGAGGTCGGTGCGTGTATGAAGAGTAGTCAGTGCATGTGTGAAGAGAAGTCGGTGCGTGTATGAGGAGAAAGGTCGGTGCGTGTATGAGGAGAAGTCGGTGCGTGTATGAAGAAAGGTCGGTGCGTGTATGAAGAAAGGTCGGTGCGTGTGTGAAGAGAGGTCGGTGCGTGTATGAAGAGAGGTCGGTGCGTGTGTGAAGAGAGGTCGGTGCGTGTATGAGGAGAAAGGTCGGTGCGTGTGTGAAGAGAAGTCGGTGCGTGTGTGAAGAGAGGTCGGTGCGTGTATGAAGAGAGGTCGGTGCGTGTATGAGGAGAAAGGTCGGTGCGTGTGTGAAGAGAAGTCGGTGCGTGTGTGAAGAGAGGTCGGTGCGTGTATGAAGAGAGGTCGGTGCGTGTATGAGGAGAAAGGTCGGTGCGTGTGTGAAGAGAAGTCGGTGCGTGTGTGAAGAGAGGTCGGTGCGTGTATGAGGAGAGGTCGGTGCGTGTATGAAGAGAGGTCGGTGCGTGTATGAGGAGAAGTCGGTGCGTGTATGAAGAGAAGTCGGTGCGTGTATGAGGAGAGGTCGGTGCGTGTACGAAGAGAGGTCGGTGCGTGTACGAAGAGAGGTCGGTGCGTGTACGAAGAGAGGTCGGTGCGTGTACGAAGAGAGGTCGGTGCGTGTATGAAGAGAGGTCGGTGCGTGTATGAAGAGTAGTCGGTGCATGTGTGAAGAGAAGTCGGTGCGTGTATGAGGAGAAAGGTCGGTGCGTGTATGAGGAGAAGTCGGTGCGTGTATGAAGAAAGGTCGGTGCGTGTATGAAGAAAGGTCGGTGTGTGTGTGAAGAGAGGTCGGTGCGTGTATGAAGAGAGGTCGGTGCGTGTGTGAAGAGAGGTCGGTGCGTGTATGAGGAGAAAGGTCGGTGCGTGTGTGAAGAGAAGTCGGTGCGTGTGTGAAGAGAGGTCGGTGCGTGTATGAAGAGAGGTCGGTGCGTGTATGAGGAGAAAGGTCGGTGCGTGTGTGAAGAGAAGTCGGTGCGTGTGTGAAGAGAGGTCGGTGCGTGTATGAGGAGAGGTCGGTGCGTGTATGAAGAGAGGTCGGTGCGTGTATGAGGAGAAGTCGGTGCGTGTATGAGGAGAAGTCGGTGCGTGTACGAAGAGAGGTCGGTGCGTGTACGAAGAGAGGTCGGTGCGTGTACGAAGAGAGGTCGGTGCGTGTATGAAGAGAGGTCGGTGCGTGTATGAAGAGTAGTCGGTGCATGTGTGAAGAGAAGTCGGTGCGTGTATGAGGAGAAAGGTCGGTGCGTGTATGAGGAGAAGTCGGTGCGTGTATGAAGAGAGGTCGGTGCGTGTGTGAAGAGAAGTCGGTGCGTGTATGATGAGAGGTCGGTGCGTGTATGAAGAGAAGTCGGTGCGTGTGTGAAGAGAAGTCGGTGCGTGTATGATGAGAGGTCGGTGCGTGTATGAAGAGAAGTCGGTGCGTGTATGAAGAGAAGTCGGTGCGTGTATGAAGAGACGTCGGTGCGTGTATGAAGAGACGTCGGTGCGTGTATGGAGAGAGGTCGGTGCGTGTATGGAGAGAGGTCAGCGCGAGTATGAAGAGAAGTCGGTGCGTGTATGAAGTGCAGTATAGGCAAAAATAAAATGAAAGCCGTTGCCCATAACAACTGTTCCATTAACTTTTACAAGTGGACTAATTAAAGATGTAATTTAGTTGCTAGGGGATGAAATGTGGAGTCGTCGCTCATAGCAACCAATTGCATGGGAGAATAAAAACTACAATCAGATTTGTTAGTCTTGTTGCCCATGGCAACGAGATTTGTGCCGTCACCATCATGTAGAGGGAAGGAGCCATAGTTTGGTTGTCCCAGGTGACGTCACCGCTGGGGGGGTACACGCTACTTGTGGCTGCCTTTTAAGAGTTAATGTCATGGTGAGAGTGCGTCTGACAGCGCCTCCTGCAATTAGCACAGCTGTACTACAAGTACTACAATCAACTACAAGGTCTGCTGGAGTCTAAAGGCCCTGATTAGGGCTGTGTCCCTCCGCCATGCTTTATACTGCAGCACTGCTTCATGATCTAGTCCTTATTGAGCTTTTCAGAAAAACATTTAAAAAAAAAAAGGCCAGGTGTACATGACGTCTTACCTTCACGTCAGTGGATTCGTCAGGGCTTACATCTGAGGCCTAGATAACTGGACTTGGGGCGTACGCACTGACAGCTGCAGTGCAGACGGGTCACTGTTTCCTAGACATCATTTTTCACCGTATCCCCCCATTTGAGGCAGGGTCCAATGCGCAGTTAACCCCATCTTGGAGCACACTGCATCATTGCAGTCGATGGCCCTGTGACGATAATGTGAATATGCCATGTTTGAGTATCTACCTAACGATACAAGACACGCTGTGGGCCATTCCGACCCCCCCTCTTCTCACTCTGCCTGTTGCTTGTGTGTGTGTGTGCAATCCAAAACCCCTCATTTTCCCTCCCACCAAAAGAATTTTTATAGCTCCATGCTGGGCAGACAATTCTCCCTTGACTCCTCATTTCCCCCTCCCATTGAATACTGGCCAAAACTGGTACTTTGTTGAGATTCTTTGTTCTATTAAAGTGATATATTGTGGCACCGATCCAGGCTAGGGATATAAGAATTATATATTCCGGATGTCCATCGATAGATCTATCACTCACCGAAAAGGCTAGCAGCTAAACACAACGAGTGCAAAGCGTGGATCTCTCCGTAAGCGGTTCATGTAATTGCTCCATGTTTACACTTAAAAGAATCGCCCCGACGTGGCGCACCTCGTGATCTGGGTGTATTCCAGATACAAGATTCGTACAGCGAGATATGAGTAAAAATAGTTTTAATATTCTATGTAAAGGGGAGGTGTCAGCCTCTAAGTGATGTCACCACAGGGGGAGTGCCTGGGTTTTGGGCTAGGAATAGCTTAGTGAGACAGCATTTTTGCCGAGACTTTGTGTCCGGGGTCTAGCTGCGTAGAGATGTGATATGCATCTTGATGTGTGCATCCTACAAAGCCCACGGTGTCATGGTTCCCAATGGCAAGGGAACGTAAGAAACATATAAATAACGAACGAGCTCTCGGGTGATGGAAACTCGAGTTGACCGTGAGCTAAATCTACCACACAACTAACAGTAGCCAGGGAGCATACCTACGGCTTCCTATATGCCACGCGCCAGCCGGAGGACTAACTACGCCTGGTAGAGGAAGAAACAGACCTGGCTTACCTCTAGGGAAATACCCCAAAAGATGATAGCAGCCCCCCACATGTAATAACGGTGAATTAAGAGGAAAAGACATACACAGTATGAAAGTAGATTTAGCAAAGAGAGGTCCACTTACTAGATAGCAGAAGGATACAAAAGAGGACTTCACGGTCAACTGAAAACCCTTTCAAAAACCATCCTGAAATTACTTTAAGACTCCTGTGTCAACTCATGACACAGGAGTGGCAATTTCAGCCCGCAAGAGCTTCCAGCTACAGAGAATTACAAAAACTGCAAACTGGACAAAAGGTACAAAACAAAAGGACAAAGTCCACTTAGCTGATCAGCAGACTAGTAGCAGGAACATGCAACCGAAGGCTCTGGTTACAATGATGACCGGCAAGGAAATGACTGGAGAGCAAGGCTAAATAGGAAACTCCCAAACGCTGATGGAAGCAGGTGAACAGAAGCAGCAAAGTGCAAACAAGTCACCAGTACCACCAGCAACCACCAGGGGAGCCCAAAAAGCGGATACACAACAGTACCCTCCCCTTAAGGAGGGGGCACCGAACCCTCACAAGAACCGCCAGGGCGATCTGGATGAGCCCTATGAAAGGCACGAACCAAATCCGAGGCATGAACATCAGAGGCAGTTACCCAAGAATTATCTTCCTGACCATAGCCCTTCCATTTAACCAGATATTGAAGTCTTCGTCTGGAAATACGGGAGTCCAAGATCTTTTCTACCACGTACTCCAATTCACCCTCCACCAGCACAGGAGCAGGAGGTTCAGTAGAAGGAACCACCGGTACCTCATATCTCCGCAACAACGACCGATGGAACACATTATGGATAGCGAAAGATGCCGGGAGGTCCAAACGAAAGGAAACAGGGTTAAGAATCTCCAAAATCCTATAAGGACCGATGAACCGAGGCTTAAATTTAGGAGAAGAAACCCTCATAGGGACAAAACGGGAAGACAACCACACCAAGTCCCCAACACGAAGGTGGGGGCCAACACGACGACGGCGGTTAGCAAACTGCTGAGTCCTCTCCTGGGACAATTCCAAATTATCCACCACTTGTCCCCAAATCTGATGCAACCGATCCACTACCGCATCCACTCCAGGACAATCCGAAGATTCAACCTGACCAGATGAAAAACGCGGATGAAACCCTGAATTGCAAAAGAAAGGAGAAACCAAAGTGGCAGAACTAGCCCGATTATTAAGAGCAAACTCCGCCAACGGCAGAAAGGCAACCCAATCATCCTGATCCGCAGACACAAAACACCTCAAATAAGTCTCCAAAGTTTGATTAGTTCGTTCCGTCTGGCCATTGGTCTGAGGATGGAATGCAGACGAAAAAGACAAATCAATGCCCAACCTGGCACAGACTGCCCGCCAAAATCTAGACACGAACTGGGTACCCCTGTCAGAAACGATGTTTTCCGGAATACCATGCAAGCGAACCACATTTTGAAAAAACAGAGGGACCAACTCAGATGAGGAAGGCAACTTAGGCAATGGCACCAAATGAACCATTTTAGAAAAACGGTCACACACCACCCAGATGACAGACATCTTCTGAGAAACAGGGAGGTCCGAGATAAAGTCCATAGAGATGTGCGTCCAAGGCCTCTTCGGAATAGGCAAGGGCAACAACAACCCACTAGCCCTAGAACAACAAGGTTTGGCCCGAGCACACACATCGCAAGACTGCACAAAAACACGCACATCTCGAGACAGAGAAGGCCACCAGAAGGATCTAGCCACCAAATCTCTGGTGCCAAAAATTCCCGGATGACCTGCCAGAGTAGAAGAATGAACTTCCGAGATGACTCTAGTGGTCCAATCGTCAGGAACAAACAGTCTACCAGACGGACAACGATCAGGTCTATCCGCCTGAAATTCTTGCAAAGCACGTCGCAGATCTGGAGAGACAGCAGACAAAACCACCCCATCCTTAAGGACACCAGCAGGTTCAGAATTCCCAGGAGAGTCAGGCTCAAAACTCCTAGAAAGAGCATTTGCCTTCACATTCCTAGAACCCGGTAAGTACGAGACCACAAAATTAAACCGGGAAAAGAACAACGACCAACGTGCCTGTCTAGGATTCAGGCGCCTGGCAGACTCCAAATAAATTAAATTCTTGTGATCAGTCAAAACTACCACCTGATGTCTGGCACCCTCAAGCCAATGACGCCACTCCTCAAATGCCCACTTCATGGCCCAAAGCTCCCGATTACCAACATCATAGTTTCGCTCGGCGGCCGAAAATTTTCGCGAAAAGAACGCACAAGGTCTCATCACTGAGCAGTTGGAACTTTTCTGCGACAAAACCGCCCCCGCTCCGATCTCGGAAGCATCGACCTCAACCTGAAAGGGAAGAGAAACATCAGGCTGGCGCAACACAGGGGCAGACAAAAAGCGGCGCTTAAGCTCCCGAAAGGCCTCCACAGCAGCAGGGGGCCAATTGGCAACATCAGCACCCTTTTTGGTCAAATCCGTCAGAGGTTTAGCAACGCCAGAAAAACCAGTTATAAATCGACGATAAAAATTAGCAAAGCCCAAGAATTTCTGAAGACTCTTCAGAGAAGTAGGCTGCGTCCAGTCGTAAATAGCCCGAACCTTGACAGGGTCCATCTCAATAGAAGAAGGGGAAAAAATATACCCCAAAAAGGAAATTTTTTGAACCCCAAAAACACACTTTGAACCCTTTACACACAAAGAATTCTCCCGCAAAACCTGAAAAACCCTCCTGACCTGCTGAACATGAGACTCCCAGTCATCAGAAAAAATCAAAATATCATCCAAGTACACAATCATAAATTTATCCAAATATTCACGGAAAATATCATGCATTAAGGACTGAAAGACCGAAGGTGCATTAGAAAGGCCGAAAGGCATTACCAAATACTCAAAATGGCCCTCAGGTGTATTAAATGCGGTTTTCCACTCATCCCCCTGCTTAATTCGCACCAAATTATACGCCCCACGAAGATCAATCTTAGAGAACCACTTAGCCCCCCTTATGCGAGCAAACAAATCAGTCAGCAAAGGCAATGGATACTGATATTTGACTGTAATTTTATTCAGGAGTCGATAATCAATACACGGCCTCAAAGAGCCATCTTTTTTAGAGACAAAGAAAAAACCGGCTCCTAAAGGTGATGAAGAAGGACGAATATGTCCCTTTTCCAGGGACTCCTTAATATACTCGCGCATAGCAGCATGTTCAGGTACAGATAGGTTAAACAAACGACCCTTTGGAAATTTACTGCCAGGAATCAGATCTATGGCGCAATCACAATCCCTGTGAGGAGGGAGTGAACCAATCTTAGGCTCTTCAAAAATATCACGATAATCAGACAAAAATGCCGGAATCTCAGATGGAATAGATGACGAAATGGACACCAAAGGAGTGTCCCCATGAGCCCCCCGACATCCCCAGCTTAACACAGACATAGCTTTCCAGTCAAGGACTGGGTTATGAGACTGTAACCATGGTAATCCAAGCACCAAAACATCATGTAAATTGTACAACACAAGGAAGCGAATCACCTCCTGATGGTCTGGAGTCATACGCATAGTCACTTGCGTCCAGAACTGTGGTTTATTACAAGCCAAAGGTGTAGAATCAATACCCTTCAGAGGTATAGGGACTTCCAGAGGCTCTAAATCAAACCCACAGCGCCTGGCAAAGGACCAGTCCATAAGACTCAGAGCAGCGCCAGAGTCCACATAGGCATCCACGGTAATAACTGATAATGAACAAATCAAGGTTACAGACAAAATAAATTTGGACTGTAAAGTGCCAATTGAAATAGACTTGTCAACCTTCCTAGTACGTTTAGAGCATGCCGATATAACATGAGCAGAATCACCACAATAGAAGCATAACCCATTTTTACGCCTATAATTCTGCCGCTCGCTTCTGGACATAATTCTGTCACATTGCATTTTCTCTGGCGTCTCTTCAGAAGATACCGCCAAATGGTGCACGGGTTTGCGCTCCCGCAAACGCCGATCAATCTGAATTGCCATTGTCATGGACTCATTCAGACCTGTAGGCGCAGGGAACCCGACCATAACATCTTTAACGGCATCAGAAAGGCCCTCTCTGAAATTTGCCGCTAAGGCGCACTCATTCCACTGAGTAAGCACAGACCATTTACGAAATTTTTGGCAGTATATCTCCGCTTCATCTTGCCCTTGAGATAGGGCTATCAAAGCTTTTTCAGCTTGAATCTCCAAATTAGGTTCCTCATAAAGCAACCCTAAAGCCAGGAAAAACGCATCCACATTGAGCAACGCAGGATCCCCTGGTGCCAATGAAAATGCCCAATTTTGAGGGTCACCTCGCAGCAAAGAGATTACAATCTTAACCTGCTGGACAGGATCTCCTGAGGAGTGAGGTCTGAGAGAAAGGAATAATTTACAATTATATTTGAAATTCAAAAACCGAGATCTATCTCCGGAAAACACCTCTGGTGTAGGGATTTTAGGTTCAGAAATAGGAGCATGTATAACAAAATCTTGTAAATTTTGAACCTTCGTAGCAAGATTATTTAAACCTGCAGCCAAACTCTGAGGATCCATCTTTAAACAGGTGAGCTCAGAGCCATTCAAGGATTATAAGGAGAGAAAGGCAAAGGCTGTAATTAGAGGTGAAATACAACTGATCAAACTATGGAGCAAGCATAGGGGAAAAAGAGAAAAAAAAAAAAAAAATTTACAGACTTCTTTTTTCTCTCCTTTCTTCTGCCAATAAGTTTAACACAGGCCGGTCATACTGTCATGGTTCCCAATGGCAAGGGAACGTAAGAAACATATAAATAACGAACGAGCTCTCGGGTGATGGAAACTCGAGTTGACCGTGAGCTAAATCTACCACACAACTAACAGTAGCCAGGGAGCATACCTACGGCTTCCTAGATGCCACGCGCCAGCCGGAGGACTAACTACGCCTGGTAGAGGAAGAAACAGACCTGGCTTACCTCTAGGGAAATACCCCAAAAGATGATAGCAGCCCCCCACATGTAATAACGGTGAATTAAGAGGAAAAGACATACACAGTATGAAAGTAGATTTAGCAAAGAGAGGTCCACTTACTAGATAGCAGAAGGATACAAAAGAGGACTTCACGGTCAACTGAAAACCCTTTCAAAAACCATCCTGAAATTACTTTAAGACTCCTGTGTCAACTCATGACACAGGAGTGGCAATTTCAGCCCGCAAGAGCTTCCAGCTACAGAGAATTACAAAAACTGCAAACTGGACAAAAGGTACAAAACAAAAGGACAAAGTCCACTTAGCTGATCAGCAGACTAGTAGCAGGAACATGCAACCGAAGGCTCTGGTTACAATGATGACCGGCAAGGAAATGACTGGAGAGCAAGGCTAAATAGGAAACTCCCAAACGCTGATGGAAGCAGGTGAACAGAAGCAGCAAAGTGCAAACAAGTCACCAGTACCACCAGCAACCACCAGGGGAGCCCAAAAAGCGGATACACAACACCACGGCCAGCCATGATGATATGAAATGATCTGAACGACTTGTAAGTGTTCTTTTCAATTTTAATCCCATTTTATTTGTAATTTGTATTGTACATATGATATTGTCTCCTTTATAATATCTTTTTATACTTTGTAAACACTGCCTACCTTTTTTTTGGAGTAAAATATAAAATTACTAGCTTGTCTCTCCATGCTCTAAACGAACTGTCACGTCCTCTGAAGTGAATAACGCTACTGATTAGGGTTGGCTCCGGACCCGTTAATCCTTGGAAAATTGGAGCTGGTGGCAGCATACTTTGTCCTGTGCAATCGTGCGTCTTTGCAGCGACCGGCGGCGTTGATAATTATTGTTACAGCCTGTGTAGGAGTAGTTATATCACCCTCGCTGCAGCATGGCCAATAGCCAGTACATAGCAGGCACCCTTTCTGGCGACTAATTACCATAGGTGCAGTACACTGACTGACCTGAGGGTAAGGGGGCGCCAGAGAGCTGCAAGTTCCAAACTGGAACTGGGAAGTGTGATATAGATAAATCCCCTTCAGAAGGAACCAGGGGCAACCAAACTACCCCGGTTCGTGACAAATTGGTGTGAGTGGTGGGGATGATAAAGTTATCTTCCCCGTGAACCTGAACTGTGACAGATTGGTGGGATCACGGCGGGATTCCGTGACATAGTGGTGGCAGCACGGTGGGATTCTTGACAAGCCTCCTAAGCGCATGCGCCCCAAATATCCCCCTAAAACAATGATGGAGCCACTAACACGAGGGCAAGGGGCAACATGAGTGCAGCTTTACAAACTGTCAGAATGAACTCACTGACAGATCTCCGTTAACTCATTCTGCAGCCAGCATTAGACCGTGTCATACAGAAGCTATAGAAGGAAGAACTGAAATGTTTTTAACGTCAGTGTCAAAAATTATTTTACAGCCTAAAATACTTGTATTTTAGCCTCTATGATGGACAACCCCTTTAATAAGACTAAAATGAAATCAGGATGATGAGACCCGATGACTGTCCAGATGTGGCAGCAACCATCAGGGCTCACGGATACGATGCTTCCCATTAGTGTCCACTAGTGTTAACAATAATTGTTACATTTTTAACATAAAAACTCAGAAGCTGATGGTGACACATCGCTTTCCACTAGTCTGGTAATCCAGGGGCAAGTGTGACCTTGTGGGTCCATTCACGCAAGCAGATATAGGTATAAGCTATCTCCGGCATTAGCACATCAGTCTTTAGACAAAAGAAGTCTGATATTTGTGGATCAAATTTGTCATTTAATTAAATAAATTTACAAAAAAAATAATAAATGGACGGCATGCGAATGCCACCTGGGTTGTATTGGTTTGCCTTGATTTTATTACTGACTGAGGGTTTTGACCACTTATCACAAGAGAAATGGATGACACACAGACCTAACACAAGAGAAATGGATGACACACAAACCTAACACAAGAGAAATGGATGACACACAGACCTAACACAAGAGAAATGGATGACACACAGACCTAACACAAGAGAAATGGATGAAACACGGACCTAACACAAGAGAAAAGGATGACACGTGGGCCTAACACAAGAGAAAAGGATGACACACAGACCTAACACAAGAGAAATGGATGACACACAGACCTAACACAAGAGAAAAGGATGACACACGGACCTATCACAAGAGAAATGGATGACACACAGACCTAACACAAGAGAAATGGATGACACACAGACCTAACACAAGAGAAATGGATGACACACAGACCTAACACAAGAGAAATGGATGACACACAGACCTAACACAAGAGAAATGGATGACACACAGACCTAACACAAGAGAAATGGATGACACACAGACCTAACACAAGAGAAATGGATGACACACAGACCTAACACAAGAGAAATGGATGACACACAGACCTAACACAAGAGAAATGGATGACACACAGACCTAACACAAGAGAAATGGATGACACACAGACCTATCACAAGAGAAATGGATGACACACAGACCTATCACAGGAGAAATGGATGACACACGGACCTAACACAAGAGAAATGGATGACACACAGACCTAACACAAGAGAAATGGATGACACACAGACCTAACACAAGAGAAATGGATGACACACAGACCTAACACAAGAGAAATGGATGACACACAGACCTAACACAAGAGAAATGGATGACACACAGACCTATCACAAGAGAAATGGATGACACACAGACCTAACACAAGAGAAATGGATGACACACGGACCTAACACAAGAGAAATGGATGACACACGGACCTAACACAAGAGAAAAGGATGACACGTGGGCCTAACACAAGAGAAAAGGATCACACGTGGACCTATCACAAGAGAAATGGATGACACACAGACCTAACACGAGAAATGGATGACACACAGACCTAACACAAGAGAAATGGATGACACACAGACCTAACACAAGAGAAATGGATGACACACAGACCTAACACAAGAGAAATGGATGACACACAGACCTAACACAAGAGAAATGGATGACACACAGACCTAACACAAGAGAAATGGATGACACACGGACCTAACACAAGAGAAATGGATGACACACGGACCTAACACAAGAGAAATGGATGACACACGGACCTAACACAAGAGAAAAGGATGACACGTGGGCCTAACACAAGAGAAAAGGATGACACGTGGACCTAACACAAGAGAAATGGATGACACACAGACCTATCACAAGAGAAATGGGTGACACACAGACCTAACACAAGAGAAATGGGTGACACACAGACCTAACACAAGAGAAATGGATGACACACAGACCTAACACAAGAGAAATGGATGACACACAGACCTAGCACAAGAGAAATGGAAGACACACAGACCTATCACAAGAGAAATGGATGACACACAGACCTAACACAAGAGAAAAGGATGACACGTGGACCTAACACAAGAGAAATGGAAGAAACACAGACCTAACACAAGAGAAATGGGTGACACACAGACCTATCACAAGATAAATGGATGACACACAGACCTGACACAAGAGAAATGGATGACACACAGACCTAACACAAGAGAAATGGGTGACACACAGACCTAACACAAGAGAAATGGATGACACACAGACCTAACACAAGAGAAATGGATGACACACAAACCTATCACAAGAGAAATGGATGACACACAGACCTAACACAAGAGAAATGGATGACACACAGACCTAACACAAGAGAAATGGATGACACACAGACCTAACACAAGAGAAATGGATGACACACAGACCTAACACAAGAGAAATGGGTGACACACAGACCTAACACAAGAGAAATGGATGACACACAGACCTAACACAAGAGAAATGGATGACACACAGACCTAGCACAAGAGAAATGGATGACACACAGACCTAACACAAGAGAAATGGATGACACACAGACCTATCACAACAGTAATGGATGACACACAGACCTAACACAAGAGAAATGGATGACACACAGACCTATCACAACAGTAATGGATGACACACAGACCTATCACAAGAGAAATGGATGACACACAGACCTAACACAAGAGAAATGGATGACACACAGACCTAACACAAGAGAAATGGATGACACACAGACCTAACACAAGAGAAATGGATGACACACGGACCTAACACAAGAGAAATGGATGACACACGGACCTAACACAAGAGAAATGGATGACACACGGACCTAACACAAGAGAAATGGATGACACACGGACCTAACACAAGAGAAATGGAAGACACACAGACCTAACACAAGAGAAATGGAAGACACACAGACCTAACACAAGAGAAATGGATGACACAGACCTAGCACAAGAGAAATGGATGACACACAGACCTAACACAAGAGAAATGGATGACACACAGACCTGACACAAGAGAAATGGAAGACACACAGACCTTACACAAGAGAAATGGAAGACACACAGACCTAGCACAAGAGAAATGGATGACACACAGACCTGACACAAGAGAAATGGAAGACACACAGACCTTACACAAGAGAAATGGAAGACACACAGACCTAACACAAGAGAAATGGATGACACACGGACCTAACACAAGAGAAATGGATGACACACAGACCTAACACAAGAGAAATGGATGACACACAGACCTAACACAAGAGAAATGGATGACACAGACCTAACACAAGAGAAATGGATGACACACAGACCTATCACAACAGTAATGGATGACACACAGACCTAACAATAAAGCCACTCCTAAAACATATAAAAAAGGAGAACGGATTGGAGTTTTGAAGCTAATAATTCCTTTATTATTCCAAAAGATTTAAAACAACCAAATAGGTAATAAAACGACAGGTATCAAAAGAAAGGGATATACTAGTGAAATGGTCCACAAGGTGAGTTGGTAACTAGGAGAAAAAAAAGGTGTATTTTATATCAAATATATATATATATATTCAAAAAAAGGCAGGCAGCACTCCGTTTTCAAGAAAATATGCAGGACTTTAATGGACCCACATGTCTCAGCGACGTTTCGGCTCAACTGAGCCTTTCTCAAGCAGTGAGTGTTACATCTTAGTGCATATATATAGAGATTTTTTCATCATCATCCAATTAAGGTGCCATAATACAATCATGTAAATGTATATTATTACATAAAGTGCTACTGTGCTATTAAAGTGTCCAGTGTTCATACTATTCTTAGTGAATTACTGTTCTTTGCCATAGTTTTCTGCTTACCCATGAGGAGACATGCCGGTAATGGGGGATATCGGCGTTCTTACTTGCATACTGCGCATATCCCAGCATTTCCTCATACATCACAGCCATGTGATCGGCTAGAGGCCTATCCAATGCAAGGGGCGGTATTTTATCTGGCGCATGCGCTGTAGCGCCTAATAGCGCCATATTGTGTGTGGCAACTACATATACCTTAATTATTACCATCTTAGTTGTGGAACCTCCTATTTTTAGATATTACCACATTATAAGGCTGCGGACAGCGAAACCATCACATATATAAGCACTTATATATAGTGCCTGTTAATTAAATAATCAGCCTATTGTTACATTATTTTGAAAGGAATGACTCACTCAAACTCCACAGTATGCCGCACGGACTTTCTTGTGCCAAATCTCGCCTTGGCCACCAGAGCTGACCTTATCACAGACCAACCTCCAGTGGCCACACAGTGTCGAAAGGGTGCATTAAGCCTTATACGGCCAAACTGCCTCACCTCAAGACCCCTGTATAGCGTTAGCCATATAGTCCCGGCTGCCATTTATACCACATCTATACACTCAGGCATGTCATTCTTCTCTTTAATAAAAGGATGATAAATTAACATAATAATGCCAGAAAAAATTATTAATGTGTATTTTTATATTTTATTAATACATTGGCCTTGCATCACTTCGCAAATATGGCTCATAGTATTTAATCTCTTCAGAGGTACATTTTGTGACATTTTTTAACAGAACGCCTACATATCTCCCCATCCTCGCATGTCTCCTATGGCAAGATCTTGTAGCCAGTCATAGGCAGCAGAACGACCTAGGCAAAAATACATACATAAAATTAAAAGCACAGCCTAACAAATCGATTCTAAAATATAAAAACAAGTTATCAAAGCCTTCAACATCACTGTGCTAGAGTGAAAAACTATTTTTTATATAATTGCATTCATCATAAAATCTGGGGAGATATGTAGGCGTTCTGTTAAAAAATGTCACAAAATGTACCTCTGAAGAGATTAAATACTATGAGCCATATTTGCGAAGTGATGCAAGGCCAATGTATTAATAAAATATAAAAATACACATTAATAATTTTTTCTGGCATTATTATGTTAATTTATCATCCTTTTATTAAAGAGAAGAATGACATGCCTGAGTGTATAGATGTGGTATAAATGGCAGCCGGGACTATATGGCTAACGCTATACAGGGGTCTTGAGGTGAGGCAGTTTGGCCGTATAAGGCTTAATGCACCCTTTCGACACTGTGTGGCCACTGGAGGTTGGTCTGTGATAAGGTCAGCTCTGGTGGCCAAGGCGAGATTTGGCACAAGAAAGTCCGTGCGGCATACTGTGGAGTTTGAGTGAGTCATTCCTTTCAAAATAATGTAACAATAGGCTGATTATTTAATTAACAGGCGCTATATATAAGCGCTTATATATGTGATGGTTTCGCTGTCCGCAGCCTTATAATGTGGTAATATCTAAAAATAGGAGGTTCCACAACTAAGATGGTAATAATTAAGGTATATGTAGTTGCCACACACAATATGGCGCTATTAGGCGCTACAGCGCATGCGCCAGATAAAATACCGCCCCTTGCATTGGATAGGCCTCTAGCCGATCACATGGCTGTGATGTATGAGGAAATGCTGGGATATGCGCAGTATGCAAGTAAGAACGCCGATATCCCCCATTACCGGCATGTCTCCTCATGGGTAAGCAGAAAACTATGGCAAAGAACAGTAATTCCCTAAGAATAGTATGAACACTGGACACTTTAATAGCACAGTAGCACTTTATGTAATAATATACATTTACATGATTGTATTATGGCACCTTAATTGGATGATGATGAAAAAATCTCTATATATATGCACTAAGATGTAACACTCACTGCTTGAGAAAGGCTCAGTTGAGCCGAAACGTCGCTGAGACATGTGGGTCCATTAAAGTCCTGCATATTTTCTTGAAAACGGAGTGCTGCCTGCCTTTTTTTGAATATTGATTGGAGACGACCGGTGGACGGGTGTTCTATGGGCATTGCACCTGAAGCTAAGTATAGGAGTTGTGCTGTTCCATTTTTTTGGGTATTATATATATATATAGTAATTACCTCTCCTCACAACACCAAATCATCAAAAGTTCATATGCGGCCAAATAAGTGCTGCCAAACCTTATCCATTTTACTGGATAGTCCCAAGAAAAATACAAACGTCCCCAACGCGCGATTTGTTTATTGTTTCATAGCTTTCTCACGGTGCTGACGGTGACGTCATGAAGATCAATGTAGTTCATAGGCCGGCTCACACTGAACTGAGTACGGGAACAACTGGCAGTGACCGATGATAACCTCAATGACGTCACCTCTCGTCACCGAAGCTGCGCCCCAAACTCAGCTCAGCGCGTCCTGGATTCATGGCTGAGCAGTCGCATCATGCCACCCCTCAGTCATGTCATCCAGATGTAGCAGAGCTGGAGTTCTTCGTGGGACAAATGGATTGTCCTCGGACGGGTGAGGAAAATGTTTTTTTTTATTATTTTAATGTTTACAGTAATAAATGGGAATAAAGGGTGGGGTGTGGTTATTTCAAATAAAAGATGCTGTGTGTGTCTTCCAAATAAAGGACTTTATTCTTTCTGTGTATTTTTTACAATATCACTATGAGGGTAGTAATGGGGGCGCCTTATAGACGCCTCTCCATTACTAACCCCTGGGCTTGATGTCAGCAGCCATAAAGCAGCTGACATCAACCCCAACCCTTTTATCCAACTTGCCACCGCACCAGTTATGTGGAAATAGCGAGGCTAAGCACCAAATTTGGTGCATTTTATGGATGCGCCATTTCTGGGGTGGCTGAGGGCCAATGTTGGTAGACTGTGAGCGGTGGCAATATCTCTGGCCCCTTCCCCGGCTATCAATATCAGCCCACAGCTGTCTGTTTAGCCTTTGCTGTTATATAGGAGGACTCTACGCCATTTTTTTTCTGGTGTCCCGTAAACTAACAAGTAAAGGCTAAGCAAACAGCTGAGAGCTGTTATTAATAGCTTGGGAACTTTTTGGGATATTGTCCCCTTCCCCAGATTATTAACATCAGCCTCCAGTCGTGGACTTTCCCTCTACTGCTTATTAAAATTACGCCATTTTTTCTTATTTTTTTATTATTTATTGTACACAAGATGCACACAACGGGCGCTGAATACAACTCCCATAATTGTTGCCTGGTCGCGTTGATCTCTGGGAGACCAGGCGACAATGGTGAGAGCTGCCTTTAGCACCCGGCGCCTGAGAACAGCGCAAACTGTACCGCTTCGTCCCAGGCCTAACTCTAAGTCCCACACAATACACCATTGCTATGGGATGACCATTTTAGAGCAATCAAGAGCGGGGATCTTAAGAATTCTGAACATTTTCAGTAATAGAGCTCCTGGGGAAAAAATGGATCCCATCCCAGAAAATCGACAAATCCCCTGAGTGCCAGTGAATTTCCCAGGAACCAGCACTTCTTGGCATGACACTGGTATAACTCATCATTTCGCGGAGCCCCAGCATCCACTTGAATGCCCAGGGCTAGGAGAGAGGTCATTTTGGGAGTGAGGAATTTTTGCTTTTGCTTCGTATGGGCAACAGATTTCCAAAAGTGGACTTCACTTTCTGCAAACAATTCTCTACTGGAGTAACGACTGTAAAAATTGACGAGTAAGACGTAAAGACTTTGTTTTTTACGTGTGTGTTTTTTTTTTACTGCACGTAAATAGCTCTAAAATGTGGTCTGGCTGCCTTACTGAAAATGCAGCTACCGGGAGAAAATGAACGTATTTCCTCCTGGGAGCAGCCGGCTGTCAGTCGTGGGAGTATTCATGGATGAGGTGAAGTCACCGATCATAAGCTATAAGCGCACCCCAGAATTTTGAGTGACAGACGGCTCTGCACCTATGCGCTGCAAAGGGTCGGGCCTTGCTTATAACGACTCCATACAGTATAGTATAACCCTATATCTGCAGGTAATTAACATTTTCAGAGGTGACAGGTTCTCTCTACTTGCAAACCAACCATAGACTATAAAAATCTGGGCGGCCTGCATATTACTCTGCACTGATGATCTAAAATGTCATTGAAGTGTAAGCGCCTCCACGGAGATCGGTGGAGCAGGGAGGTCAGACACAGAGAAGGCAGAGATGGTTAAAAAAAAAAATGATAAAAAAATGCCTCCCAAATGTCTTATATGAACTTATGGTGGGGACACAATGTGTGAAATAAGTGTGTATGTAAAAGCTGATGAAAGGTAAATCACTGTCACCAGCCCAGCACCTGTCCAAAAAAATAAAATAAGTGTGTGATATATAAAAATAATTGATAAGGAAAGGGGAACAGAATAAAAAAGGTATTCATTTGGGGTCATAAAAAGGGAAAACCAGGCACGTATTTCCTGATAAAGTCAAGAGAAAAAAAAAATGGAAATCAAATAAAAATCAGGATTCAAATATAAAGAAAAAGCAAAAATTCATTAAGTATCCCAACCAGAAAATGTATTAAAGACCCTAAAACGTGGTTTGTTTTGAACTCAAAAGCGGCGCTGCACAATCTTCATCAAAACAGCATAAGAAAAGCAGACGATCTTACAAAACTGCGCAAAAAAAAATAAATCCACATTAAAAATAAAACAGTCCATGTGAATGTATTCTTAGGCCGGTAACCCGGAGGTCTGGGTATGAAAGCCCCCATCAGGATTTTGGCACCACTTCCGCACCGTCAGGCCTCTACATAAAGACGAGAAAAAACGTGACATCCGTTTGTAAGAGGAAATCGCTGAATCGTGTGAATTATGGAAATTCCGACACTAACAAAAAGGGAGAAAACACTGAAGTCTGTGTGTGCGCAGGGGACAGGGGCGATCCAGGAGATGAGCTCGGCTGGTGACCTCGGGTCTACAGATATGGCGGCAGCATGGAATGGACAGGTGCACAATACCGGCCGTAATATGGCAGATATGACACCACTTATCGCCCGATATGATAGTCACAGGAGCCGGGTTACCCCTTTAATGACCCAAAATGGCTGACTACCATTGCAACTTTCTATCACTTTTTTGGTATGAAGTGCAGCTCTGGAGCAAATTGATGCTCTAATAAAGGAGATACTAAGATTTCATTACAGCCTGCTCAGTCAGAACCTGCGGAGTCGCCGCTCAGACGTCTACGTCACAATTCAGGCCTTTGTTGGGCTTATATGTGAGGACACATCGCCCATAGATATCTACAATGTGCGCCATCTGGCCATAAACCATCCTATGGAATAGTGTCGTCTATTATAATGTCCCATTCTAAAAAAAGGCCACAAAACGTGGTGTTATTTTGCCTCCTGAATAATAATAATTTTATTTCTATAGCGGCAACATATTCCGCAGCACTTTACAATTTAGAGGCGACTTGTACAGACAATAAAAGACATTACAGAAACAATAATCACATAAACAGCAGATATAGGAGGAGTGAGGGCCCCGACCACCAGATACAGGAGGAGTGAGGGCCCCGATCACAAGATACAGGAGGAGTGAGGGCCCCGATCACCAGATACAGGAGGAGTGAGGGCCCCGACCACCAGATACAGGAGGAGTGTGGGCCCCGATCACCAGATACAGGAGGAGTGAGGGCCCCGATCACAAGATACAGGAGGAGTGAGGGCCCCGATCACCAGATACAGGAGGAGTGAGGGCCCCGATCACCAGATACAGGAGGAGTGAGGGCCCCGATCACCAGATACAAGAGGAGTGAGGGCCCCGACCACCAGATACAGGAGGAGTGAGGGCCCCGATCACAAGATACAGGAGGAGTGAGGGCCCCGATCACCAGATACAGGAGGAGTGAGGGCCCCGACCACCAGATACAGGAGGAGTGTGGGCCCCGATCACCAGATACAGGAGGAGTGAGGGCCCCGATCACAAGATACAGGAGGAGTGAGGGCCCCGATCACCAGATACAGGAGGAGTGAGGGCCCCGACCACCAGATACAGGAGGAGTGAGGGCCCCGATCACAAGATACAGGAGCAGTGAGGGCCCCGATCACCAGATACAGGAGGAGTGAGGGCCCCGACCACCAGATACAGGAGGAGTGAGGGCCCCGATCACAAGATACAGGAGCAGTGAGGGCCCCGATCACCAGATACAGGAGGAGTGAGGGCCCCGATCACCAGATACAGGAGGAGCGAGGGCCCCGATCACCAGATACAAGAGCAGTGAGGGCCCCGATCACCAGATACAAGAGGAGTGAGGGCCCCGATCACAAGATACAGGAGGAGTGAGGGCCCCGATCACCAGATACAAGAGGAGTGAGGGCCCCGATCACCAGATACATGAGGAGTGAGGGCCCCGATCACCAGATACAGGAGGAGTGAGGGCACCGATCACCAGATACAAGAGGAATGAGGGCCCCGATCACCAGATACAGGAGGAGCGAGGGCCCCGATCACCAGATACAGGAGGAGTGAGGGCCCCGATCACCAGATACAGGAGGAGTGAGGGCCCCGATCACCAGATATAGGAGGAGTGAGGGCCCCGATCACCAGATACAGGAGGAGTGAGGGCCCTGACCACCAGATACAGGAGGAGTGAGGGCCCCGACCACCAGATACAGGAGGAGTGAGGGCACCGATCACCAGATACAAGAGGAGTGAGGGCCCCGATCACCAGATACAGGAGGAGTGAGGGCCCCGATCACCAGATACAGGAGGAGTGAGGGCCCCGATCACCAGATACATGAGGAGTGAGGGCCCCGATCACCAGATACAGGAGGAGTGAGGGCCCCGATCACCAGATACAGGAGGAGCGAGGGCCCCGATCACCAGATACAGGAGGAGTGAGGGCCCCGATCACCAGATACAAGAGGAGTGAGGGCCCCGATCACCAGATACAGGAGGAGTGAGGGCCCCGATCACCAGATACAGGAGGAGTGAGGGCCCTGATCACCAGATGCAGGAGGAGTGAGGGCCCCGACCACCAGATACAGGAGGAGTGAGGGCCCCGATCACCAGATACAGGAGGAGTGAGGGCCCCGATCACCAGATACAGGAGGAGTGAGGGCCCCGATCACCAGATACAGGAGGAGTGAGGGCCCCGATCACCAGATACAGGAGGAGCGAGGGCCCCGATCACCAGATACAGGAGGAGCGAGGGCCCCGATCACCAGATACAGGAGGAGTGAGCGCCCCGATCACCAGATACAAGAGGAGTGAGGGCCCCGATCACCAGATACAGGAGGAGCGAGGGCCCCGATCACCAGATACAGGAGGAGCGAGGGCCCCGATCACCAGATACAAGAGGAGTGAGGGCCCCGATCACCAGATACAGGAGGAGCGAGGGCCCCGATCACCAGATACAAGAGGAGTGAGGGCCCCGATCACCAGATACAGGAGGAGTGAGGGCCCCGATCACCAGATACAGGAGGAGTGAGGGCCCCGATCACCAGATACAGGAGGAGTGAGGGCCCCGATCACCAGATACATGAGGAGTGAGGGCCCCAACCACCAGATACAAGAGGAGTGAGGGCCCCGATCACCAGATACAGGAGGAGTGAGGGCACCGATCACCAGATACAAGAGGAGTGAGGGCCCCGATCACCAGATACAGGAGGAGTGAGGGCCCCGATCACCAGATACAGGAGGAGTGAGGGCCCCGATCACCAGATACATGAGGAGTGAGGGCCCCAACCACCAGATACAAGAGGAGTGAGGGCCCCGATCACCAGATACAGGAGCAGTGAGGGCCCCGATCACCAGATACAGGAGGAGTGAGGGCCCCGATCACCAGATACAAGAGGAGTGAGGGCCCCGACCACCAGATACAGGAGGAGTGAGGGCCCCGATCACAAGATACAGGAGGAGTGAGGGCCCCGACCACCAGATACAGGAGGAGTGAGGGCCCCGATCACAAGATACAAGAGGAGTGAGGGCCCCGATCACCAGATACAGGAGGAGTGAGGGCCCCGATCACCAGATACAAGAGGAGTGAGGGCCCCGATCACCAGATACAGGAGGAGTGAGGGCCCCGATCACCAGATACAGGAGGAGTGAGGGCCCCGATCACCAGATACAAGAGGAGTGAGGGCCCCGATCACCAGATACAGGAGGAGTGAGGGCCCCGATCACCAGATACAGGAGGAGTGAGGGCCCCGATCACCAGATACAAGAGGAGTGAGGGCCCCGATCACCAGATACAAGAGGAGTGAGGGCCCCGATCACCAGATACAGGAGGAGTGAGGGCCCCGATCACCAGATACAAGAGGAGTGAGGGCCCCGATCACCAGATACAGGAGGAGTGAGGGCCCCGATCACCAGATACAAGAGGAGTGAGGGCCCCGATCACCAGATACAGGAGGAGTGAGGGCCCCGATCACCAGATACAGGAGGAGAGAGGGCCCCGATCACCAGATACAGGAGGAGTGAGGGCCCCGACCACCAGATACAGGAGGAGTGAGGGCCCCGATCACAAGATACAGGAGGAGTGAGGGCCCTGATCACCAGATACAGGAGGAGTGAGGGCCCCGATCACCAGATACAAAAGCAGTGAGGACCCCGATCACCAGATACAAGAGGAATGAGGGCCCCGATCACCAGATACAGGAGGAGTGAGGGCCCCGATCACCAGATACAGGAGGAGTGAGGGCCCCGATCACCAGATACAGGAGGAGTGAGGGCCCCGATCACCAGATACAGGAGGAGCGAGGGCCCCGATCACCAGATACAAGAGGAGTGAGGGCCCCGATCACCAGATACAAGAGGAGTGAGGGCCCCGATCACCAGATACAAGAGGAGTGAGGGCCCCGATCACCAGATACAGGAGGAGTGAGGGCCCCGATCACCAGACATAGGAGGAGCGAGGGCCCCGATCACCAGATACAGGAGGAGTGAGGGCCCTGATCACCAGATACAGGAGGAGTGAGGGCCCCGATCACCAGATACAGGAGGAGTGAGGGCCCCGATCACCAGATACAGGAGGAGTGAGGGCCCCGATCACCAGATACAGGAGGAGTGAGGGCCCCGATCACCAGATACAGGAGGAGTGAGGGCCCCGATCACCAGATACAGGAGGAGTGAGGGCCCCGATCACCAGATACAGGAGGAGTGAGGGCCCCGATCACCAGATACAGGAGGAGTGAGGGCCCCGATCACCAGATACAGGAGGAGTGAGGGGCCCGATCACCAGATACAAGAGGAGTGAGGGCCCCGATCACCAGATACAAGGAGTGAGGGCCCCAATCACCAGATACAGGAGGAGTGAGGGCCCCGATCACCAGATACAGGAGGAGTGAGGGCCCCGATCACCAGATACAAAAGCAGTGAGGACCCCGATCACCAGATACAGGAGGAGTGAGGGCCCCGACCACCAGATACAAGAGGAGTGAGGGCCCCGACCACCAGATACAAGGAGTGAGGGCCCCAATCACCAGATACAATGGGAGTCAGGGCCCCGATCACCAGATACAGGAGGAGTGAGGGCCCCGATCACCAGATACAGGAGGAGTGAGGGCCCCGATCACCAGATACAGGAGGAGTGAGGGCCCCGATCACCAAATCACCAGGTACAATCTATGAGGAAATAGGGGAGACACGAGAAGTGGATGGTAACAATTGCTCTCATTGTTCTGACCAGCCATAATGTAAGAAATCGGGTGTTCATGTAACGCTGCATGAACCGATAATCAACCAATGTGTGCAAATGCATAAAACGTGTGAGAATATGATATGGAGGACCCTGGTTATGAAGAAAATGTTGACTGGACAACACAGGGATAGTTAGATAAATATGTTGAGGCAGTAGGCCAGTCTCAAGAAATGCAAATCGAATTATCCTGGGTAGTGCATTCCAAAGAATTGGCGCAGCTCAATAGAAGTGTTGGAGATGGGAGTGTGAGGTTCTGATTACTGAGGATGTTAACCTCAGGTCATTAGCAGAACGGAGGGCATGGGTAGGGTGGTAGGCTGTGTGATGCAGCGGTAGGACCATACGCAGTGAAATGGCAGTGACCCAAGCAAGTTCAAACAAAACGTTACTTTATTGTGTTACTTCACATAGTCTTTTAGCAATACATAGTAAACGGCTTCTTCATCCAGGCCAAAGGAAAATACACAGCACACGGCTTCTTCACATGGTCCATCAGAAATACACGGTAACTGGCTTTACTTTGCAGTCCCTACACAGACCAGACTTCCCTTTGTCCAGTTTCCCTGGGGCAACCACCCGCCGATACCAAGTCTCTACTCACGCCGTGCACATCACGCTATCCTCCAGATTGCAGCCTGGCAATACAAGACAGCCCGGAATGCAGGGTGTCAGTTCTTTTTACCCGTGTTGCTCCACACACAAAAAGCTCTGCAGACAACTGCTCTGTCTGCTTCCAAACCAACACTGACACACCTCCCCCTCTACTACAGGGCTTTTAATCAGTCACTGCTTCACTATTCTAATTACAGCTACACCTGTGTCTGCAGTATGCCCTCATGGCCTCACTACGCTTCCATGCACATTCTGAAGAGCACATACAGCGCCCCCTAGCTGTAAAAGGGGTCACTGCCTCACAACTGAGATAAGGGAGGAGATGTAGGGTGGTGCTGAGCCATGGAGTGCTTTGTGGATGAGGGTAATAAGTTTATATTGAACTCTGTAGCAGATGGGTAACCAGTGCAATGACTGGCATAAGGTAGAGGCATCGGTGTAACGGTTGGTGAGGAATATGATCCTGGCTGCAGCATTCAAGACAGATTGGAGAGGGGAGAGTTTGGTGAGAGGGAGACCGATTAGTAGAGAGTTACAATAGTCCAGACGAGAATGAATAAGAGAAACAGTAAGAGTTTTTGCAGAGTCAAAAATAAGAAAAGGTCAAATTGTAGAAATGTGTTTGAGGTGCAGATGACAAGAGATAGCCAGTGATCGGATGTGGGGGGTGAATGAAAGATCTGAATCAAGTATGACCCCAAGGCAGCGGGCATGTTGCTGGGGAGTAATGGTGGAACCACACACGGAAATGGCAATGTCAGGCAAAGGTAGTTTAGTGGAGGGAGGAAACACGACGAGTTCAGTTTTTGACAGGTTCAGTTTCAGATAGAAGGAGGACATGATGTTGGAGGCAGCGGTAAGACAATCACTGGTGTTTTGTAATAATAATAATTCAGGCGTGATATCAGGAGGAGAGGTGTATAATTTGTGCCATCAGCATAGAGATGGTACTGGAACCCAAATCTACTGATTGTTTGTCCAATAGGGGCAGTATATAGAGAGGAGAGGAGGGGGCCTAGGACTGATCCTTGAGGAACCCCAACAGTAAGGGGAAGGTGAGAGGAGGAGGAACCAGCAAAACATACAGTGAAGGAGCGGTCAGAGAGATAGGAGGAGAACCAAGAGAGAACGGTGTCCTTGAGGCCAATGGAGTGGAGCATAGTGAGGAGGAGCTGATGATCCACAGTGTCGAATGCTGCAGAGAGATCCAGGAGATCAGCTGGGAGCAGGGACCATTAGATTTAGCTGTTAGTAGGTCATTAGAGACTTTAGTGAGAGCAGTTTCAGTAGAGTGTAAAGAGCAGAAACCGACTTGAAGAGGGTCGAGAAGAGAGTTATCTGAGAGATAGCGGATTAGATGGGAGTGGACCAGGCGTTCCAGGAGTTTAGAGCTGAAGGGAAGATTAGAGACAGGTCTATAGTTAGCGGCACAGTTTTGGTCGAGAGATGGTTTTTTAAGTAATGGATGTATGATGGCATGCTTAAATGAGGAGGGAAAGATACCGGAAGTGAGAGAAAGGTTGAATCAGTGAGGTGATGAGGGTGTTGAAGTAGGTTTGTTTGGAGAGGTGAAGGGCAGAGTTGTAGGTTTTAAGAATGAACTTATAATGGATGAAATCTTCGGGTAGATTAGATTTTCTCCACAGACGTTCGGCGCACCTGGAGCCCCGCTGGAGAAGACGTGTTTGCAGCGTGTGCCACGGTTGTCGCCGTCTGTGCCGTATTGTTCTATGTATAGGAGGCGCAGCTTCATCCAGGGCACTTTGCAGGGTATCATTGTAATGCTTCAGTGCAGAATCAGGACATGAGAGGAAGGAGATAGGGGCCAGTGATGGCTGAAAGCTCTTAATAACGAATGTAGGAGCCGCGGTTACGTGAGAAAATGACAAAGCGTTCATCTCCTACTAAGGCTGTGTGCACACATTGCGGACTGCGGTGCAGAATTTTCTGCACAAAATCCGCATCTTCTGGCAGAAAACGCAGCTGCAGATTTGACGCGTCTTTGTTGCTGAATTGTTGCGGATTTTCTGATTTTTTTTTTACCTCTGCTGATTTCTATAATGGAATGGTTCAGAAACGCTGCAGTTCTGCACAAAAGAAGTGACATTCTCCTTCTTTTGATCCACAGCGTTTTTCATGCGGATTTTTCCGCACCATCAGCACAGCATTTTTTTTTCTATTGATTTACATTGTACTGTAAATCACTTTGCGGATCTGCAGCGTTTCTGCGCGGAAAAAAACGCTGCGGATCCGAACTAAATCCGCATGGTGTGCACACAGGTGTATGAGCCGGAGGTAAGGACTTCGAGGACAGGCTCTTATGAAGCACGTTACCATGGCAACTTAAAGGAAAAATAGACCAAATGTTGAAATGATCAAAATAAGATGCACATGCTGATACCAGGCAGACCTATTCATAGCAATAAATATGTGAACCCCTCACCCACCATTGTTTAGATATGTGTTCACTGTAACAATTGTTCAACGTCCAGTGACAAATAAAGTTATTCCTGAGAAATAAAATACTGTATAGTTTGGGAGAGTCACAGCGCTCTGTCCTATCTGCCCCGGACTCTATGGTACAAGCCGCCGCGGCTCCGCCTCAGATGTCGCCGTTTATAATCGCATCCGCCGCCGCAGATTCTTCACAGTGCCGCTAGGAAATATCAAAAATTTAATATTTATTTCTGCCGAAACCGATTTGTCTGTGTGAATTTGTCCAGAAAAGAAGCAAAACGGGAGGATATAAAAATAATTGGATTTTTAGATCTTTGTATGGAAAGTGCGGCGGAAGTTGAGCGGAGCAAGTAAAGCTATCTCTTACGCCCCAGATTCGTCACGAATGTAAATACGGATATATTAATAACGGGGGCTTCCGGCGGGAGGATAGACGGCTGCCGAGGGCGGAGACTGTCGTGGGGAAGTGAACGGAATAATTCCGGGGACAGCGGAGGAGCCGGTGACGAAAGGGCCGCGCTGCGGCGAAAGTGCAGGTCCAGGATGCAGGAGGCGTTACTGAGACACAGAGGATCCGGGGGAAGAGACAGCCGGGAGCGGAGAGACAGTCAGGTGAGAGAGCGGCTGCCCTGCAGCCCAGAGACGCCCGGGAGACCGCTGCTAAAGAGACGAGCACGACCGAGACAGCGCGGAGCCGGGGGCGGGAGAGAGAGACGGAGACTGACAGAGAGCGAGACTGCAGGAGGGACCGAGACTGCAGGAGGGACCGAGACTGCTACCGAGGGTGAGATACAGAGGGAGGAAAAGGCACCGAGAGAGGAGAGGAAGACTGAGACTGTGGGGGAGAAAGAGAGAGACGGAGACTGTGGGGGAGAAAGAGAGAGACTGAGGGAGAGACAGAGACTGAGGGGGAGAAAGACGGAGACTGAGGGGGAGAAAGAGAGAGACTGGGGGAGAAAGAGAGAGACTGAGGGAGAGACGGAGACTGAGGGAGAGACGGAGACTGAGGGAGAGACGGAGACTGAGGGAGAGACGGAGACTGAGGGGGAGAAAGACAGAGACTGAGGGAGAGACGGAGACTGAGGGAGAGACGGAGACTGAGGGGGAGAAAGACAGAGACTGAGGGAGAGACAGAGACTGAGGGAGAGACGGAGACTGAGGGAGAGACGGAGACTGAGGGGGAGAAAGAGACGGACTGAGGGAGAGACGGAGACTGAGGGAGAGACGGAGACTGAGGGGGAGAAAGACAGAGACTGAGGGAGAGACGGAGACTGAGGGGGAGAAAGACAGAGACTGAGGGAGAGACGGAGACTGAGGGAGAGACGGAGACTGAGGGAGAGACGGAGACTGAGGGGGAGAAAGACAGAGACTGAGGGGGAGAAAGACAGAGACTGAGGGGGAGAAAGACAGAGACTGGGGGAGAAAGAGAGAGACTGAGGGAGAGACGGAGACTGAGGGAGAGACGGAGACTGAGGGGGAGAAAGACAGAGACTGAGGGGGAGAAAGACAGAGACTGAGGGGGAGAAAGACAGAGACTGAGGGGGAGAAAGACAGAGACTGAGGGGGAGAAAGACAGAGACTGAGGGGGAGAAAGACAGAGACTGAGGGGGAGAAAGACAGAGACTGAGGGGGAGAAAGACAGAGACTGAGGGGGAGAAAGACAGAGACTGAGGGGGAGAAAGACAGAGACTGAGGGGGAGAAAGACAGAGACTGAGGGGGAGAAAGACAGAGACTGAGGGAGAGACGGAGACTGAGGGAGAGACAGAGACTGAGGGGGAGAAAGAGAGAGACTGAGGGAGAGACAGAGACTGAGGGGGAGAAAGAGACGGACTGAGGAGGAGAAAGACAGAGACTGAGGGGGAGAAAGAGAGAGACTGAGGGAGAGACGGAGACTGAGGGGGAGAAAGAGAGAGACTGAGGGGGAGAAAGAGACGGACTGAGGGGGAGAAAGAGACGGACTGAGGGAGAGACGGAGACTGAGGGGGAGAAAGAAAGACTGAGGGATAAAGAGAGAGACTGAGGGAGAGACGGAGACTGAGGGGAAGAAAGAGAGAGACTGAGGGAGAGACGGAGACTGAGGGGGAGAAAGAGACGGACTGAGGGGGAGAAAGAGACGGACTGAGGGGGAGAAAGAGACGGACTGAGGGGGAGAAAGAGACGGACTGAGGGGGAGAAAGAGACGGACTGAGGGGGAGAAAGAGACGGACTGAGGGGGAGAAAGACGGAGACTGAGGGGGAGAAAGAAAGACTGAGGGATAAAGAGAGAGACTGAGGGAGAGACGGAGACTGACGGGAAGAAAGAGAGAGACTGAGGGAGAGACGGAGACTGAGGGGGAGAAAGAGACGGACTGAGGGGGAGAAAGAGACGGACTGAGGGGGAGAAAGAGAGAGACTGAGGGATAAAGAGAGAGACTGAGGGAGAGACGGAGACTGAGGGGGAGAAAGAGAGACTGAGGGAGAGACTGAGACTGTGGGGGAGAAAGACAGACTGAGAGGAAGAGAGAGACTGGGGGATAAAGAGAGACTGAGGGAGACTGAGGGAGAGAGGGAGACTGAGGGAGAGAGGGAGACTGAGGGAGAGAGGGAGACTGAGGGAGAGAGGGAGACTGAGGGAGAGAGGGAGACTGAGGGAGAGACGGAGACTGAAGGGGAGAGAGAGAGAGAGAGACTGAGGGAGAGACAGAGACTGAGGGGGAGAAAGAGAGAGACTGAGGGAGAGACGGAGACTGAGGGGGAGAGAGAGAGAGACTGAGGGGGAGAAAGAGAGACTGAGGGAGAGACGGAGACAGGGGGAGAAAGAGAGAGACTGAGGGAGAGACGGAGACTGAGGGGGAGAGAGAGAGAGACTGAGGGGGAGAAAGAGAGACTGAGGGAGAGACGGAGACTGAGGGGGAGAGAGACTGAGGGAGAGACGGAGACTGAGGGAGAGACGGAGACTGAGGGGGAGAGAGACTGAGAGAGACTGAGGGGGAGAGAGAGACTGAGGGAGAGACGGAGACTGAGGGGGAGAAAGAGAGAGACTGAGGGGGAGAAAGACAGACTGAGAGGAAGAGAGAGACTGGGGGATAAAGAGAGAGACTGAGGGAGAGAGGGAGACTGAGGGGGAGAAAGAGAGAGACTGAGACTGTGGGGGAGAAAGAGAGAGACTGAGGGAGAGGGAGACTGAGGGGAAGAAAGAGAGTCTGTGTGGGAGAGAGAGAGACAATGACTGAGGGGGAGAAAGAGACTGAGGGGAAGAAAGAGAGAGAGACTGAGGGGAAGAAAGAGAGAGAGACTGAGGGGAAGAAAGAGAGAGAGAGACTGAGGGGAAGAAAGAGAGAGAGAGACTGAGGGGAAGAAAGAGAGAGAGAGACTGAGGGGAAGAAAGAGAGAGAGACTGAGGGGAAGAAAGAGAGAGAGACTGAGGGGAAGAAAGAGAGAGAGACTGAGGGGAAGAAAGAGAGAGAGACTGAGGGGAAGAAAGAGAGAGAGACTGAGGGGAAGAAAGAGAGAGACTGAGGGGAAGAAAGAGAGAGACTGAGGGGAAGAAAGAGAGAGACTGAGGGGAAGAAAGAGAGAGACTGAGGGGAAGAAAGAGAGAGACTGAGGGGAAGAAAGAGAGAGACTGAGGGGAAGAAAGAGAGAGACTGAGGGGAAGAAAGAGAGACTGAGGGGAAGAAAGAGAGAGACTGAGGGGAAGAAAGAGAGAGACTGAGGGGAAGAAAGAGAGAGACTGATGGGGAGAGAGAGACAGACTGAGGGGGAGAAAGTGACAGAGACTGAGGGGAAGAGAAAGCGAGAGACAGGGGGAGAAAGAAAGAGACAAAAACTGAGGGGAAGAAAGAAGAAAGAGACTGAGGGGGAGTAAGAAAGACAGACTGAGGGGGAGGAAGAAAGAGACAGACTGAGGGGAAGAAGAAAGAGACTGAGGGGAAGAAAGAGACTGAGGGGGAGAAAGCAAAAGAGACTGCGGGGAAGAAAGAGAGAGACAGCGACTGAGGGGAAGAAAGAGAGACAGCGACTGAGGGGGAGACAGAGGGAGAGACAGTGGCTGAGGGGGAGAAAGAGAGAGACAGTGACTGAGGGGGAGAAAGAGAGAGACAGCGACTGAGGGGGGGAAAGAGAGAGACAGCGACTGAGAAGGATACAGAGAGAGACCGAGGGGGAGACAGAGGGAGAGACAGCGACTGAGAGGAAGAGAGAGACGGAGGCGCTGACGAGGAGAGAGAGACTGGTGCTTATGGAGAGAGAGGAGGGTGTTGAGGGGAAGGAAGAGATGGGCATTGATGAATAGAGAAACGGGCACTGATGAAAGTGAGATGGGTGATGACGGAGAGAAATGGGCGCCGAGAGTCTGCTCCTCGGGGAGGCCCCTGCGCCCTCTGGTGTCTGCTCCTCGGTGAGGCCCCTGCGCCCTCTGGTGTCTGCTCCTCGGAGGCTCCTGCGCCCTCTGGTGTCTGCACCCTCTGGTGTCTGCTCCTCGGGAGGCTCCTGCGCCCTCTGGTGTCTGCTCCTCGGAGGCTCCTGCGCCCTCTGGTGTCTGCACCCTCTGGTGTCTGCTCCTCGGGAGGCCCCTGCGCCCTCTGGTGTCTGCTCCTCGGGGAGGCTCCTGCGCCCTCTGGTGTCTGCTCCTCGGGAGGCCCCTGCGCCCTCTGGTGTCTGCTCCTCGGGGAGGCCCCTGCGCCCTCTGGTGTCTGCTCCTCGGGGAGGCCCCTGCGCCCTCTGGTGTCTGCTCCTCGGGGAGGCCCCTGCGCCTTCTGGTGTCTGCTCCTCGGGGAGGCCCCTGCGCCCTCTGGTGTCTGCTCCTCGGGGAGGCCCCTGCGCCCTCTGGTGTCTGCTCCTCGGGGAGGCCCCTGCGCCCTCTGGTGTCTGCTCCTCGGGGAGGCCCCTGCGCCCTCTGGTGTCTGCTCCTCGGGGAGGCCCCTGTGCCCTCTGGTGTGTGCTCCTCGGAGTCCACTTTGCTCTCTAGTGTCTTCTTCTCAGGGAGCCCCTTTGCTCTCTGGTGTCTGCTTTTCAGGGGCCCTTGTGCTCATCACTTTTACCCCCTTCACAGGTCAGATGTCCCCAGATGGAGCCCGAGGGCGAGAGTCACAGAACGGCTGACTTCCAGTGGACGAGTTACAAACTGCTGCTTGACCCCGCTCTCCGAAAAGCCGCACAGAAGGTTTACCGCTACGATGGAGTGCACTTCGACATCAAGGTAAGAGGCACATAGTGTGGTGGTCTCTCTGGGGAGTGCGTGCCAATGTGCACCAGTTCTGTTCCAGTAGTTGTGCAGAGCTTGTGTCCCAGCAGTGGCGGCTCTGTGTGGTGCCTCTGTTCCGGCGGCGGCACCTCTGGTCTAGTGGCTCTGTGCCGTGCCTCTGTCCCCGCGGTGGCTTTGTCTCTGTTCCGGCGGTAGCAGTCCCCAGCATTCAGCAGTGTTCACTGATTCTATCTCCTTTCACAGGATGGAACGTATCTTCCAGTCGGAGACTTACGGGATCCTCGGCAGCACCGGCTGTGGAGTAAACCTCGAGATGTGTCCCTTCCCGTTCCTAAATTTAAGGTACTGGCCCCGAGTGGCTCATCGGGGGAGGGGACGGCTCTTCAGATTCTTCACAGGTCGTGTTTTGTGATCCTCAATACATTGTTCTCTACTTTCCCGTCCAGTTTGATGAGTTTTACGTCGGGCAGCTCCCGCAGAAGGAGGTCACCTTCGCACACCTGAACGACAACGTGCGTGAACTCTTCCTAAAAGAAATGTGCCGCAAATTCGGGGACGTGGAAGATGTGGATATCCTGCTGCACCCTAAATCTCGCAAGCACCTCGGCCTGGCGAAGGTCCTTTTTTCCAGTTCCCGAGCCGCAAGGGAGACCGTTACCCACCTTCACAACACGTCCGTCATGGGCAACATCATCCACGCAGAACTCGACACCCGAGGTAAATGTGGGATGGGGACGGAGTTGGGATCGGGGTATCTTCTGCTAACAGTTAAGGGAAATGTAAAATAAAATAAAAAATCACCATAATAATTAAACTCCCCATCAAAAAATGAAGAAATAAAAAAAAAAAAAAATGGAGAAAAGCGAAAAAGAGAGAAGCTCATATTGGTGTCGCCGTATCGGTACACGTCCAATTTGTCAAAACATAAAATAATTGTGACAGTAAATGCTGTAAGGAAAAAAGGAATAGAAAATGCCAAAATTGCCATTTTTTTCAGATCGTGACTGCAGGGTAGGACACGAGGTCAGTCAGGGTCACAGTCACATATAGAACCCACATCAGATGTCGCCCACTTACTGGGGATTTTCACTGTTCAATGATCCATGTGTGACCCTGCCCCAGTTGAATAGAGGCATTACACCAGCACCATCAGGTTCTCAGCAGATTGTCATCTTTTTACAGGTCAGCAACGACAGAAATACTACGACCTAATCGTCAGCGGATCCTATAACCCCCAGACCGTTCCCACCACCAGCCAGTGGGTGGAGGAGAGGCCTCCGGAGCCGGTGAGCATTCACTTTGGACTGAGTCTGTGCAGTCACCAGGGCATCCTGCTACATAAACCTCTCCTTTGTCTTTAGGTTGACTGCCGGCGCCGCCTGTCCAGTGATACCACGTTGGTTCCCGGCAATGGTACGCCATCTTCTCAAGACCTGGGATCCACCTACAGCCAGTACACCCCGTCGGTCTCCTCCTCACAGGGCACACCATACACTCCGAGGGCCGGGACGCCCTACTCTCAGGACTCTGCCTATTCTAGCAGGTGAGACCTCATCAGACCGTATGTAGATTGGGGGCAGCACTGGGTATACACCGGTCTACACGTGTATATATGGGGTGCTGCCTTGTGACATCAGCATATGCTGCCCCTGTCTCTGTCCTGTGACTCTTCCGCTGTTTTCTGTCCAGGTATGCTGGGGGTTGTAGTTTTCCCACAGGTTGGTTAGCGGACGCTCGGTCAGGGTCACATGCGATATCTTCAGGTCAGGCAGAGGGATGAGCTTTCCACTATGTTGTGGTCGGGGTCTGTATCAGGTCCGGGGGTCCAGTATCCAGGCCGGTTGTATGACACTCTCCTTTTTTTCTCTCAGGCAGGGGACCCCCAGCCATTCCAGCTCCCAGGACTCCTCAGGATATAAGTCACGGCGGCACGAGAACAGCACTGGCGATTCATACTCTCGCCGGTCCGGACACCACTACTCTCCCGGCACGTCGTCCTCCACGACCTCGTCCTCCTCCTCACAGCACGACAGCTCCCACAGACGTTACCACCACCACCAGCACCGCTCCTCCCCACAGTCCTACCGCTCTCGTCACCGTAAACCGCCACCACCCCCAGAAGAGCCGCCCTTGCATCGCTTTCCTGGGACCCCACCGCTACCCACCCCTCCACCACTTCCACCCGATGACCCTCACCCTGACCGTGACTACAGAATGGCCCACCCGCCCCTTCCTCCATCCCCTCCCTCCTCCTCTGTACCGCATCCTCCTCCTCCACCCTCTGAAGGCTGGGAGCCTCCACCACCGCCTCCACCACTTCCAGCCTGCTCGCCGCCCCCTTCACCCGCCCGGTCATGTTCTCCGCTCCCTGACGGTATCTCTGAGAGCCTGCCGTTCACCCAGCACAGCAGCAGCCTGGATTCTCGCATCGAGGCGCTCCTGAAGGAGCAACGCTCCAAATTCTCCTTCCTCCCCTCTGACACCGAGGAAGAGGATGAAGGAACTACCGAGGGTGGTGGACAGGAGGCCACAGTCCATGAAGAGGTCCCACCGCCTGTGCACGGTCCCTACACCCCTCCTCCGCCCGCCAGCTTCGAGGATGTGTCAGCAGAGGCCATTCTGAGGTTCAGTGACATCGGCAGGACGACGGCAAACGGGCAAGAGCGGGTAAGATGCCAAACCTTCCCTATGTATCACACACTGATCCTAAACGATGGCTGGAGATCTGCTCAGGCCTGGCCAACCCATCTGCCTCCCCACCTGAGCGCTGCCCGGACAACTGAGGGTTTGTGGCCCAGCTGCTAGTCTAGGGTCGGTGAGGGATGAAATCCAGAATGCAGTGTGAGTGCAGCCTGCACTGTAAAGAAGGGAGGGTTCATTCTCATTGTTATGGCTGCAAAGCCGTTACAACAATCATAAAACCCTCCATTCTTTATACTGCAGGTGGCATCCAGAGCTTAGAATATAATGAAATGCTGTGCGATTGCTCTCTGGTGTCATGTGTGCCGCTGTGTAACACCCTGCTTATTTTGCTGTCTCACCAAAGTGCCGCCCCGGCCTCTTGTTCTCTCGCGGCCGTCGCGCCCTCACGTACACGGACGGCTTCAGGGATCGCACATACTAACCAATCCGCAGCAGGGACTCCAGAGGACCACGGGGCCGCGACGCCTTCAGCTGACAGGACTTTTTTGTTTGTTTGTTTTGTTTCTACAGCACAGACTTGTGATTCTCTTTTTTTTTTTTGGGCAGTAACGTCCCTTTAAGGCAGCAAAATGCAGGACGTTCCCGCTGTTCCTCCTCTGCTTCGTCCGCCGCGGTGATCGGCCATTGTTTATTTATGTGTAGATTAAATATATCTGCCTGAAATGTGTCACGTCCTGAAGAAAGCCACCGCCGCCATCAATGCCCGTACCTTGTGTTAACTCCGGAGGCAGAAAACGACCTTCCCGCTGCCTTTTATAATAGAACATCAAGCATTTACTAATCACTTTTCATAAGCCGGTATCCTAGGTCACCAGGACATAGGAGCGATCACTTGATCTCGGAAGTTTTCGGAAAGCAGGGAATCGTCACGTGAAGCCGCAACAGCCCTGGACGTGTTAGTCCGACTGCCGTGCGGCCCGTTCTCCCTCTGTGACGGCACCTCACAGCCGCCCTTAAACGTCCAAGATCACGTTACGTCTCCATTTTGGCAATGTAGTAGAATAGTCGTCTCCAATCATCAGCCCAAAGTGTCTGAACCTTAATCAGGGGCCTATCCACCTATTAAATTGGCAGAAATGTGCACAGCTTCATTAGTAAGTGCTTGCTTTTTATCTTATAAGGGCAGTAGTGAAGTTTTCATACTTTTGGACAATCCCTTTAAAGAATATGGATCCCATCAGAAGCTTTTTTGTTTCTTACATGCATGTATTTTTTTTTCTTGGCTGAAAGTCATGTTTGTAATTGGGTTTAATTAGAAATGTTTCAGCTTGTGTTTTCTACATCCTCTATGTATCACAGTACGTAACAGAATGAGATCCTCCTCAGGTCTGCATCTCTTATGGCGTTTCTGAACCATTTTCTGCATCCTCTATCACTGTACATAGACGGCAGGCTGAGTCTGTCTCAGGTCTGTCAGTTATCTCCCTTTTCCCAAACCATCTTCTGCATCCTCTGTGTATCACAGTACATGGCACATTGCATAATATGTTATCAAGTGATCCAGATGAGGGAGGTAATTCTCTGGTCTGTAACACTGCTCTCTCTTCTACATCCTCTGTGTATTTCTGTACATATCAGAATGAGCTCCTCAGGGCTGTAATACTGGTCTCTCTATTCCACATCCTCTGTGTATCTCTGTACATATCAGAATGAGCTTCTCAGGCCTGTAACACTGGTCTCTCTATTCTACATCCTCTGTGTATCTCTACGTATCAGAATGAGCTTCTCCTCAGGGCTGTAACACCGATCTCTCTTCTACATTCTCTGTGTATCTCTGTACATGTCAGAATGAGCTCCTCCTCAGGGCTGTAACATTGGTCTCTCTATTCCACATCCTCTGTGTATCTCTGTACATGTCAGAATGAGCTTCTCCTCAGGGCTGTAACACTGGTCTCTCTGTATTCCATATCCTCTGTGTATCTCTGTACATATCAGAATGAGCTTCTCCTCAGGGCTGTAACATTGGTCTCTCTATTCCACATCCTCTGTGTATCTCTGTACATATCAGAATGAGCTCCTCCTCAGGGCTGTAACACTGGTCTCTCTCTATTCCATATCCTCTGTGTATCTCTGTACATATCAGAATGAGCTCCTCCTTAGGGCTGTAACACTGGTCTCTCTCTATTCCATATCCTCTGGTTATCTCTGTACATATCAGAATGAGCTCCTCCTTAGGGCTGTAACACTGGTCTCTCTCTATTCCATATCCTCTGTGTATCTCTGTACATATCAGAATGAGCTCCTCCTTAGGGCTGTAACACTGGTCTCTCTCTATTCCATATCCTCTGGTTATCTCTGTACATATCAGAATGAGCTCCTCCTTAGGGCTGTAACACTGGTCTCTCTCTATTCCATATCCTCTGTGTATCTCTGTACATATCAGAATGAGCTCCTCCTCAGGGCTGTAACATTGGTCTCTCTATTCCACATCCTCTGTGTATCTCTGTACATATCAGAATGAGCTCCTCCTTAGGGCTGTAACACTGGTCTCTCTCTATTCCATATCCTCTGGTTATCTCTGTACATATCAGAATGAGCTCCTCCTTAGGGCTGTAACACTGGTCTCTCTCTATTCCATATCCTCTGTGTATCTCTGTACATATCAGAATGAGCTCCTCCTCAGGGCTGTAACACTGGTCTCTCTCTCTATTCCACATCCTCTGTGTATCTCTGTACATATCAGAATGAGCTCCTCCTTAGGGCTGTAACACTGGTCTCTCTCTATTCCATATCCTCTGTGTATCTCTGTACATATCAGAATGAGCTCCTCCTTAGGGCTGTAACACTGGTCTCTCTCTATTCCATATCCTCTGTGTATCTCTGTACATATCAGAATGAGCTCCTCCTCAGGGCTGTAACACTGGTCTCTCTCTCTATTCCACATCCTCTGTGTATCTCTGTACATATCAGAATGAGCTCCTCCTTAGGGCTGTAACACTGGTCTCTCTCTATTCCATATCCTCTGTGTATCTCTGTACATATCAGAATGAGCTCCTCCTTAGGGCTGTAACACTGATCTCTCTTCTCCTGGGCCATTTTCAAAGCTGATTGAGACCTATTGAGGAATCGACTTAATAAATCGGACAAAAACATGGAATGAGAGGAAATAAGAAGTACCAAACAGTGCGCTCCCGATGGAGCACTGGGAGGTAACTCATTTCCCTGTCTATGTACGGTGATGCATAGAGGATGGTGACAAAATGAGCATTAGATCCCAGAGAATGAGCTCGCTGATGGACTCACCGGTAACCTGTTCTGCACACTATGTACAGTGATACATAGAGGATGGATGGAGGAGAGAAATTATACGAAATATATATTGAAACCCTATTGTGAAAATGACTTTTAGCCAAAAATGCATGTGTGATAGGAAAAAGAAGAAATTCTCCCAGAGGCGTCCGTCTCCTTTAGTCTCGGCGTTGCACAGGGGTATCATTCTGCAATCAGACTTGTGTACAAGTCTCTCTCTTCCCTTCACCGGCTGTTCTCTCTGACCCTGCCTGCGCCACTTCACAGGGTGCAGGAGAGATTGGGGTGTAACTAGAGAGGAGACCATTGATTGCAAGTCTGCTGACGATAAAGTTTATGGCTTTCACTGGAGGACACAGAAGGAATAAACACTAGAACTTCTGGCCATCACCTCTGTATGTGAATGCAGCTCTGGATGTGACTGGAGTAGAAGACAACTTGCTGGAAACTCGACCCAAACGTCTGCGTGCGTGTCGGTCCACTAAGCGTCATCGTCACTGAATATTGTGGGGACCGGGTATAATATGAGCGGGGCAGTCCTGGTGCTCTTGTGAGGTGTACCTGGAAACCCATGGCTTGTGTGCGGCCCCTCCAGACCCCACTGGCCCCAGTAGAAACCACGCGTACATCAGAAAAGGTGACACACTCTTATACCCCAAGCTCTAACGTCTCTTCTACTCCAGCCACACCCAAAGCTGCACTCACCATTTTGTTTGAGTTTGATATCTGTGTACCTTATCATGTTGGACGTCGTTAGGTTGCGTCCATGTGTCTCGCCTCGTATTGTTGCACATCTAGTTACATTTGCGAGCCCCACCTCGTTTTGGTGCACATCTGATTACATCCACTTGTCTGGCTTGTGTTGGACCCAGTCTAGTAGCGTTCGCTTGTCCCACGCCGTGTTGGACCTCGTCGGGTTACTTTTGCACGTTGCGCCTGGTGTTTGCGCTCGTCTATTTCTATCTGTGCATGGTGTGTCATGTTGCCACGCGCCTGGTTACTTTCATGCGTTTCGCCTCATGTTGGATGATGTCTGGTTTCATCCGCGCATCCTGCCATGTGTTGGCACTTGTCTGCTTCCGCCTGTGCTTCCTGCCGCGTATTGGCGCTCGTCTGGTTAGGTCTGTGCGTCCCACCTCATGCTGGTGTCCTCTGGTTGCATCCGTGTGTCTCGCTTTGTATTGTCGTTCGTCTGGTTACATCTGTGCGTCCTGCCCCATGTTTGCGGTCGACTGGTTACGTCTGTGCGTCCCAACTCATGTTGGCACTTGTCTGTGCATCCCACCTCATGTTTGCGGTCATCTGGTTACATCTGTGCGTCCCGCCTCATGTTGGCTCTCGTCTGGTTATGTCTGTGCGTCCCGCCTCATGTTGGCGCTCGTCTCGTTACGTCTGTGCGTCCCGACTCATGTTGGCGCTCTTCTGGTTACGGCTGTGCGTTCCGCCTCATGTTGGTGCTCTTCTGGTTACGGCTGTGCGTCCCGCCTCATGTTGGCGCTCGTCTCGTTACGTCTGTACGTCCCGCCTCATGTTGGCGCTCGTCTCGTTACGTCTGTGCGTCCCGCCTCATGTTGGCTCTCGTCTGGTTATGTCTGTGCGTCCCGCCTCATGTTGGCGCTCTTCTGGTTACGGCTGTGCGTCCCGCCTCATGTTGGCGCTCTTCTGGTTACGGCTGTGCGTCCCGCCTCATGTTGGCGCTCTTCTGGTTACGTCTGTGCGTCCCGACTCATGTTTGCGGTCATCTGGTTACGTCTGTGCGTCCCGTCTTGTGTTGGTAATCATCTGTGAGTCCCGCCTCGTGTTGGTACTCATCTGTGAGTCCTGCCTCCTGTTGGTACTCATCTGTGAGTCCTGCCTCGTGTTGGTACTCATCTGTGAGTCCTGCCTCGTGTTGGTACTCATCTGTGTGTCCCGCCTCGTGTTGGTACTCATCTGTGAGTCCTGCCTCGTGTTGGTACTCATCTGTGTGTCCCGCCTCGTGTTGGTACTCATCTGTGAGTCCTGCCTCGTGTTGGTACTCATCTGTGTGTCCCGCCTCGTGTTAGTACTCATCTGTGAGTCCCGCCTCGTGTTGGTACTCATCTGTGAGTCCCGCCTCGTGTTGGTACTCATCTGTGAGTCCTGCCTGGTGTTAGTACTCATCTGTGAGTCCTGCCTTGTGTTGGTACTCATCTGTGAGTCCCGCCTCGTGTTGGTACTCATCTGTGTGTCCCGCCTCGTGTTGGCGCTCATCTGGTTACGTCTGTGCATCCCGTCTTGTGTTGGTACTCATCTGTGTGTCCCGCCTCGTGTTGGTACTCATCTGTGAGTCCTGCCTGGTGTTAGTACTCATCTGTGAGTCCTGCCTTGTGTTGGTACTCATCTGTGAGTCCCGCCTCGTGTTGGTACTCATCTGTGTGTCCCGCCTTGTGTTGGTACTCATCTGTGAGTCCTGCCTCGTGTTGGTACTCATCTGTGTGTCCCGCCTCGTGTTGGCGCTCATCTGGTTACGTCTGTGCGTCCCGTCTTGTGTTGGTACTCATCTGTGAGTCCTGCCTCGTGTTGGTACTCATCTGTGAGTCCCGCCTTGTGTTGGTACTCATCTGTGAGTCCTGCCTCGTGTTGGTACTCATCTGTGTGTCCCGCCTCGTGTTGGTACTCATCTGTGAGTCCTGCCTGGTGTTAGTACTCATCTGTGTGTCCCGCCTCGTGTTGGTACTCATCTGTGAGTCCTGCCTCGTGTTGGTACTCATCTGTGAGTCCTGCCTCGTGTTGGTACTCATCTGTGTGTCCCGCCTCGTGTTGGTACTCATCTGTGAGTCCTGCCTCGTGTTGGTACTCATCTGTGTGTCCCGCCTCGTGTTGGTACTCATCTGTGAGTCCTGCCTGGTGTTAGTACTCATCTGTGTGTCCCGCCTCGTGTTGGTACTCATCTGTGTGTCCCACCTCGTGTTGGTACTCATCTGTGTGTCCTGCCTCGTGTTGGTACTCATCTGTGTGTCCCGCCTCGTGTTGGTACTCATCTGTGAGTCCTGCCTCGTGTTGGTACTCATCTGTGTGTCCCGCCTCGTGTTGGTACTCATCTGTGAGTCCTGCCTCGTGTTGGTACTCATCTGTGAGTCCTGCCTGGTGTTAGTACTCATCTGTGTGTCCCGCCTCGTGTTGATACTCATCTGTGAGTCCTGCCTCGTGTTGGTACTCATCTGTGAGTCCTGCCTCGTGTTGGTACTCATCTGTGTGTCCCGCCTCGTGTTGGTACTCATCTGTGAGTCCTGCCTCGTGTTGGTACTCATCTGTGTGTCCCGCCTCGTGTTGGTACTCATCTGTGAGTCCTGCCTGGTGTTAGTACTCATCTGTGTGTCCCGCCTCGTGTTGGTACTCATCTGTGAGTCCTGCCTCGTGTTGGTACTCATCTGTGTGTCCCGCCTCGTGTTGGTACTCATCTGTGAGTCCCGCCTCGTGTTGGTACTCATCTGTGTGTCCCGCCTCGTGTTGGTACTCATCTGTGAGTCCTGCCTCGTGTTGGTACTCATCTGTGAGTCCTGCCTCGTGTTGATACTCATCTGTGAGTCCTGCCTCGTGTTGGTACTCATCTGTGTGTCCCGCCTCGTGTTGGTACTCATCTGTGAGTCCTGCCTCGTGTTGGTACTCATCTGTGTGTCCCGCCTCGTGTTGGTACTCATCTGTGAGTCCCGCCTCGTGTTGGTACTCATCTGTGTGTCCCGCCTCGTGTTGGTACTCATCTGTGAGTCCTGCCTCGTGTTGGTACTCATCTGTGAGTCCTGCCTCGTGTTGATACTCATCTGTGAGTCCTGCCTCGTGTTGGTACTCATCTGTGTGTCCCGCCTCGTGTTGGTACTCATCTGTGAGTCCTGCCTCGTGTTGGTACTCATCTGTGAGTCCTGCCTCGTGTTGGTACTCATCTGTGAGTCCTGCCTCGTGTTGGTACTCATCTGTGTGTCCCGCCTCGTGTTGGTACTCATCTGTGAGTCCTGCCTCGTGTTGGTACTCATCTGTGAGTCCTGCCTCGTGTTGGTACTCATCTGTGTGTCCCGCCTCGTGTTGATACTCATCTGTGAGTCCTGCCTCGTGTTGGTACTCATCTGTGAGTCCTGCCTCGTGTTGGTACTCATCTGTGTGTCCCGCCTCGTGTTGGTACTCATCTGTGAGTCCTGCCTTGTGTTGGTACTCATCTGTGAGTCCTGCCTCGTGTTGGCGCTCATCTGGTTACGTCTGTGCGTCCCGTCTTGTGTTGGTACTCATCTGTGCATCCCGTCTTGTGTTGGTACTCATCTGTGCATCCCGTCTTGTGTTGGTACTCATCTGTGTGTCCCGTCTTGTGTTGGTACTCATCTGTGAGTCCTGCCTCATGTTGGTACTCATCTGTGCATCCCGTCTTGTGTTGGTACTCATCTGTGTGTCCCGTCTTGTGTTGGTACTCATCTGTGTGTCCCGTCTTGTGTTGGTACTCATCTGTGTGTCCCGTCTCGTGTTGACGCTAGTCTGGTTACATATGGATTCCCACCTCATGTTGCCTCTTGTCTTGCATAGATTTTGGTAGTTCTCGGATATTATTTATTTTTTAATGACCTGATGAAGACTCCAGGTTGTAGGAGTCGAAACGAGTTGTCCTGTAATTTTTTTATGACCTCAATAAAGCAGATATTTATATATAACATCTATGAGAATCTCGATACGGGAGCGCCGGCTACATACTGGGATTTTCCTTGCTTTCTACTTTAGATTTTGGTAGTTCTCGGAGGTTCTGTCTATTAATGGCTTTCTTCTGTTTCCTCAGCTGTCGTCCGGAGAGGACATGGAAATTTCAGATGAAGAAATTTCCATCGAGATGCCTGGAGTTCCCGGCCCACCTTATCAAATGGTGCCCCACCTCACAGGTCCTGTGGGCACTTACCCATCTCAGACTATCCCGACAACTCTTCTGTCGATGCCCCCTCTCCCCCACCATCAAGCCCCTAATGCTTATCCACTCATGGCCCCCACAGCTGTCAGAGGTCGGATTGGAGAACTTGGGGGGCGACCAGCCTCCCCTCCTCCTCTTGACCCTGCCTCCTCTTCAGCAGTGCCCGCTCCCCATATTTATGACTTTGTAAACTCCATGGAACTAGTGAACAGGCTGGGCAACCAGTGGGGTGGCATGTCCATGTCTTTCCAGATGCAGACGCAGATGCTCAGCCGCCTACAGCAGTGCAGGCTGGATAAGGGGCAGTCGTTTGACGAGCCCTACCCTCCACCATTGCTCCCTCACCTGCTGGCCCACAGACATCGACAGCTGCTGCCACTCATGACCGAGCCGGTGTTTGGTGGGGCATATCCCCACTTCCCGTCCCAAGACCCCCAACCCTTGTTACCACTAAGGGACCTCACCACCAGGACAAATAGAACTCTGGGCCAGGAGCCTCGGCCCATGGGCTGGGTGCAAGAAGTGGACCCCCATGCGGCTACCGTCGTGAGTGTGCTGTCCTCTCTGATCCAGGAGATGAAGAGCACAATGCAGAGAGATCTGAACAGGAAGATGGTGGAGAATGTGGCCTTCCGAGCCTTCGACGAATGGTGGGATTGCAAGGAGGAGAAAGCGAAGGTAAGTGATGGCTGAGGATACCGGCACCATCAGGTAAGACACCTGCATCCTGGTCACCAATCCATGTTCTGTCTGCAGCCTTTCCAAAATGTGCCCAAACCAGCTCCTCGGGAAGAAGACAAGGAGAAGAGCCGACCCAAGGAGCCTGGGCTTCTGTCACTTGTGGACTGGGCCAAGAGCGGAGGTGCCGAAGGTTTCGGTTTTGGTTCTGGTCTCCGGGAGGCTCTGCGGCTTCCTTCCTTCAAGGTGAGTCTTGGCTCTCCTGTCTTCCATTTGTTTTGGGAGTCACCTGGCCCTTCTGGATCTTGTCTCCTTACTTTATTCACCCACCCACGCAGGTGAAGAGGAAGCAGCTCTCAGAGAGTGAAGATGGCGAGCAGAAGAGGCCACGACCCTCCACTCCTGCTGAGGAGGAGGACGGTAAGTGTCTGGGACCAGAGGGGGCGCTCGCACATTGTGACAGAATCTTGAATCTTCATTACCCCAAGTGCTTCACCTCCTAGATCGAGAGAAAGGGACAACATCGGAAACACGTGCAGGAGCAAAGATGTCGCAGCAGGAGGCGGATAGGATGAAGCACAAGCGCAGGATCAACTTCCCCCTAGACAGCGAAGGAGAGGAGGCATCTGAGGAGTCTGCATCCGAGAAGGTGAGATCTGTAAAGATGGGATGGAAAGGAGTGGGCAGGAGGAGGAGGACAGAGAGGAGTGTGCAGGAGGAGGAGGACAGAGGGGTGTGCAGGAGGAGGACAGAGGGGTGTGCAGGAGGAGGACAGAGGGGTGTGCAGGAGGAGGACAGAGGGGTGTGCAGGAGGAGGACAGAGGGGTGTGCAGGAGGAGGACAGAGGGGTGTGCAGGAGGAGGACAGAGGGGTGTGCAGGAGGAGGACTGAGAGGGGTGTGCAGGAGGAGGACTGAGAGGGGTGTGCAGGAGGAGGACCAAGAGGGGTGTACAGGAGGAGGACCGAGAGGGGTATGCAGGAGGAGGACAGAGAGGGGTGTGCAGGAGGAGAGGGGTGTGCAGGAGGAGGACAGAGGGGTGTGCAGGAGGAGGACCGAGAGGGGTGTGCAGGAGGAGGACCGAGAGGGGTGTACAGGAGGAGGACCGAGAGGGGTATGCAGGAGGAGGACAGAGAGGGGTGTGCAGGAGGACAGGAGTGGGCAGGAGGAGGACAGAGAGGGGTGTGCAGGAGGAGGACAGAGGAGTGGGCAGGAGGACAGGGAGGGGTGTGGAGGAGGAGGACAGGGAGGGGTGTGCAGAAGGAGGACAGAGGAGTGGGCAGGAGGAGGACCGAGAGGGGTGTGGAGGAGGATGACAGGGAGGGGTGTGCAGGAGGAGGGAGAGGACAGAGAGGGGTGTGCAGGAGGATGACAGGGAGGGGTGTGCAGGAGGAGGGAGAGGACAGAGAGGGGTGTGCAGGAGGAGGACAGAGAGGGGTGTGCAGGAGGAGGGAGAGGACAGAGAGGGGTGTGCAGGAGGAGGGAGAGGACAGAGAGGGGTGTGCAGGAGGAGGGAGAGGACAGAGAGGGGTGTGCAGGAGGAGGGAGAGGACAGAGAGGGGTGTGCAGGAGGAGGGAGAGGACAGAGAGGGGTGTGCAGGAGGAGGGAGAGGACAGAGAGGGGTGTGCAGGAGGAGGGAGAGGACAGAGAGGGGTGTGCAGGAGGAGGGAGGAGAGGACAGAGAGGGGTGTGCAGGAGGAGGGAGGAGAGGACAGAGAGGGGTGTGCAGGAGGAGGGAGAGGACAGAGAGGGGTGTGCAGGAGGAGGGAGGAGAGGACAGAGAGGGGTGTGCAGGAGGAGGGAGGAGAGGACAGAGAGGGGTGTGCAGGAGGAGGGAGAGGACAGAGAGGGGTGTGCAGGAGGAGCGAGAGGACAGAGAGGGGTGTGCAGGAGGAGGGAGAGGACAGAGAGGGGTGTGCAGGAGAAGGACAGAGGAGTGGGCAGGAGGAGGGAGAGGACAGAGAGGGGTGTGCAGGAGAAGGACAGAGGAGTGGGCAGGAGGAGGGAGAGGACAGAGAGGGGTGTGCAGTAGGAGGGAGAGGACAGAGAGGGGTGAGTGGGCACAGTGTGCTCGCTCCACGGAAGTAGCAGAGTCGGTACTGCGCGGTTTGCCTCGCGGCCATGGTGCGGCCCCTGCAGGACCTGAGCCTTATTGTGTTTTGTCTGCAGGACGAGGATGATGACGATGACTTCAGTAGTAAAGATGAAGACTCCGATGGTGAGGACTCACATGGTGCTCGCCCGGAGGGGACACATGTACAGGGTGGTTATGTGTTTCGGGATAATAAGCAGCCCAGAAAAGAAGCTGACATAATAAAGGGCTCTCTCTTAAAGGGACGGTGCTGTAATAACGAGCCTGGATTCACCAGTCCCGGTGTGCAGGTGTTGTAGGTGTCCGGCCCTCGTGTTTTTACCGTTGTCTTTTTCTCCAGATGAGACGCCGCTCGCCAAACTGTCCAACAAGATCGTGTCCGATGACAGCGATAGCTCCAGCGAATCTGACAGCAGCACCTCGTCCTCGTCTTCCTCCTCTTCATCGTCCTCATCATCATCATCCTCCTCATCCTCATCATCGCCTGCGTCCTCTGATGATGAGGAGGACCAGGAGGACGCTCCTGTAACACCGACAGTTACTGAACCTCTGAGACCACCCAGCCCCCCACCACTGAAGCCCCTCACAGAAAAAGATCTGACACTGAGTAAGTCCTCACTCCGCACAGCGGGGGGTCCACAACCGTGTTACATGGAGCAGAATAGTGAGTGCAGCTCTGAGGTATAATACAGGAGGTAACTCAGGATCAGTAATGTAATGTATGTACACAGTGACTGCACCAGCAGAATAGTGAGTGCAGCTCTGGAGTATAATACAGGATGTAACTCAGGATCAGTAATGTAATGTATGTGCACAGTGACTGCACCAGCAGAATAGTGAGCGCAGCTCTGGAGTATAATACAGGAGGTAACTCAGGATCAGTAATGTAATGTATGTGCACAGTGACTGCACCAGCAGAATAGTGAGTGCAGCTCTGGGGTATAATACAGGATGTAACTCAGGATCAGTAATGTAATGTATGTACACAGTGACTGCACCAGCAGAATAGTGAGTGCAGCTCTGGAGTATAATACAGGATGTAAGTCAGGATCAGTAATGTAATGTATGTACACAGTGACTGCACCAGCAGAATAGTGAGTGCAGCTCTGGGGTATAATACAGGATGTAACTCAGGATCAGTAATGTATGTACACAGTGACTGCACCAGCAGAATAGTGAGTGCAGCTCTGGAGTATAATACAGGATGTAACTCAGGATCAGTAATGTATGTATGTATACAGTGACTGCACCAGCAGAATAGTGAGTGCAGCTCTGGAGTATAATACAGGAGGTAACTCAGGATCAGTAATGTAATGTATGTACACAGTGACTGCACCAGCAGAATAGTGAGTGCAGCTCTGGAGTATAATACAGGATGTAACTCAGGATCAGTAATGTAATGTATGTACACAGTGACTGCACCAGCAGAATAGTGAGCGCAGCTCTGGGGTATAATACAGGATGTAACTCAGGACCAGTAATGTAATGTATGTACACAGTGACTGCACCAGCAGAATAGTGAGTACAGCTCTGGGGTATAATACAAGATGTAACTCAGGATCAGTAATGTAATGTATGTACACAGTGACTGCACCAGCAGAATAGTGAGTGTAGCTCTGGGGTATAATACAGGATGTAACTCAGGATCAGTAATGTAATGTATGTACACAGTGACTGCACCAGCAGAATAGTGAGTGCAGCTCTGGGGTATAATACAGGAGGTAACTCAGGATCAGTAATGTAATGTATGCACACAGTGACTGCACCAGCAGAATAGTGAGTGCAGCTCTGGGGTATAATACAGGATGTAACTCAGGATCAGTAATGTATGTACACAGTGACTGCACCAGCAGAATAGTGAGTGCAGCTCTGGGGTATAATACAGGATGTAACTCAGGATCAGTAATGTAATGTATGTACACAGTGACTGCACCAGCAGAATAGTGAGTGCAGCTCTGGGGTATAATACAGGAGGTAACTCAGGATCAGTAATGTAATGTATGTACACAGTGACTGCACCAGCAGAATAGTGAGTGCAGCTCTGGAGTATAATACAGGATGTAACTCAGGATCAGTAATGTAATGTATGTACACAGTGACTGCACCAGCAGAATAGTGAGTGCAGCTCTGGGGTATAATACAGGAGGTAACTCAGGATCAGTAATGTAATGTATGTACACAGTGACTGCACCAGCAGAATAGTGAGTGCAGCTCTGGAGTATAATACAGGATGTAACTCAGGATCAGTAATGTAATGTATGTACACGGTGACTGCACCAGCAGAATAGTGAGTGCAGCTCTGGGGTATAATACAGGATGTAACTCAGGATCAGTAATGTAATGTATGTACACAGTGACTGCACCAGCAGAATAGTGAGTGCAGCTCTGGGGTATAATACAGGATGTAACTCAGGATCAGTAATGTATGTACACAGTGACTGCACCAGCAGAATAGTGAGTGCAGCTCTGGGGTATAATACAGGAGGTAACTCAGGATCAGTAATGTAATGTATGTACACAGTGACTGCACCAGCAGAATAGTGAGTGCAGCTCTGGGGTATAGTACAGGATGTAACTCAGGATCAGTAATGTAATGTATGTACACAGTGACTGCACCAGCAGAATAGTGAGTGCAGCTCTGGGGTATAATACAGGAGGTAACTCAGGATCAGTAATGTAATGTATGTACACAGTGACTGCACCAGCAGAATAGTGAGTGCAGCTCTGGGGTATAGTACAGGATGTAACTCAGGATCAGTAATGTATGTACACAGTGACTGCACCAGCAGAATAGTGAGTGCAGCTCTGGAGTATAATACAGGAGGTAACTCAGGATCAGTAATGTATGTACACAGTGACTGCACCAGCAGAATAGTGAGTGCAGCTCTGGGGTATAATACAGGATGTAACTCAGGATCAGTAATGTAATGTATGTACACAGTGACTGCACCAGCAGAATAGTGAATGCAGCTCTGTGGTATAATACAGGAGGTAACTCAGGATCAGTAATGTAATGTATGTACACAGTGACTGCACCAGCAGAATACTGAGTGCAGCTCTGGAGTATAATACAGGATATAACTCAGGATCAGTAATGTAATGTATGTACACAGTGACTGCACCAGCAGAATAGTGAGTGCAGCTCTGGAGTATAATACAGGATGTAACTCAGGATCAGTAATGTATGTACACAGTGACTGCACCAGCAGAATAGTGAGTGCAGCTCTGGAGTATAATACAGGAGGTAACTCAGGATCAGTAGTGTAATGTATGTACACAGTGACTGCACCAGCAGAATAGTGAGTGCAGCTCTGGGGTATAATACAGGATATAACTCAGGATCAGTAATGTATGTACACAGTGACTGCACCAGCAGAATAGTGAGTGCAGCTCTGGGGTATAATACAGGAGGTAACTCAGGATCAGTAATGTATGTACACAGTGACTGCACCAGCAGAATAGTGAGTGCAGCTCTGGGGTATAATACAGGAGGTAACTCAGGATCAGTAATGTAATGTATGTACACAGTGACTGCACCAGCAGAATAGTGAGTGCAGCTCTGGGGTATAATGCAGGAGGTAACTCAGGATCAGTAATGTAATGTATGTACACAGTGACTGCACCAGCAGAATAGTGAGTGCAGCTCTGGGGTATAATACAGGATGTAACTCAGGATCAGTAATGTAATGTATGTACACAGTGACTGCACCAGCAGAATAGTGAGTGCAGCTCTGGGGTATAATGCAGGAGGTAACTCAGGATCAGTAATGTAATGTATGTACACAGTGACTGCACCAGCAGAATAGTGAGTGCAGCTCTGGGGTATAATACAGGATGTAACTCAGGATCAGTAATGTAATGTATGTACACAGTGACTGCACCAGCAGAATAGTGAGTGCAGCTCTGGAGTATAATACAAGAGGTAACGCAGGATCCGTCTCTGTCTTTGAATTTATAATCTTTTCTTTCTTTCTTCATTCATCTTCAGATAAGTCTCTCAATCTGGAAATTAAGGAGGAGCCCAGTACAGAAGTGTCACCGCTCCCTCCTCCACCTCCTGTAACACCCCCAAAGCCTTGCACCCCTTCATCTCCTCCGCTGCCGCTCCTTCCTCCTCCCAAGAAGAGACGCAAGACTGTCACCTTCCTCCTCGCGCCAGAAGATGAGCCTGAACCTGCGGAGAGTAAACCCCCCAATCACCTGGTCCCAGAGAAAATGATTCCTGAAATCTCACAAGTCCTTCATCAGGAGCCAGAGGCGATCCCCCCTCCTCCTCATCCTCCTTTAGTGTCGGAGCCTCCTCTCCCGTCCCCCAGGACTCTTTCTCCAACTGCGTTGTCGACACAGAGTCTCCAGGTCCCCAAACCAGAGCTGGTGACGCCGCCACCACCTCCTGCCAAAGAGCCGCCGGAGCAGAGGCCTCCGGAGCAGGTGACGGTCCTAAACCTCCCATGGGACCACGCGTGTCTGGTGAAGTCGTATCCACCGCGCTCCGGACACGAGGACGCTCTACAGGAGGAGGGAGAAGAATACATGGAGGAGGACTATGACCATGTGGAGGAGGTGAAGGCACTATCCATTCCAGCACCACCGCCCGTGCACGAGCCGTGTGAGCCGGACCCTGCCGAGGACCTTCTCTTCGCCCCGGTGCGGCAGATCTTACTGGAGCACAGCTACGCCTCTAACCCTGCCGCATTGAAGCAGCCGTCCAAGAGGCATCGGGTGATATCTGTAGACTTGGAGAAGCCCAGCGAGCTCCTCCACGTGGACCTCAGACAGCCTGTGCTGGAGGCCCCGGAGGAAGTGGTGTGCGTGGGCGGGGGTCTGCTGCTCGGCCTGGAGGGTGGTGACGGCATCTGTGATGTCGGGGACTTACACTTGACATCTCCAAGGAAAATTGGGGAGAAATCCGCCCGCGAGGAGTCGAAGAGTAAGAAACGGAGACAACAAGAAGTGAAGGAGGTGACGGAGCCGGGAGAAATCACGACAGAGGAGGAGGATGAGGACGATGAGGAAGAAGACGACTTTTGGGTGTGCACACGGGAGCTGAGGTCCCACAGGAACCGGCGTTCTGCTCCGCTCCGGTCTCCGCCGAAGTACGAGATCCGCAGCGAGTTCGAGCAGATGACCATCCTCTACGACATCTGGAACAGCGGGCTGGACACCGAGGACTTAGTCTTCCTAAGAGACACGTACGAGAGGCTCCTGCAGGAGGACCACAGCACAGACTGGCTGAACGACACCCACTGGGTGCCCCACACCAATATCCTCCACATCAGGGTCTCACAAGGGGGGGGCGACCGCTGCGGCTTGTGGCTGGCGGAGGGAGAAAGTCGTATCCCGAGGGGTCTTACAGGGTCAAACAGCCACCCCTCCATGGTGTCAGGGTTCTCCAGATTGCAGGTTAGGGCTCTGTAAGTGGAGCCTCCAGCAGGAGTCCACAGAAGGTCCCCCGTAGCTGCCATCTTGGTCCTCCAGTGACCGAGCTTCGTGGGAGAACTTCAGTTTCACCGTTTACTTCAGAATATAGAAGATGTGATCCATCAATCACAGGTTCAAGCCCCCCGGGGAAAAGAATAAGTGTGTCCCCTTAACCCAGCACAAAAATCCAGATAGATTTATTATATATTACGTAAAAGTCCGATCCATCGAGACCTAAAATGGATAAAGCCCACGCGGTAAACGGCGAGAATCGAATCGTCGGAACTGGTTTATATCAGTCAATGCAACCGCCCGAAAATGGAATCAATAAAGACGCCGGCCCTGGGCGCAAAGACCAAGAAGTCGCGCAGCTCCTGCGACCGGTCTCAGAAAATGGTAACACAAATATATATATATATAGGTTTTATTACAAATTTATAATTAATTTTTTTTATCCTCCAATTAAATAACATTAAGATGTTTTCGTGTGGTGCCGCCGTCCTCGTGTGGTGCCGCCGTCCTCGTGTTGTGCCGCCGTCCTCGTGTGGTGCCGCCGTCCTCGTGTGGTGCCGCCGTCCTCGTGTGGTGCCGCCGTCCTCGTGTGGTGCCGCCGTCCTCGTGTGGTGCCGCCGTCCTCGTGTGGTGCCGCCGTCCTCGTGTGGTGCCGCCGTCCTCGTGTGGTGCCGCCGTCCTCGTTTGGTGCCGCTTTCCTCGTTCGGGGCCGCCGTCCTCGTTTGGTGCCGACGTCCTCGTTCGGTTTATTTTCTCGTTTTTTATTATCTGGGTTCTGTATGATGGTTGCGTATGATGATGATGATGAGGGTTCTCTTCCGTCACTATTCTTCCTTAACCCGTTCTCACTCACCAATATCGCGGACCCCAAGCGGCGGAGGAACCGTCAGGACGGACTGCGCGAACACCAGACCGGCTGCGCCCGCAGCGAGGGCTACTACGCCATCAGCAAGAAGGACAAAGACAAGTATCTGGACGTCATCCCGGTGTCTGTGCGCGAGCTGGACAGCGACACCCAGGTCTGTGTCTGTTCCCACCTCCTCCCACCGGGGGGCGCCGCCGCACCAATGCCTGACCTTACTGTATTATCTTCCAGGGCACTAACCGCGTGTTGTCTGAGCGCCGCTCCGAGCAGAGACGTCTCCTCAACGCCATCGGCTCCTTCTCCTTGTTGGACAGCGACTTACTGAAGCTCAACCAACTGAAGGTAATGTGGACCCCCGGGGGCCGCTGCACTGCCGAGCTGGTCCGTGTGCAGGGGCTTATTCTCGCTTCATCTTGCAGTTCCGGAAGAAGAAGCTACGATTCGGCCGCAGTCGCATTCACGAGTGGGGTCTGTTCGCTATGGAGCCCATCGCCGCCGACGAGATGGTGATAGAATACGTGGGACAGAACATACGGCAGGTGAGGTTATACCGGGAGCGACCACCAGGTGTCGCTGCTCCTTTACTGTCCGAGCTGACAGCTCGGCGGCTCTGTGCCTGCTGGGAGTGGTAGTGTCAGAGCCGAGCCCGCTGCTCCCTGCGCCCCCGGCTAACTATAGAGTCACCAACACAGGAGGGAATGTGACGCCGCGTTCCTATTAAAGGGCCAGCGCATCCTCTGTACAGAGTGCTCAGACGCTGTGGAATGAATCCCGCTGCAATATGATTTCTAGACTTTGGATTTCAGTTCCTGATCACTTTCACTGCCTCTGCTTGCTGTCAGTGACAACATTTATTTGTTAAGGGAGTTATGGCCTTTGTAGAATCACAACTCCCATCATCCCAGGCAGCGATGCTAAAGACGTGGAGTAGTATCTGAGATCTATGTAGAACCATAACTCCCATTATCCCATGTGGCGAGGCTGAGGATGTTGGGTAGTATTAATGATCTGTGCGGCACCACAAGTCCCATCATCCCAGGCAGTGGGGCTGATGGTGCGGGGTAGTATTAGGGATCTGTGCAGGACCACAACTCCTATCATCCCAGGCAGCGGGGCTGATGGTGTGAGGTAGTATTAGGGATCTATGTAGGACCACAACTCCCATCATCCCAGGCGGCGGGGCTGATGGTACGGGGTAGTATTAGGGATCTGTGCAGGACCACAACTCCTATCATCCCAGGCAGCGGGGCTGATGGTACGGGGTAGTTTTAGGGATCTATGTAGGACCACAACTCCCATCATCCCAGGCAGCGGGGCTGATGGTGCGGGGTAGTATTAGGGATCTGTGCAGGACCACAACTCCCATCATCCCAGGCAGCGGGGCTGATGGTGTGAGGTAGTATTAGGGATCTGTGTAGGACCACAACTCCCATCATCCCAGGCAGCGGGGCTGATGGTGTGAGGTAGTATTAGGGATCTGTGCAGGACCACAACTCCCATCATCCCAGGCAGTGGGGCTGAGGATGTGAGGTAGTATTAGGGATCTGTGTAGGACGACAGCTCCCATCATCCCAGGCAGTGGGGCTGATGGTGCGGGGTAGTATTAGGGATCTCTGTAGGAACACAACTCCCATCATCACAGGCAGCAGGGCTGATGGTGCGAGGTAGTATTAGGGATCTGTGGAGGACCACAACTCCCATTATCACAGGCAGCAGGGCTGATGGGGTGAGGTAGTATTAGGGATCTGTGGAGGACCACAACTCCCATTATCACAGGCAGCAGGGCTGATGGGGTGAGGTAGTATTAGGGATCTGTGGAGGACCACAACTCCCATTATCACAGGCAGCAGGGCTGATGGGGTGAGGTAGTATTAGGGATCTGTGCGGGACCATAACTCCCATCATCCCAGGCAGCGGGGCTGATAATGCGGGGTAGTATTAGGGATCTGTGTTGGACCACAACTCCCATCATCCCAGGCAGCGGGGCTGATGATGCGGGGTAGTATTAGGGATCTGTGTAGGACCACAACTCCCATCATCCCAGGCAGCGGGGCTGATGATGCGGGGTAGTATTAGGGATCTGTGTAGGACCACAACTCCCATCATCACAGGCAGCAGGGCTGATGGTGTGAGGTAGTATTAGGGATCTGTGTAGGACCACAACTCCCATCATCACAGGCAGCGGGGCTGATGGTGCGGGGTAGTATTAGGGATCTGTGTAGGACCACAACTCCCATCATCCCAGGCAGCGGGGCTGATGATGCGGGGTAGTATTAGGGATCTGTGTAGGACCACAACTCCCATCATCACAGGCAGCAGGGCTGATGGGGTGTGGTAGTATTAGGGATCTGTGCGGGACCACAACTCCCATCAACCCAGGCCGCGGGGCGATGGTGCGGGGTAGTATTAGGGATCTGTGTAGGACCACAACTCCCATCATCACAGGCAGCAGGGCTGATGGGATGTGGTAGTATTAGTGATCTGTGTAGGACCACAACTCCCATCATCACAGGCAGCAGGGCTGATGGGGTGTGGTAGTATTAGGGATCTGTGCGGGACCACAACTCCCATCATCCCAGGCCGCGGGGCGATGGTGCAGGGTAGTATTAGCGATCTGTGCAGGACCACAACTCCCATCATCACAGGCAGCGGGGCTGATGGGGTGTGGTAGTATTAGTGATCTGTGTAGGACCACAACTCCCATCATCACAGGCCGCGGGGCTGATGGTGCGGGGTAGTATTAGTGATCTGTGTAGGACCACAACTCCCATCATCACAGGCAGCGGGGCTGATGGTGTGGGGTAGTATTAGGGATCTCTGTAGGACCACAACTCCCATCATCACAGGCAGCGGGGCTGATGGGGTGTGGTAGTATTAGGGATCTCTGTAGGACCACAACTCCCATCATCCCAGGCCGCGGGGCGATGGTGCGGGGCAGTAGTGTCCGGGAGCTGCTCGCACTTCTTGGCCGGGCGAGTTCCCTCCGGATTAGGTCGGGGCGGTTCTGTCTGCTGGGACCAGTTGTCCGCCCTGTTGGCTTCTGTGTGAGGACGGATCACATCTGGTCTTTCCGCATTTGTAATGGGCAGATTAGATTGCGAGCTCTTGAGGACGGAGCAGCAGAATGATAAACTTAAAGGGCCAGTCCTTATCACAGCGGTGTACGGCTGACACACTGTAACAAGTCTGCACCTGTGATATCGGTGTGCCGTAACGAGGTGTCTGTGCAGGTCGTAGCCGACATGAAGGAGAAGCGCTACGCACAGGAGGGGATCGGCAGCAGCTACCTGTTCCGCGTGGACCACGAGACCATCATAGACGCCACCAAAAGTGGAAACCTGGCGCGTTTCATAAACCACTGCTGCACGGTAAGCTGCCGCCGGCCGGTCACATGCCAGCGAGCTGCCCAACAATTGGCTGCACACAGCGTCCGCTCCCTTTTACACTTCTTCGTTCCATTGCAGCCTAATTGTTACGCCAAAGTCATCACCATCGAGTCGCAGAAGAAGATCGTCATCTACTCCAAGCAGCCGATCGGCGTCAACGAGGAGATCACCTACGACTACAAGTTCCCCATCGAGGAGAACAAGATTCCCTGCCTGTGCGGCACCGAGAACTGCCGGGGCACCCTGAACTAACGCCAAAGGCTCGTGCGGCCCCCGGTGTGGACGGAGCGCGGGGGGCATTTACCGGTACAGTGGCGGCCATGTTTAGTTTCCAGCCTGACCCGTCCGTGGCACTTTAACACAACGCCTGAGCGCGTTGCTGCCAAGCTCCCCGCACCCTTCATGCCGTCACCACGTTCTCCATGTATAGGTTATTTTTTTTTTTTTGGTTCCCTTTTTTTCTATACATTTTTAGTTTTCTGTTTTTTTATTCCTTTCTGGGATTATGTTATTTATGGCGGGCAGCGGGCGAGAGATCCGGACCCTCCCAGCCCCCCCATCGCCGACCTCAAAGCCCAAGACCCTCCGGACCCCGACCCCAGAACGCACAAGTCACCCCTTGTCTCTGTATATACACTACGCCCTGTACATAGACCCCAGAGCTGAGTCTGCGACGACCCCGCAGCTGTAATGTAGACCCTGCCCTGTGCGCGGCGTGCAGCGACGCTGAGTGTCTACAGACCCGCCACACACGGTATCGCCGCGCCGACGTCACATTTTAGCTTTTTTTTTTCCCCCGATTGGTTTTTATTGTTTTATTTATTCCAATTGGATTTTAAGGTTGAAACGACGCTCTCCCCTCCGGGGGTCCTTATTGGCAGAGGATGAGGCTGCAGGGGGTCCATAATTTACTTCATTCAGTGGCCATTATTATTTTAAGCCGGAGGGTGAGCGGCGTTGCTCTTCAGATATTTCCCTTTTCGGTTTCCCCTCCCCCCGTTTGTGCCGTTGACGTCCGGCGTGGCAGACGCCATTGTTGTACCCGTGGGGGGTCGGGGAGGGCGGAGGGGCTCAGGGCTTGAGAACGTTGTATATTCTGTATATTAACTGCTTTGTTTCTTGTAGAAACACGAGTTTATTATGTACGCTCCCGCGTCTGCCTCGTTATTTCAGAGGGGGGCAGGGAGGACGAGATAAGCTGCAGTGATTGGACGGACGGAGACCTTGACTCCGCATCTCCTGGGAGTACGGTCAGAGGTGACGGCGTCACCGCTTATCTCAAGGCCGGGCAAAGAGCGAGGTCGGGTGTATCAGATGCAGAGTGTCTTCCTTGCAGAGCATCGCGTGACAGTCACTGACCATCCTGTGCACTCTGATGGGGAAGAGCAAACAGGATTGTGCTGCCCTGGTGCAATGTCCGGTCATCTCTGGCACCCACCGTCCTGGGCAGCCCTTGTCCTTACTAAGACCCCTCGAGCTCATGATGGCTCTGGTCCTAGTAAGGCGATGGTCACCGAGGATGCGGGATGCAGAAGTGACGACTGGATCAGATACTGACCTAAAGTTCTAGATACGGTTCTGCTTTTTCAGAAAATACTCTATAAGTTCCCTCACCCCCCTGTACAACTATCCAGGTGAGTCGCAGAGGGGGCATCATGAAACCCCAGAGATCTGAGCCTGCTGAAGATTAGGGTGATGTTCAAGACGTTTGTGCAAGTGTTTCCTTCACAGAAACGTTTCACATCACTTCCTCCTTCTGGATGTTTCCTGCATAGTCTGGAGGAGCCGTAGTGGGCTCTGTGTTCACCCCAATGGGCTCCGTGTGACTCTTGGCCCACTGCTCTTGAACTGGAGGGTGATGGTGAGAACCTGAAGATTAAAGTGATGTGTGAGGCGTTTGCATGTGTTTCCTTCACACGTGTTTCACATCACTTCCTGTCTGGAGTTTTCTTGTATAGTCTGGGGGAACCGTAGTGGGCTCCGTGTGACTCCCAGTCCAGTGCTCTTGAACTGGAGGCTGATGGTGAGAACCTGCAGAAGATTAGGCGGATGTGCAAGACGTTTGTGCAAGTATTTCCTCCACAGACGCGTTTCACATCATTTCCCTCATCCGCAGGTTTCCTAGAAGTGGCAGGAAGTTTAGTAAATCGAAGTCTGTTCCTCATCCAGAACCCGCCTGTCCGCGGCCTGTGGTAATCACTGTCTAGACCCCCCACCCCCTCCAGCCTGCCGCTGCACGAGTCCTAATACGGAGCAAATATGACCCGGATTTTTCCCTCTTGGTGAGAAACAATAAAGCCTCGATCCCTCCTGAGTGTCCGCTCCGCACTCCACCTGGACTGAGGGAAAAACTGCAATCAGAGTTGTCCAAAAAACACTTGAAAAAACTCTTAAAAACTGCATCAGAAAACGAAAAGCTCCTCAGAAACGTTCCTGAAGATGTTTCCATTCAAAAAAAACCCCAACCCTCCATGTGCACAGCGCCCGATGGTGCGAGAGCTCAGGAATCCGCTGCAGAAGTGAGAACGGACGGGAAGAGAGAATCTGCAGAAAATGGACGGGAAGAGAACATCTGCAGCAAACGGACGGGAAGAGAGAATCTGCAGCAAACGGACGGGAAGAGAGAATCTGCAGCAAACGGACGGGAAGAGAACATCTGCAGCAAACGGACGGGAAGAGAACATCTGCAGCAAACGGACGGGAAGAGAGAATCTGCAGCAAACGGACGGGAAGAGAACATCTGCAGCAAACGTACGGGAAGAGAGAATCTGCAGCAAACGTACGGGAAGAGAGAATCTGCAGCAAACGGACGGGAAGAGAACATCTGCAGCAAACGGACGGGAAGAGAGAATCTGCAGCAAACGGACGGGAAGAGAGAATCTGCAGCAAACGGACGGGAAGAGAACATCTGCAGCAAACGGACGGGAAGAGAGAATCTGCAGCAAACGGACGGGAAGAGAACATCTGCAGCAAACGGACGGGAAGAGAACATCTGCAGCAAACGGACGGGAAGAGAACATCTGCAGCAAACGGACGGGAAGAGAACATCTGCAGCAGACATTGGCTTCCTTGCTGGCACCTTCCTGGGGTTTGTGTGATGTCGCCTCCGCTGCTTGCACATTTTCCCGCTGCCGTTTGTCCTCGTTCCCTTGTATAAGGCTTCGTTCACACGGAGCTTCTGCAGGTGGAGTTTTCAGCCCCAAAAAATAATCTTCTAGAAGCTGTTTATTATGATTATCACTCATCTGTGTGTCCCCCGCGTGCACCGACATCCCGGGACGTGGCGGCCGCCTGCACAGTGACGTGTGCGGCCCGCGCCGGGGGATGATCAGTATCGGCCCACGCTCATCCTGTTTATTCAGGTGCGGATGTGGCGGTTTCTGGCCCCAGATGTGTGTGCAGAGCCTGGATCCTCCACCGGGGGGCGTCCTACTGCCCAAACTACAGACCCACAGAGAAGTGAACCCTCCAGTCACAGCCAGAGCTGCAGAAACAAACCGGCTCTAGTCACAGCCTTCTGTTATACTCTAGTCACAGCCAGAGCTGCAGCAACAGTTACTTTGTGTATACTACCTTAGTCACCTCCAAAGCTGGAGTCATAATCCTGCTGTTTCACTCCAGTCACAGCCACAGCTGGAGAAACAAACTTATTGTAATCACATCCAAAGCTGAAATCCAAAACCCTGCTTTTATACTCCAGTCACAGCTAGAGCTGCTGAAACAATTACTTTGTGAATACTACTCTAGTCACAGCCAAAGCTGCAGTCACGGTCCTGCTGTTATACGCCAATCAAATCCAGAGCTTCAGAAACAGACTTTTACTCTAGTTACAGCCAAAGCAGTATTCACTGTTCAGCTGTACCCAGTACTACCCAGAGCTGCAGAAGTAGTTTGACTTTGCGTATATTACCCTAGTCCCAGCCAAAGCTGCAGTCATAATTTTTCCGTTCTTTTCTGCAGAAGTAGTTCAACTGTTATTTGGCGCATACTACTCCTATCACATCCAAAGCTGCAGAAATACACTGTTACTCTAGTGCTAGCTAAAGCTGCAGCCACAGTTTTGCTCTTCTGGCCGATTCTCCAGTCACATCCAGGGCTGCAGTAATAGTTCTGGTGCTGCGTTCTGCATGTTGCCTTAGTCACATCCGGAGCTGCAATCGTTCGCCCTGTTGCAGGGCAGAGATGTAGTTACACGTTTGGCCACCACTAGGGGGAGCTCACTGCACGTAGATTGAGATCTGTGGTGTGAGCTCCCCCTAGTGGTGGCTGCAGGAAGACAGAATTTTATTTAAAGTGATTTCTGAGATCCTCAATCTACGATCAGGCGGACAGAGATGTGACACCAGGATCTGCCTCCTGTCCTTCCACCTGCACATATATTGTCTGTGAAGAAACCAGAATGGTGTAATGGTGTGAAGACCGCAGGGCGCTGCCAATAATCCGGGACTGTCCTTCTGGAATTCTCTGCGCAGCTTTGGCAGTGACTGGAGTAGAAGCCATGATACATCCTTAGAATGCTGCTGTCGTTGTGACTGGAGTAGAAGATATCATGACTTGTAAAGTATGCGCACATGATGTTTAGATTTCTGCGGGGAGCGGTTACAGCTCTGGAGACCTGCGGGGGACGGGGGGCATCCTGAAGGTTACAGTAATGATTATCCGCCCAACTGGAACATCTGCGCCAGCATGAGGTCATCTAGAGCACGATCCTGACCGTTCTATAAAGGGTTAACACAGGGCGGCGGTAGCGATGGACAGCAGCGTGCAAAAGTCCTGGGCAGGAGCCAAATAAGTGCTGCAGAGTCACAAGCGTCAGCGAGAAGTGATCGTAATGGGCAGAACGCAAAGTGGCTCAAGAAAAGAGAAATGGTAAGCAGCAGTGACTGCTGACCGCCCGTCTCCTCCATCATCAGTAGCTGGTGACCGCCCATCTCCACCATCAGTATCTGGTGACCGCCCATCTCCACCATCAGTATCTGGTGACCGCCCGTCTCCTCCATCATCAGTAGCTGGTGACCGCCCGTCCCCTCCATCATCAGTATCTGCTGACCGCCCTTCACCTCCATCATCAGTATCTGGTCACCTCCATCATCAGTATCTGGTGACCGCCCGTCTCCTCCATCATCAGTAGCTGGTGACCGCCCGTCTCCTCCATCATCAGTATCTGGTGATCGCCCGTCACCTCCATCATCAGTATCTGGTCACCTCCATCATCAGTATCTGGTGACCGCCCGTCTCCTCCATCATCAGTAGCTGGTGACCGCCCATCTCCACCATCAGTATCTGCTGACCGCCCGTCTCCTCCATCATCAGTATCTGCTGACCGCCCATCTCCTCCATCATCAGTATCTGGTGACCGCCCGTCTCCTCCATCATCAGTAGCTGGTGACCGCCCATCTCCACCATCAGTATCTGCTGACCGCCCGTCTCCTCCATCATCAGTATCTGCTGACCGCCCATCTCCACCATCAGTATCTGCTGACCGCCCGTCTCCTCCATCATCAGTATCTGCTGACCGCCCATCTCCTCCATCATCAGTATCTGCTGACCGCCCGTCTCCTCCATCATCAGTATCTGGTGACCGCCCGTCTCCTCCATCATCAGTATCTGGTGACCGCCCGTCACCTCCATCATCAATATCTGGTGACCGCCCGTCACCTCCATCATCAATATCTGGTGACCGCCCGTCTCCTCCATCATCAGTATCTGCTGACCGCCCTTCACCTCCATCATCAGTATCTGGTCACCTCCATCATCAGTATCTGGTGACCGCCCGTCACCTCCATCATCAATATCTGGTGACCGCCTGTCGCCTCCATCATCAGTATCTGGTGACCGCCCGTCTCCTCCATCATCAGTATCTGGTGATCGCCCGTCTCCTCCATCATCAGTATCTGGTGACCGCCCGTCTCCTCCATCATCAGTATCTGGTGACTGCCCGTCTCCTCCATCATCAGTATCTGGTGACCGCCCGTCTCCTCCATCATCAGTATCTGGTGATCGCCCGTCTCCTCCATCATCAGTATCTGGTGACCGCCCGTCTCCTCCATCATCAGTATCTCGTGACCGCTCGTCGTCTCCCTCATCAGTATCTGGTGACCGCCCGTCTCCTCCATCATCAGTATCTGGTGACCGCCCGTCTCCTCCATCATCAGTATCTGGTGACTGCCCGTCTCCTCCATCATCAGTATCTGGTGATCGCCCGTCTCCTCCATCATCAGTATCTGGTGATCGCCCGTCTCCTCCATCATCAGTATCTGGTGAGTGCCCGTCTCCTCCATCACTTCAGTCAGGGATTTTGTAGGATTATAGTCCAGTGTATGGGTATATATCGTGTACCCAGGTTATACCAGCAGTACATACAGTGGGGAAATAAGTATTTGCTACTCTGTCGATTTTACAGGTTTCCCCCTGCACAGAATGTAGCGGTCTGTAATTGTTACTGTAGGTACACTTCACCTGTGAGAGACATAATCTAACAATAAAATCTAATCACATTGTAGGATTGTTACATAATTAGCATTTTGTTGCAGGAAATAAGTATTTGATACAATAGAAAATCAGAATTTAATATTTGGTGCAGAAACCTTTGTTTGCAACTACAGAGGTCAGACGTTTCCTGTAGACCTTGCCCAGGTTTGCAGACACTGCAGCAGGGATTTTGGCCCCCTCCTCCATCCAGATCTTTCAGGTTTCAGGGCTGTTCCTGGCTAACAATGAGTTTCAGCTCCCTCAAAGATTTCCTATTGGGTTCAGGTCTGTAGACTGGCTTGGCCACTCCAGAACCATGAAATGCTTCTTACGGAGCCAAGCCTTAGTTGCACTGGCTCTGTGTTTCAGGTCATTGTCATGCTGGTAGACCCGGTCATGACCCATCTTCAATGCTCTTGTTGTTGGCCAAAATCTCGCGACACATGACCCCATCCATCCTCCCTTCAATACGGTGCAGTCGTCGTGTCCCATTTGCAGAAAAGCAGCCCCAAAGTATGATGTTTCTCCCACCATGCTTCATGGTTGGGATGGTGTTCTTGGGGTTGTTCTCATCCTTCTTCTTCCTCCAAAGGCGGCGAGTGGATTTGATATCAAATAGTTCTATTTTGGTCTCCTCTGACCACATGACCTTCTCCCGTGCGTCCTCTGGATCATCCAGATGGTCATTGGTGAACTTAATGCAGGCCTGGACATGTGCAGGTGTGAGTAGGAGGACCTTACGTGTCCTGCAGGACTTTTATCTATGACGGTGTAGTGTGTTACTAATGGTAATGTTTGAGACTGTGGTCCCAGTTCTCTTCAGGTCAGTGACCAGGTCCTCCCGCGTAGTTCTGGGCTCATTACAGACCTTTCTCAGAATCATCCTTACCCTGCGAGGTGCGATCCTGCATGGAGCCCCAGACCGAGGAAGATTGACTGTCATACGTCGCACTCACCCTCTGATTAAAAGTGTCCTTTATTCAGTCATGATTCAGCGGGAGGATAGTGGGGACTTCAGGACCCCGCTGTTCCATGAGTGAATAAAGGACACTTTTAATCGGAGGGTGAGTGTGACATTTTTTTCTTTCTCGTTGTGCACCTGTACTCTGAAGGTTGATGGTGTTTTTGCTGACAAGCTGAGCAGGTTGAATATAGCTGCTTTATCCATGGATTTAGTGCCGGTAATTCCTCTGCTACAAGAGGTCTACAATTGTCCCTGGTGTCCTGAGTCAGCTCTTTGGTCTTGGCCATGGTGGAGAGGTTGGAGTGTGACTGATTGTGTGGACAGGTGTCTTTTATACAGGTAACGAGGTCACACAGGTGCGATTAATCCAGGTAATGAGCGCAGAGTAGGAGGCTTCTTACAGAAAACTATCAGGTCTGTGAGAGCAGAATCCTCGCTGGTTGGTCGGTGATCAAATACTGATTTCATGGAAAAAAATGCAAATTATGTAACAATCCTCCTGATTTCATGTCAGATATTGAGAGAAACATTGAGATGTGTCTTTTATATAGTGGATGGAGACTTCTGGTGTCGGCTCTGTCCCCGGGTCGTAGCAGGATCCATTCGATCTCCGTCACTCCTGGATATTGGGTAATAACAAGAAATGTCAATACCTGGAAGAGGTGAGAACAGTCCCTCAGATAACCGTCCCTCAGATAACCGTCCCTCAGATAACCGTCCCTCAGATAACCGCTCCGCTTGTGTCTGATTACAGGGTCACTCCAGGTCGCTCCGCACGTCCCTGCTCTGTGATAACATCTACATGTTGCATAACTGGAGGTATTAAAGGGTTTAACTCTATGTGTTAAAGGGGCGGTCCAGGATTAGCAGTCATAGTCTGATTTGTATTCCCACATAACGCTGAGCTTCAATTCCAAACATCACCACAGACGGGAGCGGCGCGGGTTCTATTTAAAAATAAAATGACGCAAATTCCTTTTTCCCATTCAGGACATTCCCTTTAAGGTATTTTCAAATGTCTGTGAACTGGGATTCAGCTAAATACCAGGGGGGCTGGCAATGAAGAAACCATCAGAGCGGCAGAGCGATGTCACCATGTGCAGTGATGTCACCAGAGAGTGATGTCACCAGGCGCAGTGATGTCACCAGGCGGAGTGATGTCACTAGAGAGCGAAGTCACCAGGGAGCGATGTCACCATATGGAGTGATGTCACCAGAGAGTGATGTCACCAGGCACAGTGATGTCACCAGGCGCAGCGATGTCACCAGGCGCAGCGATGTCACCAGGCAGAGTGATGTCACTAGAGAGCGAAGTCACCAGGCACAGTGATGTCACCAGGGAGCGATGTCACCATATGGAGTGATGTCACCAGAGAGCGATGTCACTAGGCACAGTGATGTCACCAGGCGCAGCGATGTCACCAGGCACAGTGATGTCACCAGGCAGAGTGATGTCACCCGAGAGCAGTGATGTCACCCGAGAGCAGTGATGTCGCCAGGCAGAGTGATGTCACCCGAGAGCAGTGATGTCACCAGAGAGCAGTGATGTCACCAGAGAGTGATGTCACCAGGCGCAGTGATGTCACCTGTCCAGGGGTCGGTCACTTCTCCGGGGTCCAGGCACAATATTCTGGGATTCCCGCAGCCGTCTGACAGCCCCTGTAGTATCGGCCATGTCATGTGGTTGTCGGTTCCTCGTCGCGGCCTCTCGTTGTCAGGACGCCTTCTCCCAGAGAACCAGGTCACCGGTGGCTGTGATGGGGTTAATGCCGCCAGCACCGGCTGGGATCCCAGCAGCAGAGTCCGGTTGCAGCCCCGGGCCCCGGTCCAGCTGGACCCATCTCTGCTCCCATGACCTTGGCCGTGACCTCTGCGGATCATCAGTGGCTGGTTATGATGTCACACGGTGTAGGTGACCCGGCCGGCGGACTGTTACCAGTGACGGGTCACCAGCAGCTTGGAATGGGTTAATGACTGTCAGTTAATGCCAGGATCAGTAACTCCCGGGCCCTGCCCGTCACCTACAACCAGGAGGCCTGGACACCCGCCAGGGCCATGGGCCTGCACTGAGCACTTCTACTCCAGTCACACTGCAAGCTGCAATTGCAAGTTTTAGGAAGCGCCGTATAATTTGTATGTTCTGGTCACAGCCAGAGCTGCATTCACAATTCTGCTGATTTACTGTTCGCTCTCAGGTTGCAGTTGGTCACATTGTTCTACCATCCTCATCCAGATCAGTGGGGGAATATTCAGAGCCGCACTCCCAATGTTACCACTATGTCATAGCCCGTACTAAGTCACAGCCAGAGCTGCATTCATAGTTCTGCTAGTTTGCCTAAAGCTCTGCGTCTTATTGTGGTTCCAGTCTCAGAAAAAATAGTCTTCAGTCGCAGTAAGGTGGAACATCAGAGACTCAGAGCAGTCAGGAGGGACCAATGCACTAAACCACTGGACACCAGGGACCTATGCACTAAACCACTGGACACCAGGGACCAATGCACAAAACCACTGGACACCAGGGACCAATGCACTAAACCACTGGACACCAGGGACCAATGCACTAAACCACTGGACACCAGGGACCAATGCACAAAACCACTGGACACCAGGGACCAATGCACTAAACCACTGGACACCAGGGACCAATGCACTAAACCACTGGACACCAGGGACCAATGCACTAAACCACTGGACACCAGGGACCAATGCACTAAACCACTGGACACCAGGGACCGGAGCACTAAACCACTGGACACCAGGGACCGGAGCAATAAACCACTGGACACCAGGGACCGGAGCAATAAACCACTGGACACCAGGGACCGGAGCACTAAACCACTGGACACCAGGGACCGGAGCACTAAACCACTGGACACCAGGGACCGGAGCACTAAACCACTGGACACCAGGGACCGGAGCAATAAACCACTGGACACCAGGGACCGGAGCAATAAACCACTGGACACCAGGGACCGGAGCAATAAACCACTGGACACCAGGGACCGATGCAATAGACCACTGGACACCAGGGACCGGAGCACTAAACCACTGGACACCAGGGACCGGAGCACTAAACCACTGGACACCAGGGACCGGAGCAATAAACCACTGGACACCAGGGACCGGAGCAATAAACCACTGGACACCAGGGACCGGAGCACTAAACCACTGGACACCAGGGACCGGAGCACTAAACCACTGGACACCAGGGACCGGAGCACTAAACCACTGGACACCAGGGACCGGAGCAATAAACCACTGGACACCAGGGACCGGAGCAATAAACCACTGGACACCAGGGACCGGAGCAATAAACCACTGGACACCAGGGACCGATGCAATAAACCACTGGACACCAGGGACCGGAGCACTAAACCACTGGACACCAGGGACCGGAGCAATAAACCACTGGACACCAGGGACCGGAGCAATAAACCACTGGACACCAGGGACCGGAGCACTAAACCACTGGACACCAGGGACCGGAGCAATAAACCACTGGACACCAGGGACCGGAGCAATAAACCACTGGACACCAGGGACCGGAGCACTAAACCACTGGACACCAGGGACCGGAGCAATAAACCACTGGACACCAGGGACCGGAGCACTAAACCACTGGACACCAGGGACCGGAGCAATAAACCACTGGACACCAGGGACCGGAGCACTAAACCACTGGACACCAGGGACCGGAGCAATAAACCACTGGACACCAGGGACCGGAGCACTAAACCACTGGACACCAGGGACCGGAGCACTAAACCACTGGACACCAGGGACCGGAGCACTAAACCACTGGACACCAGGGACCAATGCACTAAACCACTGGACACCAGGGACCAATGCACTAAACCACTGGACACCAGGGACCGGAGCAATAAACCACTGGACACCAGGGACCGGAGCACTAAACCACTGGACACCAGGGACCGGAGCACTAAACCACTGGACACCAGGGACCGGAGCAATAAACCACTGGACACCAGGGACCGGAGCACTAAACCACTGGACACCAGGGACCGGAGCAATAAACCACTGGACACCAGGGACCGGAGCACTAAACCACTGGACACCAGGGACCAATGCACTAAACCACTGGACACCAGGGACCGGAGCACTAAACCACTGGACACCAGGGACCGGAGCACTAAACCACTGGACACCAGGGACCGGAGCACTAAACCACTGGACACCAGGGACCGGAGCAATAAACCACTGGACACCAGGGACCGGAGCACTAAACCACTGGACACCAGGGACCAATGCACTAAACCACTGGACACCAGGGACCGGAGCACTAAACCACTGGACACCAGGGACCAATGCACTAAACCACTGGACACCAGGGACCGGAGCACTAAACCACTGGACACCAGGGACCAATGCACTAAACCACTGGGCACCAGGGACCAGAGCAATAAACCACTGGACACCAGGGACCAATGCACTAAACCACTGGACACCAGGGACCAATGCACTAAACCACTGGACACCAGGGACCGGAGCAATAAACCACTGGACACCAGGGACCGGAGCAATAAACCACTGGGCACCAGGGACCAATGCACTAAACCACTGGACACCAGGGACCAATGCACTAAACCACTGGACACCAGGGACCAATGCACTAAACCACTGGACACCAGGGACCAATGCACTAAACCACTGGACACCAGGGACCAATGCACTAAACCACTGGACACCAGGGACCAATGCACTAAACCACTGGACACCAGGGACCAATGCACTAAACCACTGGACACCAGGGACCAATGCACTAAACCACTGGACACCAGGGACCAATGCACTAAACCACTGGACACCAGGGACCGGAGCAATAAACCACTGGACACCAGGGACCGGAGCAATAAACCACTGGACACCAGGGACCGGAGCAATAAACTACTGGGCACCAGGGACCAATGCACTAAACCACTGGACACCAGGGACCAATGCACTAAACCACTGGACACCAGGGACTGGAGATTTCCTGTGAGTGTATTTTATTACTGTTTTATCTTTTTGTTATAGACCGTTATATTGTGTTAGTAGAGAGTAGTATCGTTATACTGTTATGTAATGTAGTATAGTTCGATTATATCATAGTGTTGTATTATATCGTTATACGGTTATATCATTATGCGGTTATATTATATGATGTCACTGTTGCATTATATCATTAGTGTTATATCATACAGTTATATGATGTTACAGTTGTATTATATCATTATACGGTTATATTATATCATTATACGGTTACATTATATGATGTCACGGTTGTATTATATCATTATACGGTTATATTATATCATTATACGGTTATATTATATGATGTCATGGTTGTATTATATCATTATACGGTTATATTATATCATTATACGGTTACATTATATGATGTCACGGTTGTATTATATCATTATGCGGTTATATTATATCATTATACGGTTACATTATATGATGTCACGGTTGTATTATATCATTATGCGGTTATATTATATGATGTCATGGTTGCATTATATCATAGTGTTACATGCTAGCCTTATGCTGACCCCGGCGCGCGCTGCTGGTATAACGGGGTTTCCGTTGCCCCTTCCTGTGCCGTCTGTCGCTCGGACTCTTTACTGACAGCTGGATTTGACTTCCTCAGTTTTCGTGGCTTCTTCCGTGCGAGGAAACCTGCGTCCATGACACGGAACATCTCCTGCTGCCAAATCTAAGAAGTTAAAGGGATTCTCGTCCTCCACCACATGAGGGGAGGTGCGCACCCAGACCTGGGGGTCCGTTATGTGGGGGGACTCCGGGGGCCACATGTCTGACATCATTCGGATTCCACCTCCTCCACACATAACATCTGTGTATGTGATGGAATATCTCCGGGGGCCCACCTGGACACGGCCAGATGGTGGGCCCAGACACCACTACTGAGGGGGGGGCCCAGACGTCACTACTGAGGGGTCTCTCCTGCGCCTGTGTCAGTCTGTACTGCAGTTCTGGTGTTGTATTCGGGAGGATCACAGACAGGGCCGCCTGCCTGGTCATGGGCCGCCTTGTCTGCTACATTGTTAACAGAATCGGTGTTCTCAAGACCCCCATACTGTTAAGAGTTGTGACGGAGCACAAAGTCACTGACTCCGTCCCTTACCCCAGCAGGCCACCGGTATCATTAGAAATATTGGTCTTGTAGTAAATCTTCCTTTCCTCTATCCAGGGTGATATTAGTAATATATCCCATCTGGTTCATGGGGACGGGGACATCATGGCCTGTGTGACTTCACATGCCAGGGCTGAATTTCTGCCCCAGTCCGTACCTGATCACAGACATCTCTAGGGTTCACGTAATAAGGCGTCGGCCGTGGAGACCTGCGGGAAGATGGAGGGAAATAGAGGTTGTTTATGATTTATTTTGCAGCGTCGTCTTAGGTGGGATCTTTCCTTGCCAGGGAATTCGCCCTCGTTCCTGCCAGGAAACAAAACAACTTTCCACTCGTGATTCAGTGAGATCTGATCCGCCATCGGCACGTACGGAAAACCTCTCCATAATTAATGTCTCGAGGACAAAGAGACGGAAAACATTAGAGCGTCAGCTCTGTGGGTCGTAGGGGAGATGGGACGCAGGCTAGGACTCGCCCATGCTGACCCTATCCACATGGTCATCAGAGCTGGAGCAATGGAAGGAGGCGGCCGGGGTGAATCACGTCTTCCATCATGTGGACGGCGGGCGATGGGGCAACTGCCATCCCATTTCCTATCACTGAGTTGAGAATCATCTTGATTATCTGCTGCTGCCACTAGATGGCGCTCACTACACCTAGAACACAGTGGGAGCTGTACAAACCTGTCTGCAGTGAGCGCCCTCCAGTGGTGGCTGCTGGTAATGAAGCCGATCAGTGTCAGGTCCCATAGCTGGTGGCATGGTCTACTGCCAGCACAGCACACTGCTTGTATACATCTGTAGTCGGCCCTCTTGTTGGTTGGGTCAAGCTGCAGATTATCAGAAGGTCTGGATTATCAGTCTGTCATCATCCCACTCCAGTGTACTGGTGACATAGAAAAGAAAGAGGGGAAGAGGAGGGAGATGCAGCTGAAGCTCGCTTCTTTCTACAACGCTGTATATAAAAAAGACACAGGGAAAACTGCTATATGGCATTATAGTATCGGAAAAGGAAGAGCCACCCAGACTTCTGACATGGGAGAGGAGGGGGATGCAGCTGAAGCTTCTTTCTATGAGAGTGTATGCTGAGAGAGCGGACATGGAGCTGTAAGGCAGACACACGTCACCGCTCTGCCATCACACCATGAAAATCCCATCGGGCCTGTAGCCATGGAAGAGGGGAGAGGAGGGAGATGGAGATGCAGGTGAAGCTTCTTTCTATGAGAGTGTATGCTGTGAGAGGGGACGGGGAGCTGTAGGGCAGACATGTCACTGCTCTGGCATCTCACCATGAAAAGGCCATCAAGCCAGTAGCCATGGAAGAGGGGAGAGGAGGGAGATGCAGGTGAAGCTTCTTTCTCTGAGACTGCGTGCTGTGAGAGGGGACGGGGAGCTGTAGGGCAGACACATGTCACCACTCTGGCATCGCACTAGGAAGAGGCCCCCAAATCTGCAGGCATGGAGAGAGAAATGTGCATAGTCAGAAGGCAGAGGGAGAAAAGAAAAGTCATGTTATGCTTAATATCTGGATGGTTTACACCTAATCTACAATAACAGAGGAGACGAAAAAACAATAAAGATCTAAAAAAGAAAAACCTATAAAATTACAACGAAGAGAAAAAGGGGAATACAGAAATTAGACAAAAATCCCCACAAGAAATGTTTGTGTCCACGTTGTCGATTTATGACGGCGGATCCTCCAGATTATAAACTGTCTGAAAAATGCCAGATATTTCCACGCCCGGGAGCCAGAGACGGGGGCACTTATTTCTTCACTGTCCTCTTTTCCTATTTGTCTCCATCCATTCACCTCGCACACAACCTGCAGGTCTCCAGGGATTTCTGTTAATAGTAGTGCACCCCTTTGTCACCTGCAAACTGTCAGTAAGCCGATGCGACAAACCTGTTATCTTGTATGAAGTGTCTCTCTCTTGCCATGATGGTGTCTGGCTGTGGATTATGCATTGATATGTTACATCAGACTCTGACCAGCTTCCCTGCCCCTGCTGAAGAAAAGCCCCTCCACAGCAGGATGCTGCTATCACCATGTTTGACAGTGTGGATGGTGTTTTCAGGGTGATGTGCAGTGTTAGTTTTCCATGACACTTAGCGTTTTGTTTTTAGCCCAAATGTCCTCCTATGGTCTGATCTGACCAGAGCCTCGCTGTGTCCCCTATATGGCTTTTTGAAAACAGCAAACAGGACTTCTTATGGCTTTCACAAATGTCTTTCAACTTGCCGCTCTTCGCTAAAGGCCAGATTTGTGGACTATACGACTAATAGTCGTCCTGTGGACAGATTCTCCTCCCGAGCTGTGGATCTGCAGCTCCTCCAGTGACCATGGGCCTCTCGGCTGCTTCTCTAGTGATTTCCTTGATTGGGATGTCAGGTGGCGGACGGCCATGTCTCGGTAGGTTTACAGTAGGTCCATGCTCCTTACATGTTTGGATGATGGATTGAATAGTGCTCTCTGTGATGTACAGAGCTTGGGCTATTTGTTTTATAACCTATCCCTACTTTCTTCATTTCCACACCTTTATCCTTGACCTGTCTGGTGAGCTCCTTGGTTTTCATGATGCCGGTTGACCCGTAATGTTCCCACACAAACCTCTGAGGCCTTCACAGAACATCTGTAGTTATACTGAGAATAAGTCACACCCAGGAGGACACAATGTACTTATTATGTGACTTCTGGAGGTGATTGGTCACACAGGATGTTATTTAGGGGCATCAGACTACAGGGGGCTGAATATTAACGAACAGAACAATTGTCAGATTTATATTTGTAAAATATTTAGAAAATATCTAATTTCCTCTACACGTCACAAATACTTGTTATTCTGAGTTGGTTTCACATAAAATACATTTCAGCTTGTGGGTGTAACATGAATAAATGTGGAAAAGTTCACAGGGTGTGAAGACTTATACAAAGCACTGTAGCAGCATGTTCTGTACGGTACGGCGCAGTGCAGGGGAGAGTTTCTATGGCACGCAGCAGTCACTTCAGGCCCCGGTGTGAGGGCCCGCTCACTCGGCTCATTAGGCCTCATTTATCAAAACTGTCTTTGTTGCCCATAGCAACCAATCAGAGCACAGCTACTATTTATCCAGAGCGGCTAACAAAATGAAAGCGGATTCCTGATTGGTTGCTATGTGCAACAAAGAAATCAAAACAGAAATGGCGGCCGTGGCAGGTGTAATATTGGTGACAGCAGCAGGGAGCTATGCGGAGAGGACACGACACCGGGCAACGTGGAAGGGTTAACAGCTCCCTCCGCCTCCATCACTCTCTCCACCCTCTGTCCTCTATAGTAGGCACCGTGCAGCAGAGACTCAGTGAGGAGGGCAGCAGCAGCGGAGCAGGAAGGTAAGAAGCCAGCGGGGCCACGGGTGGGGGGTCACATACTGTCCTGCACCGCAGAGCTGACGCTCCACACACACACACCGTACAGCCCGGACCGCAGAGCTGACGCTCCACACACACCGTACAGCCCGGACCGCAGAGCTGACGCTCCACACACACCGTACAGCCCGGACCGCACGCACCGTACAGCCCGGACCGCAGAGCTGACGCTCCACACACACCGTACAGCCCGGACCGCAGAGCTGACGCTCCACACACACCGTACAGCCCGGACCGCAGAGCTGACGCTCCACACACACCGTACAGCCCGGACCGCAGAGCTGACGCTCCACACACACCGTACAGCCCGGACCGCAGAGCTGACGCTCCACACACACCGTACAGCCCGGACCGCACGCACCGTACAGCCCGGACCGCACACACCGCCTGCCCGGACCGCAGAGCTGACGCTCCACACACACCGTACAGCCCGGACCGCAGAGCTGACGCTCCACACACACCGTACAGCCCGGACCGCACACACCGCCTGCCCGGACCGCAGAGCTGACGCTCCACACACACCGTACAGCCCGGACCGCACACACCGCCTGCCCGGACCGCAGAGCTGACGCTCCACACACACCGTACAGCCCGGACCGCAGAGCTGACGCTCCACACACAGGGCGGTATATACACCGGCACGGTCTATACGGTACAGGGCGGTATATACACCGGCACGGTCTATACGGTACAGGGCAGTACCACTCCAGGTTATATTTATTTATTTATTTCTGTGACGAGTGCTCTGCGAGTACAATGCGATTTTAACATGAGCTTTTACAGTCATGGCCAAAAGTATTGACACCCCTGCAATTCTGTCAGATAATACTCAGTTTCTTCCTGAAAATGATTGCAAACACAAATTCTTTGGTATTATAATCTTCATTTAATTTGTCTTAAATGAAAAAACACAAAAGAGAATGAAGCAAAAAGCAAAACATTGATCATTTCACACAAAACTCCAAAAATGGGCCAGACAAAAGTATTGGCACCCTCAGCCTAATACTTGGTTGCACAACCTTTAGCCATAATAACTGCGACCAACCGCTTCCGGTAACCATCAGTGAGTTTCTTACAATGCTCTGCTGGAATTTTAGACCATTCTTCTTTGGCAAACTGCTCCAGGTCCCTGATATTTGAAGGGTGCCTTCTCCAAACTGCCATTTTTAGATCTCTCCACAGGTGTTCTATGGGATTCAGGTCTGGACTCATTGATGGCCACCTTAGAAGTCTCCAGTGCTTTCTCTCAAACCATTTTCTAGTGCTTTTTGAAGTGTGTTTTGGGTCATTGTCCTGCTGGAAGACCCATGACCTCTGAGGGAGACCCAGCTTTCTCACACTGGGCCCTAGATTATGCTGCAAAATTTGTTGGTAGTCTTCAGACTTCATAATGCCATGCACACGGTCAAGCAGTCCAGTGCCAGAGGCAGCAAAGCAACCCCAAAACATCAGGGAACCTCCGCCATGTTTGACTGTAGGGACCGTGTTCTTTTCTTTGAATGCCTCTTTTTTTCTCCTGTAAACTCTATGTTGATGCCTTTGCCCAAAAAGCTCTACTTTTGTCTCATCTGACCAGAGAACATTCTTCCAAAACGTTTTAGGCTTTTTCAGGTAAGTTTTGGCAAACTCCTGCCTGGCTTTTTTATGTCTCGGGGTAAGAAGTGGGGTCTTCCTGGGTCTCCTACCATACAGTCCCTTTTCATTCAGACGCCGACGGATAGTACGGGTTGACACTGTTGTACCCTCGGACTGCAGGGCAGCTTGAACTTGTTTGGATGTTAGTCAAGGTTCTTTATCCAACATCCGCACAATCTTGCGTTGAAATCTCTTGTCAATTTTTCTTTTCCATCCACATCTAGGGAGGTTAGCCACAGTGCCATGGGCTTTACACTTCTTGATGACGCTGCGCACGGTAGACACAGGAACATTCAGGTCTTTGGAGATGGACTTGTAGCCTTGAGATTGCTCATGCTTCCTCACAATTTGGTTTCTCAAGGCCTCAGACAGTTCTTTGGTCTTCTTTCTTTTCTCCATGCTCAATGTGGTGCACACAAGGACACAGGACAGAGGTTGAGTCAACTTTAATCCACGTCAACTGGCTGCAAGTGTGATTTAGTTATTGCCAACACCTGTTAGGTGCCACAGGGAAGTTACAGGGGCTGTTAATTACACTAATTAGAGAAGCATCACATGATTTTTCCAACAGTGCCAATACTTTTGTCCACCCCCTTTTTAATGTTTGGTGTGAAATTATATCCAGTTTGGCTTTAGGACAATTCTTTTTTTCATTTAAGACAAATTAAATGAAGATAATAATAACAAAGAATTTGTGTTTGCAATCATTTTCAGGAAGAAACTGAGTATTACCTGACAGAATTGCAGGGGTGTGAATACTATTGGCCATGACTGTATATAGAGCAGTTCTCCGTATGTAAAAGATCATGTTAAAATCGCATTGTAATACACAACTGTACACATCATTTTAAAACCAAAAAGTTATAGATAGATTAAAAGCCAGCAAATTATCTGCCGCGTATAATACAGTATAGAACAGGTTTTAATAGAATAGATATATACACGTAGGTGTGTGTGTGTATATATATATATATATATATATATATATATATATATATATATATATATATATATGTCGGTGACACACATAGAGCTATAGATAGAAGATTAGCCATTAATTAGTTGCCTTCTACAAATTCAATGCAGGAGCCGACAGAAGAGATAGATGACATACAGTAAACCCATGCAGAATAGGTAGAAATATAGATGTGTGTGATCAATACAATTAGAACAGTGTGTGTGCAAATTACTGGACATGTATTTAATAAACGATTATTTATTGGAAAAAAATGTTGTGGGCTCCCTCACAATTTTCAAAACCAGCAGAGGGAAAGCCAATGACTGGGGGCGGATGTTTATAGCCTGGGAAGGAGGTAATGCCCATGGAGCTTCCCAGGCTATTAATATCAGCTCACAGCTGTATACTTAGCCTTTACTGGCTATTAAAATGGGGGACCCCCCCCCAAAAAAAAAAAAAAAAAAAAAAATCATGACGGGTTCCCTGCATAATTAATAACCAGCAAAGGCTATGCAGACAGCTGTGAGCTGACATTAATAGTCTAGGAAGGGACCATGGACATTGGCCCCCCTAGCTAAAAATATCAGCACTCAGCCGCCCCAGAAAAGGCGCATCTATAAGATGCACCAATTCCGGCACTTAGCCTTGCTCTTCCCACTTGCCCTGTAGCGGTGGCATATGGGGTAATAGTTGTGGGGTTGATGTCATCTATGTATTGTAAGGTGACATCAAGCCCGGCTTAGTAATGGATCCATTACTAATCCTATAGTCAGTAAAGGGTTAAATAAAGACACAGCCAGAATAAAGTATTTTAATGAAAAAAAACACTGAACACAGTTTGACCATTTTATTGTTACTGCTAATCCATGCGACGCCCTCTATCTCCTGTAATAACTGAAAAAATAAGAAACCAACAATATACCATACTTGTCAGGCGTACAGTCAGTCCCACACCGTAAGCCATATCTGGGGTATATGCTGTCACGATAATGTAAAAATGTCATATTGTGAGTTTAGTTTCAGAAGGTTACTTGGCTTTCCAGACACAAGCTGCAGATTTGACCCCTCTTTCTCCCCCTCTATGGCAGACACTCTGTGCAACTTGATACCAATGTGTGAGCAGTTTATGACTTTGAGATGCAGCAGATAAATTCCCCTAAAACCACTCGTTCCCTCCTCCCGACCAATACCAGCCCCAACTGGTATAGCCCCTTTCCAACTGCATGAGATCCTTTATTCTATTAATGTGATATATATGGGCACCGATATAAGAATTTTATATTCCGGAGGTCCATCGGTAGATCTATCACTCACTGAAAGCGCTAGCAGCTAAACGCAACGAGTGCAAAGCATGGATTTCTTCGTAAGCGGTTCAGTTAATTACTCCGTGTGTACACTTAAATGAATCTCCATGATGTGGGGCACATTCTGGTCATTGTGTCTTTCTTATACGAGGTTCATACAGCGAGATATGCATAAAAATAGTTTTCATAATCTAAGTAAAGGGGAGGTGTCAGCCTCTAAGTGATGTCACCACAGGGGGAGTGCCTGGGTTTTGGGCTAGGAATGACTTAGTGAGACAGAGTTCTTGCAGTGTTTTTGGTCCGAGGTCCTGCTACTGTGCAGAGGGGTGCTATGCATCCGGATATATGCTCACCCTTCCCCCAGCACACGGCCAGTCAAGATGATACAATGACATAACGACCTGTAGGTGTTCTTTTCAATTTTAATCCCATTTTATTTGTAATCTGTATTGTATATATGATATTGTCTCCTTTATAATTTCCTTTTTATACTTTGTAAACACTGCCTACCTTTTTTGGAGTAAAATATACAATTTATTAGCTTGTCTCTTCTTGTTCTATAATGAACTGTCACATCTTCTGATGTGAATTACACTACTGATTTAGGTTGGCTCTGGACCCAGTAATACTTGTAAAATTGGAAATGGTGGCAGCATACTTTGTCCTGTGCAATCGGGTGTCTTTGAAGCAACCGGTGGCTTTGATAATTATTGTTCCCGCCTGAGTGGGAGTAGTTACATTGTCCTCACTGCAGCATGGCCAATAGCCAGTACATAGCCGACAGCCCTTCTGGCGACTAAATTACCTTAGGTGCAGTACCCTGACTGACCTGAGGGTAAGGGGGCACCAGAGACCTGCAAGTTCCAAACCAGAACTGGGAAGTGGGATATAGATAAATCCCCTTCAGAAGGAACCAGGGGCAACCAAACTACCCCGGTTCGTGACAAATTGGTGTGAGTGGTGGGGATGATAAAGGTATCTTCCCCGTGAACCGTGACAGATTGGTGGGATCCTGGTGGGATCCATGACATATTGGCAACACGGTGAGATTCGTGACATATGCAAATTACAACCGGGAGCTGTGCTAATGCAAACGGCCTGGCTGTAAACTACTGTGGAATGAATGAGAAGCTGCCGGTGGCAGCATCAGTGACTAGTGGTGCCATCACTGATGCTGCGCTGACTCACGTCTTGACCGGCGGTGAACTCTTGAGCGTGGGAAAATGAAATGGCATTTTCCCACGCTCCAGCGGCATCCCAATTCAGGCTGTGAGGCATTGCAGCATCCGTGATGGCACCGCTAGTCACTGATGCTGCCGCCGGCAGCTTCTCATTCATTCCCCAGTAGTTTACAACTGGGCCGGTCAAATTAGCACAGCTCCCGGTTGTAAACTGTATATACCCCAGATATGGATTACGGTTTGGGACTGAATGCTGGACAGGTATGGTATATTGTTGGTTTGTCATTTTTTCATTTTACATGTCCAGTAACTTGCACGCACACTGTACTAATTGTCTTTGTCACTGACATCTATATATCTACCTATTCTATGTGTATTTACTGTATGTGATCCATCTCTTCTGTCCTGTCGGCTCCAGCAGTGATTTTACAGAACATGGCAGATTAATTATCGACTATTCTTCTATCTTTCTATGATATATATATATATATGTGTGTCACTGACATGTACATCTATTCTAGGTGTATATTTCTATTCTAACCTGTCAGTGTAACTTTGCTGTAGTGACAGATGAATTGCCGGCTTTTCTTCTATCCATCTATGTAAAATAAATATATATATATATTTTGCCTCCCATTGCCGAGTCTCGGCCGATATACGCAGCCTGCTGGGATTTATTTCTCAGTCCGATTTCAGCTGAGGAAAATCTCGCAGATGAGCCGTCACCCATTGAATAACATTGGTCCGGGCGCTATCGGATGTTTCCTCGCACACAGGGGTCTGAGCCCTGATAGTGACAGTGGGAGCAGAATGCGGGTGGGCAGGGTGACGGTGTGCGGGGTCACTGTGCCGCTGTCACCCTGTACTCTGACCCCATCCTGAGCTGCTGAGATAAGTAGAGCAGACCCTGCTCCCCTGTAAACATGTCACCGTGACCCCCCCAAACACAGTCAGAGAGGGGGAGGGGCAGGAAACAGCAGCCGCTTCCGACCACAGTTGTCAGCACAGGCCGCCTCTGCCAGGAGGTGATGTGGAGGGGCCGGGGGGCCATGTATAATAGGGGGTCCTAAGTGCCGGCGCTGCCCCCCATAGTGTTATACAACCTGTCCTTTATATAGGAAGCCGGGATCTCCAGCTGCTCACCTGCTTGTTGATGGTTTCCATGTAGCCATAGACCATTACACCCCTGAGTGTGCGGACCCCTCATATACCGAGCTGCGGGGGCTCATACCGGAGCCCACACCCCAGAGCCACCGCCACACTGAGCCGACACCACAGCTGTGCAGACCAACCACTGTATCACACAGGAGAGGATTAGATACACGGCTCAGCAGTCAGTATCACACAGGAGAGGATTAGATACACGGCTCAGCAGTCAGTATCACACAGGAGAGGATTAGATACACGGCTCAGCAGTCAGTATCACACAGGAGAGGATTAGATACAGCTCAGCAGTCAGTATCACACAGGAGAGGATTAGATACACGGCTCAGCAGTCAGTATCACACAGGAGAGGATTAGATACACGGCTCAGCAGACAGTATCACACAGGAGAGGATTAGATACACGGCTCAGCAGTCAGTATCACACAGGAGAGGATTAGATACACGGCTCAGCACACAGTATCACACAGGAGAGGATTAGATACACAGCTCAGCAGTCAGTATCACACAGGATAGGATTAGATACACGGCTCAGCAGTCAGTATTACACAGGAGAGGATTAGATACACGGCTCAGCAGTCAGTATCACACAGGAGAGGATTAGATACACGGCTCAGCAGTCAGTATCACACAGGATAAGATTAGATACACAGCTCAGCAGTCAGTATCACACAGGAGAGGATTAGATACACGGCTCAGCAGTCAGTATCACACAGTATAGGATTAGATACACAGCTCAGCAGTCAGTATCACACAGGAGAGCATTAGATACACGGCTCAGCAGTCAGTATCACACAGGAGAGGATTAGATACACGACTCAGCAGTCAGTATCACACAGGAGAGGATTAGATACACGGCTCAGCAGTCAGTATCACACAGGAGAGGATTAGATACACGGCTCAGCAGTCAGTATCACACAGGTGAGGATTAGATACACAGCTCAGCAGTCAGTATCACACAGGAGAGGATTAGATACACGGCTCAGCAGTCAGTATCACACAGGATAGGATTAGATACACGGCTCAGCACACAGTATCACACAGGAGAGGATTAGATACACGGCTCAGCAGTCAGTATCACAGGAGAGGATTAGATACACGGCTCAGCAGTCAGTATCACACAGGATAGGATTAGATACATGGCTCAGCACACAGTATCACACAGGAGAGGATTAGATACACGGCTCAGCAGTCAGTATCACACAGGAGAGGATTAGATACACAGCTCAGCAGTCAGTATCACACAGGAGAGGATTAGATACACGGCTCAGCAGTCAGTATCACAGGATAGGATTAGATACACAGCTCAGCAGTCAGTATCACACAGGAGAGGATTAGATACACGGCTCAGCAGTCAGTATCACACAGGATAGGATTAGATTAGATACACGGCTCAGCAGACAGTATCACACAGGAGAGGATTAGATACACGGCTCAGCAGTCAGTATCACAGGATAGGATTAGATACACAGCTCAGCAGTCAGTATCACACAGGAGAGGATTAGATACACGGCTCAGCAGTCAGTATCACACAGGAGAGGATTAGATACACGGCTCAGCAGTCAGTATCACACAGGAGAGGATTAGATACATGGCTCAGCAGTCAGTATCACACAGGAGAGGATTAGATACACGGCTCAGCAGTCAGTATCACACAGGAGAGGATTAGATACACGGCTCAGCAGTCAGTATCACACAGGAGAGGATTAGATACACGGCTCAGCAGTCAGTATCACACAGGATAGGATTAGATTAGATACACGGCTCAGCAGACAGTATCACACAGGAGAGGATTAGATACACGGCTCAGCAGTCAGTATCACAGGATAGGATTAGATACACAGCTCAGCAGTCAGTATCACACAGGAGAGGATTAGATACACGGCTCAGCAGTCAGTATCACAGGAGAGGATTAGATACACAGCTCAGCAGTCAGTATCACACAGGAGAGGATTAGATACACGGCTCAGCAGTCAGTATCACAGGATAGGATTAGATACACGGCTCAGCAGTCAGTATCACACAGGAGAGGATTAGATACATGGCTCAGCAGTCAGTATCACACAGGAGAGGATTAGATACACGGCTCAGCAGTCAGTATCACACAGGAGAGGATTAGATACACGGCTCAGCAGTCAGTATCACACAGGAGAGGATTAGATACACGGCTCAGCAGTCAGTATCACACAGGAGAGGATTAGATACACGGCTCAGCAGTCAGTATCACACAGGAGAGGATTAGATACACGGCTCAGCAGACAGTATCACACAGGAGAGGATTAGATACACGGCTCAGCAGACAGTATCACACAGGAGAGGATTAGATACACAGCTCAGCAGTCAGTATCACACAGGACAGGATTAGATACACGGCTCAGCAGTCAGTATCACACAGGATAGGATTAGATACACGGCTCAGCAGTCAGTATCACACAGGAGAGGATTAGATACACAGCTCAGCAGTCAGTATCACACAGGAGAGGATTAGATACACGGCTCAGCAGTCAGTATCACACAGGAGAGGATTAGATACACGGCTCAGCAGTCAGTATCACACAGGAGAGGATTAGATACACGGCTCAGCAGTCAGTATCACACAGGAGAGGATTAGATACACGGCTCAGCAGTCAGTATCACACAGGATAGGATTAGATACACGGCTCAGCAGTCAGTATCACACAGGAGAGGATTAGATACACGGCTCAGCAGACAGTATCACACAGGAGAGGATTAGATACACGGCTCAGCAGACAGTATCACACAGGACAGGATTAGATACACGGCTCAGCAGTCAGTATCACACAGGATAGGATTAGATACACGGCTCAGCAGTCAGTATCACACAGGAGAGGATTAGATACACGGCTCAGCAGTCAGTATCACACAGGATAGGATTAGATACACGGCTCAGCAGTCAGTATCACACAGGATAGGATTAGATACACGGCTCAGCAGGCAGTATCACACAGGATAGGATTAGATACACGGCTCAGCAGTCAGTATCACACAGGAGAGGATTAGATACACGGCTCAGCAGACAGTATCACACAGGAGAGGATTAGATACACGGCTCAGCAGTCAGTATCACACAGGAGAGGATTAGATACACGGCTCAGCAGACAGTATCACACAGGAGAGGATTAGATACACAACTCAGCAGTCAGTATCACACAGGAGAGGATTAGATACACGGCTCAGCAGTCAGTATCACACAGGAGAGGATTAGATACACGGCTCAGCAGTCAGTATCACACAGGAGAGGATTAGATACACGGCTCAGCAGACAGTATCACACAGGAGAGGATTAGATACACGGCTCAGCAGTCAGTATCACACAGGAGAGGATTAGATACACTGCTCAGCAGTCAGTATCACACAGGAGAGGATTAGATACACGGCTCAGCAGTCAGTATCACACAGGAGAGGATTAGATACACGGCTCAGCAGTCAGTATCACACAGGAGAGGATTAGATACACGGCTCAGCAGTCAGTATCACACAGGAGAGGATTAGATACACGGCTCAGCAGTCAGTATCACACAGGATAGGATTAGATACACGGCTCAGCAGTCAGTATCACACAGGAGAGGATTAGATACACGGCTCAGCAGTCAGTATCACACAGGAGAGGATTAGATACACGGCTCAGCAGTCAGTATCACACAGGAGAGGATTAGATACACGGCTCAGCAGTCAGTATCACACAGGAGAGGATTAGATACACGGCTCAGCAGACAGTATCACACAGGAGAGGATTAGATACACGGCTCAGCAGTCAGTATCACACAGGAGAGGATTAGATACACGGCTCAGCAGTCAGTATCACACAGGATAGGATTAGATACACAGCTCAGCAGTCAGTATCACACAGGAGAGGATTAGATACACGGCTCAGCAGTCAGTATCACACAGGAGAGGATTAGATACACGGCTCAGCAGACAGTATCACACAGGATAGGATTAGATACACGGCTCAGCAGTCAGTATCACACAGGAGAGGATTAGATACACAGCTCAGCAGTCAGTATCACACAGGAGAGGATTAGATACACGGCTCAGCAGACAGTATCACACAGGATAGGATTAGATACACGGCTCAGCAGTCAGTATCACACAGGAGAGGATTAGATACACAGCTCAGCAGTCAGTATCACACAGGAGAGGATTAGATACACGGCTCAGCAGTCAGTATCTCACAGGAGAGGATTAGATACACGGCTCAGCAGTCAGTATCACACAGGAGAGGATTAGATACACGGCTCAGCAGACAGTATCACACAGGATAGGATTAGATACACGGCTCAGCAGTCAGTATCACACAGGATAGGATTAGATACACAGCTCAGCAGTCAGTATCACACAGGAGAGGATTAGATACACAGCTCAGCAGTCAGTATCACACAGGAGAGGATTAGATACACGGCTCAGCAGTCAGTATCACACAGGAGAGGATTAGATACACGGCTCAGCAGTCAGTATCACACAGGAGAGGATTAGATACACGGCTCAGCAGACAGTATCACACAGGAGAGGATTAGATACACGGCTCAGCAGACAGTATCACACAGGAGAGGATTAGATACACGGCTCAGCAGTCAGTATCACACAGGAGAGGATTAGATACACGGCTCAGCAGTCAGTATCACACAGGAGAGGATTAGATACACGGCACAGCAGTCAGTATCACACAGGATAGGATTAGATACACGGCTCAGCAGTCAGTATCACACAGGAGAGGATTAGATACACAGCTCAGCAGTCAGTATCACACAGGAGAGGATTAGATACACAGCTCAGCAGACAGTATCACACAGGATAGGATTAGATACACAGCTCAGCAGTCAGTATCACACAGGAGAGGATTAGATACACGGCTCAGCAGTCAGTATCACACAGGATAGGATTAGATACACGGCTCAGCAGTCAGTATCACACAGGAGAGGATTAGATACACGGCTCAGCAGACAGTATCACACAGGAGAGGATTAGATACACGGCTCAGCAGACAGTATCACACAGGAGAGGATTAGATACACGGCTCAGCAGACAGTATCACACAGGAGAGGATTAGATACACGGCTCAGCAGTCAGTATCACACAGGAGAGGATTAGATACACGGCTCAGCAGACAGTATCACACAGGAGAGGATTAGATACACGGCTCAGCAGTCAGTATCACACAGGAGAGGATTAGATACACGGCTCAGCAGTCAGTATCACACAGGAGAGGATTAGATACACGGCTCAGCAGACAGTATCACACAGGAGAGGATTAGATACACAGCTCAGCAGTCAGTATCACACAGGAGAGGATTAGATACACGGCTCAGCAGTCAGTATCACACAGGAGAGGATTAGATACACAGCTCAGCAGTCAGTATCACACAGGATAGGATTAGATACACGGCTCAGCAGTCAGTATCACACAGGAGAGGATTAGATACACGGCTCAGCAGTCAGTATCACACAGGAGAGGATTAGATACACGGCTCAGCAGTCAGTATCACACAGGAGAGGATTAGATACACGGCTCAGCAGTCAGTATCACACAGGAGAGGATTAGATACACGGCTCAGCAGTCAGTATCACACAGGAGAGGATTAGATACACGGCTCAGCAGACAGTATCACACAGGAGAGGATTAGATACACGGCTCAGCAGTCAGTATCACACAGGAGAGGATTAGATACACGGCTCAGCAGTCAGTATCACACAGGATAGGATTAGATACACGGCTCAGCAGTCAGTATCACACAGGAGAGGATTAGATACACGGCTCAGCAGTCAGTATCACACAGGAGAGGATTAGATACACGGCTCAGCAGACAGTATCACACAGGAGAGGATTAGATACACGGCTCAGCAGTCAGTATCACACAGGAGAGGATTAGATACACGGCTCAGCAGTCAGTATCACACAGGATAGGATTAGATACACGGCTCAGCAGACAGTATCACACAGGAGAGGATTAGATACACAGCTCAGCAGTCAGTATCACACAGGAGAGGATTAGATACAAGGCTCAGCAGACAGTATCACATAGATGGGATTAGATACACGGCTCAGCAGACAGTATCACACAGGAGAGGATTAGATACACGGCTCAGCAGTCAGTATCACACAGGAGAGGATTAGATACAAGGCTCAGCAGACAGTATCACATAGATGGGATTAGATACACGGCTCAGCAGACAGTATCACACAGGAGAGGATTAGATACACAGCTCAGCAGACAGTATCACACAGGATAGGATTAGATACACAGCTCAGCAGTCAGTATCACACAGGATAGGATTAGATACACGGCTCAGCACACAGTATCACACAGGAGAGGATTAGATACACGGCTCAGCAGTCAGTATCACACAGGAGAGGATTAGATACACGGCTCAGCAGTCAGTATCACACAGGAGAGGATTAGATACACGGCTCAGCAGTCAGTATCACACAGGAGAGGATTAGATACACGGCTCAGCAGTCAGTATCACACAGGATAGGATTAGATACACGGCTCAGCAGTCAGTATCACACAGGAGAGGATTAGATACACGGCTCAGCAGTCAGTATCACACAGGAGAGGATTAGATACACGGCTCAGCAGACAGTATCACACAGGATAGGATTAGATACACAGCTCAGCAGTCAGTATCACACAGGAGAGGATTAGATACACTGCTCAGCACACAGTATCACACAGGATAGGATTAGATACACGGCTCAGCAGTCAGTATCACACAGGAGAGGATTAGATACACGGCTCAGCAGTCAGTATCACACAGGAGAGGATTAGATACACGGCTCAGCAGTCAGTATCACACAGGAGAGGATTAGATACACGGCTCAGCAGTCAGTATCACACAGGATAGGATTAGATACACGGCTCAGCAGTCAGTATCACACAGGAGAGGATTAGATACACGGCTCAGCAGTCAGTATCACACAGGAGAGGATTAGATACACGGCTCAGCAGTCAGTATCACACAGGAGAGGATTAGATACACGGCTCAGCAGTCAGTATCACACAGGAGAGGATTAGATACACGGCTCAGCAGTCAGTATCACACAGGATAGGATTAGATACACGACTAAGCAGACAGTATCACACAGGATAGGATTAGATACACGGCTCAGCAGCACATGTTGGGGCTGTGGTACCCGCTGACTCCTGTATCTCATCTCTCGCCCCCAGATGCCGGCTGAGCGGGGTCAGGTGTATGTGGTCACCGGGGGCTGCGGCTTCCTGGGGTCCCACCTGGTGCGGATGTTGGCGGAGCGCTCCAGGAACGTGTCGGAGATCAGAGTATGTGACCTGCACCTGGACGAGAAGCTGCGGACGCTCAGTAACGGTGAGCCGAGAGCTGCGCCTTATCTACACACCCAGCAGTAAAGGCCGTCACCCAACTTTCCCGGGCTCCTGTACTGCAGACATGACTCTTATGCAGGGTTCATTTATGGCTTCTACACGGATGGGCTGGCCACCGAAACGGATATAATGCTATATGTATATCTATATATATAATTGTCTAAGGGTTTTTCCGTCTGTCTGTCTGTCTGTCTGTCCTGGAAATCCCGCCAGGCCTCGACCAATCAGCGACGGGCACAGCATGGCGACGATGATGTCATAATGGAAATCCCGCGTCTGATTGGTCGAGGCCGCCAGGCCTCGACCAATCAGCAAAGGGCACAGTATCGACGTAGATGTCATAATGGTTGCCATGGCGACGATGATGTCATAAAGGTTGCCTCGACCAATCAGCGACGGGCACAGTCTGCCGCGAATTCTGGAATCATCATTGTCCATATACTGCGGGGACATGCATATTCTAGAATACCCGATGTGTTAGAATCGGGCCACAGTCTAGTTTATATATAAATATTTGTCACTTATGTACAATGTGTCCTCCAGGACTGTGCTAAATAAAGTTTCTTTGAAGAACAAACTATGACCCTCCATAGCAACCAATCAGAGTTCAGCTTTCACTTTTAAACCTGTTCTAGATGGAATGGAAGCTGGAATCTGATTGGTTCCTGTGGACTTTTCTGTATGAACAAATTCTCGACTAGCTTCAATAAACTTTATTTATATAATGACAATGGAAACAAAGGCTATAACTGTTGACATTTTATTACCGACTGCAGCTGTAATTTGATGGTGGAAGGAGGAGGTTATCTTCCCCAGGTTACTGCAGCCCACACCTTCTGCTCCAAGTTAGTCTTCTCCAACAAATCAAAGTGAGGACGGAGGCTAGGACATGGAGTGGGACGTGTGGTAGGGCGTGGAGTAGGGCGTGGAGTGGAACGTGTGGTAGGAGGTGGAGTAGGACGTGGAGTGGAACGTGTGGTAGGAGGTGGAGTAGGACGTGGAGTGGAACGTGTGGTAGGGCGTGGAGTAGGACGTGGAGTGGAACGTGTGGTAGGAGGTGGAGTAGGACGTGGAGTGGAACGTGTGGTAGGGCGTGGAGTAGGATGTGGAGTGGAACGTGTGGTAGGGCGTGGAGTAGGATGTGGAGTGGAACGTGTGGTAGGGCGTGGAGTAGGAGGTGGAGTGGAACGTGTGGTAGGACGTGGAGTAGGACGTGGAGTGGAACGTGTGGTAGGGCGTGGAGTAGGAGGTGGAGTGGAACGTGTGGTAGGGCGTGGAGTAGGACGTGGAGTGGAACGTGTGGTAGGACGTGGAGTAGGACGTGGAGTGGAACGTGTGGTAGGAGGTGGAGTGGAACGTGTGGTAGGAGGTGGAGTAGGACGTGGAGTGGAACGTGTGGTAGGACGTGGAGTAGGACGTGGAGTAGGACGTGTGGTAGGAGGTGGAGTAGAAGGTGAGCTGTGACCCAGGAGGTCTGGACTGTGTAGGATGTTTTGCATTGGGGCCTACGGGCTTCATGTTCCCCCCCCGATCAGGCTGCGACAATTGAGGTCGTCATCATCTCATTACTGATAAATTCCTCCTTCCAGAAAGTCCCCAAATCTCACAAGTGCCGGGTAGGGACCAAGCACAAGGGAGGGAACACTGAGATGTCCCGAAATACAACCACGACCCACCGAGTCCGCCTGTGTCCTGTACCACCGCAGCATCGCCGGCCATCACCATCGTCATACTCCAGTGACAGCCAGAGCTGCAGCCACATGTCTTATCCTCCAGTCACAGCCAGAGCTGCAGCCACATGTCTTATCCTCCAGTCACAGCCAGAGCTGCAGCCACATGTCTTATCCTCCAGTCACAGCCAGAGCTGCAGCCACATGTCTTATCCTCCAGTCACAGCCAGAGCTGCAGCCACATGTCTTATCCTCCAGTCACAGCCAGAGCTGCAGCCTTATCGTGTCTTATCCTCCAGTCCCAGCCAGAGCTGCGGTCACTTCTGCTGCCACATTATCACTGCTGCACACAATGTCACTAGCAATACGTCTCCATTCAGATTGTAAGTGATTATTCTAAACTTGTTTTTTCCTCGCTTTTTTAGCCTCTGTTTGCTGTCAGTGAGTCCGAACATTCTCATTTACATCCAGAGACTGAAAACCCCTCTAAACCCAATACTGATCACAGCTGAGGGTTTGTCGCACTGTATCCAGTCCACACAACCCTGCGATACACTGTAACAGTCTCTCAGCAGCTGAGGGGTTCTCTGGCCTGATACACTGTGGCAGAGCCTCAGCAGTGAGACTAAGCAGCAGCAGACTTAGTATTCGTGATTCGGATTCTTCCTTATTTTATCTTCGAGGACGGACAGAAAATAACAGAAAATGAATCAAATGTTCCAGACTCTGCGGCCAAAACCGCGGAATAAACAGCGCCGACGTCTCCCCAGGAGCCGCGTGTGATTACAGCCAGGACGTGGTCACATCGGTGCACGCAGCTGTGGAGGAAGCACAGGGCTCCTCCTGCCTCACATAGCAGGCAGCATTCACACCGCTGTAACAATGTCTGCTGCACGCGGCCCCGCGCCTCAGTGATGGCTCATGAAGCATCCCGCTCTAACCAGAGAGGTGGCGTTCCCCTTTAAATGTTGTGAACCATCAGAAATACAAGAGTTGACTCCTGTTCTCTTCTGCCACAGACCACGTGACGGTCCGATTGATCCAAGGAGATATCTCGTCTCTGGCGCACGTCCAATCCGCCCTCCGTGGCGCTCACGTGGTCATACACACAGCCAGCCTGGTGGACGTGTGGGGTCGTGTCCCAGCCAGCAAGATCACAGAGGTCAATGTGACAGGTAGGAAAAAAACATGAAAAACATCCATGTGAACTGGGCAATGTGTCAATGGAGTCCAGGAAAAATATCCACAACAGATCCAGAATGTCACTGATCCAAGAAACCCAAGTGTTCAGCTCAGATTCCTTATAGGAGTGTGCGGCGGTATTATCTGCCCCTGCCCCAAATCCAGAGTATACACCAGAGTGAATGTTATAGCAGAGATAAAGATATTCTCACATACACGTCACTACAGGCTAAATATTGTCATACTGTACTAATGAGACGGAGCATAAAACCTGCTCATCCCTACTTGTTCTAATAACAATGGACTTCTAGAAGATTTTCAACATGCTGGACCTTGTCTTTCCATACTATAATACTGCCCCTATATACAAGAATATAACTACTATAATACTGCCCCTATGTACAAGAATATAACTACTATAATACTGCTCCTATGTACAAGAATATAACTACTATAATACTGCCCCCTATGTACAAGAATATAACTACTATAATACTGCCCCTATGTACAAGAATATAACTACTATAATACTGCTCCTATGTACAAGAATATAACTACTATAATACTGCTCCTATGTACAAGAATATAACTACTATAATACTGCCCCTATGTACAAGAATATAACTACTATAATACTGCTCCTATGTACAAGAATATAACTGCTATAATACTGCCCCTATGTACAAGAATATAACTACTATAATACTGCCCTTATGTACAAGAATATAACTACTATAATACTGCCCCTATGTACAAGAATATAACTACTATAATACCGCCCCTATGTACAAGAATATATCTACTATAATACTGCCCCTATGTACAAGAATATAACTACTATAATACTGCCCTTATGTACAAGAATATAACTACTATAATACTGCCCCTATGTACAAGAATATAACTACTATAATACTGCCCCTATGTACAAGAATATAACTACTATAATACTGCCCCTATGTACAAGAATATAACTACTATAATACTGCCCCTATGTACAAGAATATAACTACTATAATACTGCTCCTATGTACAAGAATATGACTACTATAATACTGCTCCCTATGTACAAGAATATAACTACTATAATACTGCTCCTATGTACAAGAATATAACTACTATAATACTGCTCCTATGTACAAGAATATAACTACTATAATACTGCTCCTATGTACAAGAATATAACTACTATAATACTGCCCCTATGTACAAGAATATAACTACTATAATACTGCTCCTATGTACAAGAATATAACTGCTATAATACTGCCCCTATGTACAAGAATATAACTACTATAATACTGCCCTTATGTACAAGAATATAACTACTATAATACTGCCCCTATGTACAAGAATATAACTACTATAATACTGCTCCTATGTACAAGAATATAACTACTATAATACTGCCCCTATGTACAAGAATATAACTACTATAATACTGCTCCTATGTACAAGAATATAACTACTATAATACTGCTCCTATGTACAAGAATATAACTACTATAATACTGCCCCTATGTACAAGAATATAACTACTATAATACTGCTCCTATGTACAAGAATATAACTGCTATAATACTGCCCCTATGTACAAGAATATAACTACTATAATACTGCCCTTATGTACAAGAATATAACTACTATAATACTGCCCCTATGTACAAGAATATAACTACTATAATACCGCCCCTATGTACAAGAATATATCTACTATAATACTGCCCCTATGTACAAGAATATAACTACTATAATACTGCCCTTATGTACAAGAATATAACTACTATAATACTGCCCCTATGTACAAGAATATAACTACTATAATACTGCCCCTATGTACAAGAATATAACTACTATAATACTGCCCCTATGTACAAGAATATAACTACTATAATACTGCCCCTATGTACAAGAATATAACTACTATAATACTGCTCCTATGTACAAGAATATGACTACTATAATACTGCTCCCTATGTACAAGAATATAACTACTATAATACTGCTCCTATGTACAAGAATATAACTACTATAATACTGCCCCTATGTACAAGAATATAACTACTATAATACTGCTCCTATGTACAAGAATATAACTGCTATAATACTGCCCCTATGTACAAGAATATAACTACTATAATACTGCCCTTATGTACAAGAATATAACTACTATAATACTGCCCCTATGTACAAGAATATAACTACTATAATACCGCCCCTATGTACAAGAATATATCTACTATAATACTGCCCCTATGTACAAGAATATAACTACTATAATACTGCCCTTATGTACAAGAATATAACTACTATAATACTGCCCCTATGTACAAGAATATAACTACTATAATACTGCCCCTATGTACAAGAATATAACTACTATAATACTGCCCCTATGTACAAGAATATAACTACTATAATACTGCCCCTATGTACAAGAATATAACTACTATAATACTGCTCCTATGTACAAGAATATAACTACTATAATACTGCTCCTATGTACAAGAATATGACTACTATAATACTGCTCCCTATGTACAAGAATATAACTACTATAATACTGCCCCTATGTACAAGAATATAACTACTATAATACTGCCCCTATATACAAGAATATAACTACTATAATACTGCCCCTATGTACAAGAATATAACTACTATAATACTGCTCCTATGTACAAGAATATAACTACTATAATACTGTCCCTATGTACAAGAATATAACTACTATAATACTGCTCCTATGTACAAGAATATAACTACTATAATACTGCCCCTATGTACAAGAATATAACTACTATAATACTGCTCCTATGTACAAGAATATAACTACTATAATACTGCTGCTATGTACAAGAATATAACTACTATAATACCGCCCCTATGTACAAGAATATAACTACTATAATACCGCCCCTATGTACAAGAATATAACTACTATAATACCGCCCCTATGTACAAGAATATAACTACTATAATAGCGCCCCTATGTACAAGAATATAACTACTATAATACTGCCCCTATGTACAAGAATATAACTACTATAATACCGCCCCTATGTACAAGAATATAACTACTATAATACTGCTCTTATGTGCAGGAATATAACTACTATAATACTGCTCCTATGCACAAGAATATAACTACTATAATACTGCTCCTATGTACAGAATATAACTACTATAATACTGCCTCTATGTACAACAATATAACTACTATAATACTGCCCCTATGTACAAGAATATAACTACTATAATACTGCTCCTATGTACAAGAATATAACTACTATAATACTGCTCCTATGTACAACAATATAACTACTATAATACTGCCCCTATGTACAAGAATATAACTACTATAATACCGCCCCTATGTACAAGAATATAACTACTATAATACTGCCCCTATGTACAAGAATATAACTACTATAATACCTCCCCTATGTACAAGAATATAACTACTATAATACTGCCCCTATGTACAAGAATATAACTACTATAATACTGCCCCTATGTACAAGAATATAACTACTATAATACTGCCCCTATGTACAACAATATAACTACTATAATACTGCCCCTATGTACAAGAATATAACTACTATAATACTGCTCCTATGTACAAGAATATAACTACTATAATACTGCTCCTATGTACAACAATATAACTACTATAATACTGCCCCTATATACAAGAATATAACTACTATAATACTGCCCCTATGTACAAGATTATAACTACTATAATACTGCCCCTATATACAAGAATATAACTACTATAATACTGCCCCTATGTACAAGAATATAACTACTATAATACTGCCCCTATGTACAAGAATATAACTACTATAATACTGCCGCTATGTACAAGAATATAACTACTATAATACTGCCGCTATGTACAAGAATATAACTACTATAATACTGCCCCCTAAGTACAAGAATATAAATACTATAATACTGCCCCTATGTACAGGAATATAACTACTATAATACTGCCCTATGTACAAGAATATAACTACTATAATACTGCCCCTATGTACAAGAATATAACTACTATAATACTGCTCCTATGTACAAGAATATAACTACTATAATACTGCTGCTATGTACAAGAATATAACTACTATAATACTGCTCCTATGTACAAGAATATAACTACTATAATACTGCCCTATGTACAAGAATATAACTACTATAATACTGCCGCTATGTACAAGAATATAACTACTATAATACTGCCCCCTAAGTACAAGAATATAAATACTATAATACTGCCCCTATGTACAGGAATATAACTACTATAATACTGCCCTATGTACAAGAATATAACTACTATAATACTGCTCCTATGTACAAGAATATAACTACTATAATACTGCCCTATGTACAAGAATATAACTACTATAATACTGCCCCTATGTACAAGAATATAACTACTATAATACTGCTCCTATGTACAAGAATATAACTACTATAATACTGGCCCTATGTACAAGAATATAACTACTATAATACTGCCCCTATGTACAAGAATATAACTACTATAATACTGCTCTTATGTACAAGAGTATAACTACTATAATACTGCCCCTATGTACAAGAATATAACTGCTATAATACTGCTCCTATGTACAAGAATATAACTACTATAATACTGCCCCTATGTACAAGAATATAACTACTATAATACTGCTCCTATGTACAAGAATATAACTACTATAATACTGCCCCTATGTACAAGAATATAACTACTATAATACTGCCCCTATGTACAAGAATATAACTACTATAATACTGCCCCTATGTACAAGAATATAACTACTATAATACTGCCGCTATGTACAAGAATATAACTACTGTAATACTGCCCCTATGTACAAGAATATAACTACTACAATACTGCCCCCTAAGTACAAGAATATAAATACTATAATACTGCTCCTATGTACAAGAATATAACTGCTATAATACTGCCGCTATGTACAAGAATATAACTACTGTAATACTGCCCCTATGTACAAGAATATAACTACTATAATACTGCTCCTATGTACAGAATATAACTACTATAATACTGCCTCTATGTACAACAATATAACTACTATAATACTGCCCCTATGTACAAGAATATAACTACTATAATACTGCTCCTATGTACAAGAATATAACTACTATAATACTGCCCCTATGTACAAGAATATAACTACTATAATACTGCCCCTATGTACAAGAATATAACTACTATAATACTGCCCCTATGTACAAGAATATAACTACTATAATACTGCCGCTATGTACAAGAATATAACTACTGTAATACTGCCCCTATGTACAAGAATATAACTACTACAATACTGCCCCCTAAGTACAAGAATATAAATACTATAATACTGCTCCTATGTACAAGAATATAACTGCTATAATACTGCCGCTATGTACAAGAATATAACTACTGTAATACTGCCCCTATGTACAAGAATATAACTACTATAATACTGCTCCTATGTACAGAATATAACTACTATAATACTGCCTCTATGTACAACAATATAACTACTATAATACTGCCCCTATGTACAAGAATATAACTACTATAATACTGCTCCTATGTACAAGAATATAACTACTATAATACTGCTCCTATGTACAACAATATAACTACTATAATACTGCCCCTATGTACAAGAATATAACTACTATAATACCGCCCCTATGTACAAGAATATAACTACTATAATACTGCCCCTATGTACAAGAATATAACTACTATAATACCTCCCCTATGTACAAGAATATAACTACTATAATACTGCCCCTATGTACAAGAATATAACTACTATAATACTGCCCCTATGTACAAGAATATAACTACTATAATACTGCCCCTATGTACAACAATATAACTACTATAATACTGCCCCTATGTACAAGAATATAACTACTATAATACTGCTCCTATGTACAAGAATATAACTACTATAATACTGCTCCTATGTACAACAATATAACTACTATAATACTGCCCCTATATACAAGAATATAACTACTATAATACTGCCCCTATGTACAAGATTATAACTACTATAATACTGCCCCTATATACAAGAATATAACTACTATAATACTGCCCCTATGTACAAGAATATAACTACTATAATACTGCCCCTATGTACAAGAATATAACTACTATAATACTGCCGCTATGTACAAGAATATAACTACTATAATACTGCCGCTATGTACAAGAATATAACTACTATAATACTGCCCCCTAAGTACAAGAATATAAATACTATAATACTGCCCCTATGTACAGGAATATAACTACTATAATACTGCCCTATGTACAAGAATATAACTACTATAATACTGCCCCTATGTACAAGAATATAACTACTATAATACTGCTCCTATGTACAAGAATATAACTACTATAATACTGCTGCTATGTACAAGAATATAACTACTATAATACTGCTCCTATGTACAAGAATATAACTACTATAATACTGCCCTATGTACAAGAATATAACTACTATAATACTGCCGCTATGTACAAGAATATAACTACTATAATACTGCCCCCTAAGTACAAGAATATAAATACTATAATACTGCCCCTATGTACAGGAATATAACTACTATAATACTGCCCTATGTACAAGAATATAACTACTATAATACTGCTCCTATGTACAAGAATATAACTACTATAATACTGCCCTATGTACAAGAATATAACTACTATAATACTGCCCCTATGTACAAGAATATAACTACTATAATACTGCTCCTATGTACAAGAATATAACTACTATAATACTGGCCCTATGTACAAGAATATAACTACTATAATACTGCCCCTATGTACAAGAATATAACTACTATAATACTGCTCTTATGTACAAGAGTATAACTACTATAATACTGCCCCTATGTACAAGAATATAACTGCTATAATACTGCTCCTATGTACAAGAATATAACTACTATAATACTGCCCCTATGTACAAGAATATAACTACTATAATACTGCTCCTATGTACAAGAATATAACTACTATAATACTGCCCCTATGTACAAGAATATAACTACTATAATACTGCCCCTATGTACAAGAATATAACTACTATAATACTGCCCCTATGTACAAGAATATAACTACTATAATACTGCCGCTATGTACAAGAATATAACTACTGTAATACTGCCCCTATGTACAAGAATATAACTACTACAATACTGCCCCCTAAGTACAAGAATATAAATACTATAATACTGCTCCTATGTACAAGAATATAACTGCTATAATACTGCCGCTATGTACAAGAATATAACTACTGTAATACTGCCCCTATGTACAAGAATATAACTACTATAATACTGCCCCCTAAGTACAAGAATATAACTACTATAATACTGCTCCTATGTACAAGAATATAGCTACTATAATACTGCTCCTATGTACAGAATATAACTACTATAATACTGCTCCTATGTACAAGAATATAACTACTATAATACTGCCCCTATGTATAAGAATATAACTACTATAATACTGCTCCTATGTACAAGAATATAACTACTATAATACTGCCCCCTATGTACAAGAATATAGCTACTATAATACTGCTCCTATGTACAGAATATAACTACTATAATACTGCTCCTATGTACAAGAATATAACTACTATAATACTGCCCCCTAAGTACAAGAATATAACTACTATAATACTGCTCCTATGTACAAGAATATAGCTACTATAATACTGCTCCTATGTACAGAATATAACTACTATAATACTGCCCCTATGTATAAGAATATAACTACTATAATACTGCTCCTATGTACAAGAATATAACTACTGTAATACTGCCCCTATGTACAATAATATAACTACTATAATATGCTCCTATGTACAAGAATATAACTACTATAATACTGCCCCTATGTACAAGAATATAACTACTATAATACTGCCCCTATGTACAAGAATATAACTACTATAATACTGCTCCCTATGTACAAGAATATAACTACTATAATACTGCCCCTATGTACAAGAATATAACTACTATAATGCCGCCCCTATGTACAAGAATATAACTACTATAATACTGCCCCTATGTACAAGAATATAACTACTATAATACTGCTTCCTATGTACAAGAATATAACTACTATAATACTGCCCCTATGTACAAGAATATAACTACTATAATGCCGCCCCTATGTACAAGAATATAACTAATATAATACTGCCCCTATGTACAAGAATATAACTACTATAATACTGCTCCTATGTACAAGAATATAACTACTATAATACTGCCCCTATGTACAAGAATATAATTACAGTACTATAATACTGCCCCTATGTACAAGAATATAACTACTATAATGCCGCCCCTATGTACAAGAATATAACTACTATAATACTGCCCCTATGTACAAGAATATAACTACTATAATACTGCCCCTATGTACAAGAATATAACTACTATAATACTGCCCCTATGTACAAGAATATAACTAATATAATGCTGCTCCTATGTACAAGAATATAACTACTATAATACTGCTCCTATGTACAAGAATATAACTACTATAATACTGCCCCCTATCTACAAGAATATAACTACTATAATACTGCTCCTATGTACAAGAATATAACTACTATAATACTGCCCCTATGCACAAGAATATAACTACTATAATACTGCCCACTATGTACAAGAATATAACTACTATAATACTGCTCCTATGTACAAGAATATAACTACTATAATACTGCTCCCATGTACAAGAATATAACTACTATAATACTGCTCCTATGTACAAGAATATAACTACTATAATACTGCTCCTATGTACAAGAATATAACTACTATAATACTGCTCCTATGTACAAGAATATAACTACTATAATACTGCCTCCTATGTACAAGAATATAACTACTATAATACTGCCCCTATGTACAAGAATATAACTACTATAATACTGCTCCTATGTACAAGAATATAACTACTATAATACTGCCTCCTATGTTCAAGAATATAACTACTATAATACTGCTCCTATGTACAAGAATATAACTACTATAATACTGCTCCTATGTACAAGAATATAACTACTATAATACTGCTCCTATGTACAAGAATATAACTACTATAATACTGCCTCCTATGTACAAGAATATAACTACTATAATACTGCCCCTATGTACAAGAATATAACTACTATAATACTGCCCCTATGTACGGAATATAACTACTATAATACTGCCTCCTATGTACAAGAATATAACTACTATAATACTGCCCCTATGTACAAGAATATAACTACTATAATACTGCCCCTATATACAAGAATATAACTACTATAATACTGCCCCTATGTACAAGAATATAACTACTATAATACTGCTCCCTATATACAAGAATATAACTACTATAATACTGCCCCCTATGTACAAGAATATAACTACTATAATACTGCTCCCTATATACAAGAATATAAGTACTATAATACTGCTCCTATGTACAGAATATAACTACTATAATACTGCCCCTATATACAAGAATATAACTACTATAATACTGCCCCTATGTACAAGAATATAACTACTATAATACTGCTCCCTATATACAAGAATATAACTACTATAATACTGCCCCTATGTACGAGAATATAACTACTATAATACTGCTCCCTATATACAAGAATATAACTACTATAATACTGCTCCTATGTACAAGAATATAACTACTATAATACTGCCCCCTATCTACAAGAATATAACTACTATAATACTGCTCCTATGTACAAGAATATAACTACTATAATACTGCCTCCTATGTACAAGAATATAACTACTATAATACTGCCGCTATGTACAAGAATATAACTACTATAATACTGCTCCTATGTACAAGAATATAACTACTATAATACTGCCTCCTATGTACAAGAATATAACTACTATAATACTGCCCCTATGTACAAGAATATAACTACTATAATACTGCCCCTATGTACGGAATATAACTACTATAATACTGCCTCCTATGTACAAGAATATAATTACTATAATACTGCCCCTATGTACAAGAATATAACTACTATAATACTGCCCCTATGTACAAGAATATAACTACTATAATACTGCTCCTATGTACAAGAATATAACTACTATAATACTGCCCCTATGTACAAGAATATAACTACTATAATACTGCCCCTATATACAAGAATATAACTACTATAATACTGCCCCTATGTACAAGAATATAACTACTATAATACTGCTCCCTATATACAAGAATATAACTACTATAATACTGCCCCCATGTACAAGAATATAACTACTATAATACTGCTCCTATGTACAAGAATATAACTACTATAATACTGCCCCTATGTACAAGAATATAACTACTATAATACTGCCCCTATGTACAAGAATATAACTACTATAATACTGCCCCTATGTATGGAATATAACTACTATAATACTGCCTCCTATGTACAAGAATATAATTACTATAATACTGCCCCTATGTACAAGAATATAACTACTATAATACTGCCCCTATATACAAGAATATAACTACTATAATACTGCCCCTATGTACAAGAATATAACTACTATAATACTGCTCCCTATATACAAGAATATAACTACTATAATACTGCCCCCATGTACAAGAATATAACTACTATAATACTGCTCCTATGTACAAGAATATAACTACTATAATACTGCCCCTATGTACAAGAATATAACTACTATAATACTGCCCCTATGTACAAGAATATAACTACTATAATACTGCTCCTATGTACAAGAATATAACTACTATAATACTGCCCCTATGTACAAGAATATAACTACTATAATACTGTCCCTATGTACAAGAATATAACTACTATAATACTGCTCCTATGTACAAGAATATAACTACTATAATACTGCCCCTATGTACAAGAATATAACTACTATAATACTGCTCCTATGTACAAGAATATAACTACTATAATACTGCCCCTATGTACAAGAATATAACTACTATAATACCGCCCCTATGTACAAGAATATAACTACTATAATACCGCCCCTATGTACAAGAATATAACTGCTATAATACCGCCCCTATGTACAAGAATATAACTACTATAATACCGCCCCTATGTACAAGAATATAACTACTATAATACTGCCTCCTATGTACAAGAATATAACTACTATAATACTGCTTCCTATGTACAAGAATATAACTACTATAATACTGCCCCTATGTACAAGATTATAACTACTATAATGCCGCCCCTATGTACAAGAATATAACTAATATAATACTGCCCCTATGTACAAGAATATAACTACTATAATACTGCTCCTATGTACAAGAATATAACTACTATAATACTGCCCCTATGTACAAGAATATAATTACAGTACTATAATACTGCCCCTATGTACAAGAATATAACTACTATAATGCCGCCCCTATGTACAAGAATATAACTACTATAATACTGCCCCTATGTACAAGAATATAACTACTATAATACTGCCCCTATGTACAAGAATATAACTACTATAATACTGCCCCTATGTACAAGAATATAACTACTATAATACTGCCCCTATGTACAAGAATATAACTAATATAATGCTGCTCCTATGTACAAGAATATAACTACTATAATACTGCTCCTATGTACAAGAATATAACTACTATAATACTGCCCCCTATCTACAAGAATATAACTACTATAATACTGCTCCTATGTACAAGAATATAACTACTATAATACTGCCCCTATGTACAAGAATATAACTACTATAATACTGCCCACTATGTACAAGAATATAACTACTATAATACTGCTCCTATGTACAAGAATATAACTACTATAATACTGCTCCCATGTACAAGAATATAACTACTATAATACTGCTCCTATGTACAAGAATATAACTACTATAATACTGCTCCTATGTACAAGAATATAACTACTATAATACTGCTCCTATGTACAAGAATATAACTACTATAATACTGCCTCCTATGTACAAGAATATAACTACTATAATACTGCCCCTATGTACAAGAATATAACTACTATAATACTGCTCCTATGTACAAGAATATAACTACTATAATACTGCCTCCTATGTACAAGAATATAACTACTATAATACTGCTCCTATGTACAAGAATATAACTACTATAATACTGCTCCTATGTACAAGAATATAACTACTATAATACTGCTCCTATGTACAAGAATATAACTACTATAATACTGCCTCCTATGTACAAGAATATAACTACTATAATACTGCCCCTATGTACAAGAATATAACTACTATAATACTGCCCCTATGTACGGAATATAACTACTATAATACTGCCTCCTATGTACAAGAATATAACTACTATAATACTGCCCCTATGTACAAGAATATAACTACTATAATACTGCCCCTATATACAAGAATATAACTACTATAATACTGCCCCTATGTACAAGAATATAACTACTATAATACTGCTCCCTATATACAAGAATATAACTACTATAATACTGCCCCCTATGTACAAGAATATAACTACTATAATACTGCTCCCTATATACAAGAATATAAGTACTATAATACTGCTCCTATGTACAGAATATAACTACTATAATACTGCCCCTATATACAAGAATATAACTACTATAATACTGCCCCTATGTACAAGAATATAACTACTATAATACTGCTCCCTATATACAAGAATATAACTACTATAATACTGCCCCTATGTACGAGAATATAACTACTATAATACTGCTCCCTATATACAAGAATATAACTACTATAATACTGCCCCCTATCTACAAGAATATAACTACTATAATACTGCTCCTATGTACAAGAATATAACTACTATAATACTGCCTCCTATGTACAAGAATATAACTACTATAATACTGCCGCTATGTACAAGAATATAACTACTATAATACTGCTCCTATGTACAAGAATATAACTACTATAATACTGCCTCCTATGTACAAGAATATAACTACTATAATACTGCCCCTATGTACAAGAATATAACTACTATAATACTGCCCCTATGTACGGAATATAACTACTATAATACTGCCTCCTATGTACAAGAATATAATTACTATAATACTGCCCCTATGTACAAGAATATAACTACTATAATACTGCCCCTATGTACAAGAATATAACTACTATAATACTGCTCCTATGTACAAGAATATAACTACTATAATACTGCCCCTATGTACAAGAATATAACTACTATAATACTGCCCCTATATACAAGCATATAACTACTATAATACTGCCCCTATGTACAAGAATATAACTACTATAATACTGCTCCCTATATACAAGAATATAACTACTATAATACTGCCCCCATGTACAAGAATATAACTACTATAATACTGCTCCTATGTACAAGAATATAACTACTATAATACTGCCCCTATGTACAAGAATATAACTACTATAATACTGCCCCTATGTACAAGAATATAACTACTATAATACTGCCCCTATGTATGGAATATAACTACTATAATACTGCCTCCTATGTACAAGAATATAATTACTATAATACTGCCCCTATGTACAAGAATATAACTACTATAATACTGCCCCTATATACAAGAATATAACTACTATAATACTGCCCCTATGTACAAGAATATAACTACTATAATACTGCTCCCTATATACAAGAATATAACTACTATAATACTGCCCCCATGTACAAGAATATAACTACTATAATACTGCTCCTATGTACAAGAATATAACTACTATAATACTGCCCCTATGTACAAGAATATAACTACTATAATACTGCCCCTATGTACAAGAATATAACTACTATAATACTGCTCCTATGTACAAGAATATAACTACTATAATACTGCCCCTATGTACAAGAATATAACTACTATAATACTGTCCCTATGTACAAGAATATAACTACTATAATACTGCTCCTATGTACAAGAATATAACTACTATAATACTGCCCCTATGTACAAGAATATAACTACTATAATACTGCTCCTATGTACAAGAATATAACTACTATAATACTGCTGCTATGTACAAGAATATAACTACTATAATACCGCCCCTATGTACAAGAATATAACTACTATAATACCGCCCCTATGTACAAGAATATAACTGCTATAATACCGCCCCTATGTACAAGAATATAACTACTATAATACCGCCCCTATGTACAAGAATATAACTACTATAATACTGCCTCCTATGTACAAGAATATAACTACTATAATACTGCCTCCTATGTACAAGAATATAACTACTATAATACTGCCCCTATGTACAAGAATATAACTACTATAATACTGCCCCTATGTACGGAATATAACTACTATAATACTGCCTCCTATGTACAAGAATATAATTACTATAAAACTGCCCCTATGTACAAGAATATAACTACTATAATACTGCCCCTATATACAAGAATATAACTACTATAATACTGCCCCTATGTACAAGAATATAACTACTATAATACTGCTCCCTATATACAAGAATATAACTACTATAATACTGCTCCTATGTACAAGAATATAACTACTATAATACTGCTCCTATGTACAAGAATATAACTACTATAATACTGCCCCCATGTACAAGAATATAACTACTATAATACTGCTCCTATGTACAAGAATATAACTACTATAATACTGCCCCTATGTACAAGAATATAACTACTATAATACTGCCCCCATGTACAAGAATATAACTACTATAATACTGCTCCTATGTACAAGAATATAACTACTATAATACTGCCCCTATGTACAAGAATATAACTACTATAATACTGCCCCTATGTACAAGAATATAACTACTATAATACTGATCCTATGTACAAGAATATAACTACTATAATACTGCCCCTATGTACAAGAATATAACTACTATAATACTGTCCCTATGTACAAGAATATAACTACTATAATACTGCTCCTATGTACAAGAATATAACTACTATAATACTGCCCCTATGTACAAGAATATAACTACTATAATACTGCTCCTATGTACAAGAATATAACTACTATAATACTGCTGCTATGTACAAGAATATAACTACTATAATACCGCCCCTATGTACAAGAATATAACTACTATAATACCGCCCCTATGTACAAGAATATAACTGCTATAATACCGCCCCTATGTACAAGAATATAACTACTATAATACCGCCCCTATGTACAAGAATATAACTACTATAATACTGCCTCCTATGTACAAGAATATAACTACTATAATACTGCCTCCTATGTACAAGAATATAACTACTATAATACTGCCCCTATGTACAAGAATATAACTACTATAATACTGCCCCTATGTACGGAATATAACTACTATAATACTGCCTCCTATGTACAAGAATATAATTACTATAAAACTGCCCCTATGTACAAGAATATAACTACTATAATACTGCCCCTATATACAAGAATATAACTACTATAATACTGCCCCTATGTACAAGAATATAACTACTATAATACTGCTCCCTATATACAAGAATATAACTACTATAATACTGCTCCTATGTACAAGAATATAACTACTATAATACTGCTCCTATGTACAAGAATATAACTACTATAATACTGCCCCCATGTACAAGAATATAACTACTATAATACTGCTCCTATGTACAAGAATATAACTACTATAATACTGCCCCCATGTACAAGAATATAACTACTATAATACTGCCCCTATGTACAAGAATATAACTACTATAATACTGCCCCTATGTACGGAATATAACTACTATAATACTGCCCCTATGTACAATAATATAACTACTATAATACTGCCCCTATGTACAAGAATATAATTACTATAATACTGCCCCTATGTACAAGAATATAACTACTATAATACTGCTCCCTATATACAAGAATATAACTACTATAATACTGCCCCCATGTACAAGAATATAACTACTATAATACTGCTCCTATGTACAGGAATATAACTACTATAATACTGCTCCTATGTACAATAATATAACTACTATAATACTGCTCCTATGTACAATAATATAACTACTATAATACTGCTCCCTATGTACAAGAATATAACTACTATAATACTGCCCCTATGTACAAGAATATAACTACTATAATACTGCCCCTATGTACAAGAATATAACTACTATAATACTGCTCCTATGTACAATAATATAACTACTATAATACTGCTCCTATGTACAATAATATAACTACTATAATACTGCTCCCTATGTACAAGAATATAACTACTATAATACTGCCCCTATGTACAAGAATATAACTACTATAATACCGCCCCTATGTACAAGAATATAACTACTATAATACTGCTCCTATGTACAAGAATATAACTACTATAATACTGCTCCTATGTACAATAATATAACTACTATAATACTGCTCCTATGTACAATAATATAACTACTATAATACTGCTCCCTATGTACAAGAATATAACTACTATAATACTGCCCCTATGTACAAGAATATAACTACTATAATACCGCCCCTATGTACAAGAATATAACTACTATAATACTGCTCCTATGTACAAGAATATAACTACTATAATACTGCCCCTATGTACAAGAATATAACTACTATAATACTGCCCCTATGTACAAGAATATAACTACTATAATACTGCTCCCTATGTACAAGAATATAACTACTATAATACTGCCCCTATGTACAAGAATATAACTACTATAATACCGCCCCTATGTATACATCTTCAGAGTCCCTTGCTCCTGTGGGTGACGGTGTCAGAGCTCTGACTTTCGGGGACACTACACTGAGCGCAGTGTTTTGTGATGACGGTGCTTTTCCAGTATCGTGCGGATTATTATACTGCATGTACATTATATTACCGTATTTCCGGCCTCCAGATCTGACACATGAGTCACATTGTGCAGCTCCACATATGTAGGAAAATACATGTCACAGCCTCATCTTGGAGGGAGAATTTCTCCGGATTTTCCTCCTGTGCCCGTAGACACTCGCCAGGTTATTGTGCATGGTGTGAATGTTGTCGGAGATCGCCCGTCTATTGCCTGAAAATGCTCCAGCTCCAGCAATGACCACCAGGTGGCGACACGTAGATGAGGCATTGTATGCCCCCCCGGTCATATCCCCCCATGTGACCGTTCTGTAGACGTGAATGGTCGGCAGCTCGGTGACAGGCGATCGCTCCTGTGTCCGCAGGGACGGAGAACGTGCTGAGGGTCTGCGAGGAGGAAGGGATCCAGTACCTGCTCTACACCAGCAGCATGGAGGTCGTGGGGCCCAATTTACACAAGGATCCCTTCTATAGGTAATGTGTGTGCTGTCTATTGTTCCCTGTTATCAGCCATTTCAGACCTGTTCTAAGCCTCCCACATTGGGGTTGCTGTCCTTTAAGAAGCTTCTCTGCCGGTTGCAGGGGTAACGAGGACACGGTATACACCGTCTACCACAACCAGCCGTACCCGCTGAGCAAGTCCAAGGCCGAGAAGCTGGTGCTGGAGGCCAACGGGAGGAAGGTAACGCCCTGAGCGGCCCGCAGGGGTCAGCACTGTGCGCGTGGTGTGTGATATCATGGCGGGTGGATAACTTACGTTGTGCGCACAGATAAAAGGCGGGAAGACCCTCTACACCTGCGCGCTGCGCCCCACTGGGATCTACGGCGAGGGCCACGAGCTCATGAGGCAGTTCTACCAGCAGGGGCTGAAGAAGGGCCGGCGGGTGTTCAGAGCCATCCCGTCATCCACAGAACACGGACGCGTCTATGTCGGTGAGAACATCCCACCCAGAGCTGCATTCATAGTTCTGCTGCAGGACGTTACACCACGTCCTCTCATCTCCCTGTCCTCCTGCAGGTAACGTGGCCTGGATGCATCTCCTGGCGGCCCGCCAGCTGCAGGAATGCCCCTCAGCCCTGGGCGGCCAGGTGTACTTCTGCTACGACCACTCTCCGTATAAGAGCTACGAGGACTTCAATATGGAGTTCCTGTCGTCCTGCGGGTTCCGGATGGTCGGTTCGCGCCCGCTGGTGCCGTATTTCCTCCTCTACTTGTTGGCGCTGCTGAATTCTGTTCTGCAATGGCTCCTCCACCCGTTCTGTACCTACGCCCCGATACTGAACTCCTACACCCTGGCGGTGGCCAGCACCACGTTCACCGTGCAGACAGACAAGGCGGAGCGGCACTTCGGCTACCAGCCACTGTTCAGCTGGGAGGAGAGCAAGCGGCGTACGGTGGCCTGGGTGAGGAGCTTCGAGGTCGGGGAAAAGAGCAAATGACCCCGACAATGGGGGGGCACCGGTCACTGTACAGTACAGATAATGGGGCTCCGGTCACTGTACAGTACAGATAATGGGGCTCCGGTCACTGTACAGTACAGATAATGGGGCACCGGTCACTGTACAGTACAGATAATGGGGCACCGGTCACTGTACAGTACAGATAATGGGGCACCGGTCACTGTACAGTACAGATAATGGGGCACCGGTCAGTGAACAGTACAGATAATGGGGCACCGGTCACTGTACAGTACAGATAATGGGGCACCGGTCACTGTACAGTACAGATAATGGGGCACCGGACACTATACAGTACAGATAATGGGCACCGGTCACTGTACAGTACAGATAATGGGCACCGGTCACTATACAGTACAGATAATGGGGCACCGGTCACTGTACAGTACAGATAATGGGGCACCGGTCACTGTACAGTACAGATAATGGGGCACCGGACACTATACAGTACAGATAATGGGCACTGGTCACTGTACAGTACAGAAAATGGGCACCGGTCACTATACAGTACAGATAATGGGGCACCGGTCACTGTACAGTACAGATAATGGGGCACCGGTCACTGTACAGTACAGATAATGGGGCACCGGTCACTATACAGTACAGATAATGGGGCACCGGTCACTATACAGTACAGATAATGGGCACCGGTCACTGTACAGTACAGATAATGGGGCACCGGTCACTGTACAGTACAGATAATGGGGCACCGGTCACTATACAGTACAGATAATGGGGCACCGGTCACTTTACAGTACAGATAATGGGGCACCGGACACTATACAGTACAGATAATGGGGCACCGGTCACTGTACAGTACAGATAATGGGCACCGGTCACTTTACAGTACAGATAATGGGGCACCGGTCACTTTACAGTACAGATAATGGGGCACCGGTCACTTTACAGTACAGATAATGGGGCACCGGTCACTGTACAGTACAGATAATGGGGCACCGGTCCCTGTACAGTACAGATAATGGGGCACCGGTCACTACAGCCTGCACATTGCAGTACCACTCACAATCTCTAGGTGGAGATCTTTCTGGCGTGATTTACTTCCTCACTCACCACCTACAGGCTGGGATCGTTACTACAGCGGCTGAATCAGAAATATCCAATGTTCTCATAATAATATAAAAATAGATGAGAAATCCTCCTCTGCAGCCGGGTAATCAGCGGTGTCTGAGCGACGGCCCATATATATGTTTCCATTTATCTATATATTCTATATCACTGCCATTCTAACCAGCAGAGAACATTTTATTTAAGGGCACAGAAAACTTGAGTCGGCCAGGACCCATCCTGTGTACAATCCTATATGTAACCAAGCTGAATACTGATGGGTGTAATACAGACCCTGGATCCTCTGGAGAGGGAGACACCCTGGCCAATAGAGGGGGCTGCAAAAAATGAGCTGTGGGAACCTAATAACAGATGGGACGTGAAAGGTGAAGAGGCCAAGTCGTTTACAAAGAGTGTTTGACGTGTTTCTAAGGATCAAAGTGAATATCTTGCCTAGTCTGCCATTTTTCTGATACAGAGCTCCAGATCATCTGCTTAGATATAATAAGATCCTGTCAGCAGCCACCACTAGGGGGAGCTCCCTGTATACAGAGATACATTAGATCCTGTCTGCAGCCACCACTAGGGGGAGCTCCCTGTATACAGAGATACATGGTAAGATCCTGTCTGCAGCCACCACTAGGGGGAGCTCCCTGTATACAGATATACATGATAAGATCCTGTCTGCAGCCACCACTAGGGGGAGCTTCCTGTATACAGAGATACATGATAAGATCCTGTCTGCAGCCACCACTAGGGGGAGCTCCCTGTATACAGATATACATGATAAGATCCTGTCTGCAGTCACCACTAGGGGGAGCTCCCTGTATACAGAGATACATGATAAGATCCTGTCTGCAGTCACCACTAGGGGGAGCTCCCTGTATACAGAGATACATGATAAGATTCTGTCTGCAGCCACCACTAGGGGGAGCTCCCTGTATACAGAGATACATGATAAGATCCTGTCTGCAGCCACCACTAGGGGGAGCTTCCTGTATACAGAGATACATGATAAGATCCTGTCTGCAGCCACCACTAGGGGGAGCTCCCTGTATACAGAGATACATGATAAGATCCTGTCTGCAGCCACCACTAGGGGAGCTCCCTGTATACAGAGATACATGATAAGATCCTGTCTGCAGTCACCACTAGGGGGAGCTCCCTGTATACAGATATACATGATAAGGTCCTGTCTGTAGTCACCACTAGGGGGAGCTCCCTGTATACAGAGATACATGATAAGATCCTGTCTGCAGCCACCACTAGGGGGAGCTCCCTGTATACAGAGATACATGATAAGATCCTGTCTGCAGCCACCACTAGGGGGAGCTCCCTGTATACAGAGCTACATGATAAGATCCTGTCTGCAGCCACCACTAGGGGGAGCTCTCTGTATACAGATACATGATAAGATCCTGTCTGCAGCCACCACTAGGGGGAGCTCCCTGTATACAGAGATATATAAGATCCTGTCTGCAGCCACCACTAGGGGGAGCTCCCTGTATACAGATACATGATAAGATCCTGTCTGCAGCCACCACTAGGGGGAGCTCCCTGTATACAGAGATACATGATAAGATCCTGTCTGCAGCCACCACTAGGGGGAGCTCCCTGTATACAGAGATACATGATAAGATCCTGTTTGCAGCCACCAGTAGGGGGAGCTCCCTGTATACAGAGATACATGATAAGATCCTGTCTGCAGCCACCACTAGGGGGAGCTCCCTGTATACAGAGATACATGATAAGATCCTGTTTGCAGCCACCAGTAGGGGGAGCTCCCTGTATACAGAGATACATGATAAGATCCTGTCTGCAGCCACCACTAGGGGGAGCTCCCTGTATACAGATACATAAGATCCTGTCTGCAGCCACCACTAGGGGGAGCTCCCTGTATACAGAGATACATGATAAGATCCTGTCTGCGGCCACCACTAGGGGGAGCTCCCTGTATACAGAGATACATGATAAGATCCTGTCTGCAGCCACCACTAGGGGGAGCTCCCTTTATATAGAGATACATGATAAAATCCTGCCTGCAGCCACCACTAGGGGGAGCTCCCTGTATACAGAGATACATGATACGATCCTGTCTGCAGTCACCACTAGGGGGAGCTCCCTGTATACAGAGATATATAAGATCCTGTCTGCAGCCACCACTAGGGGGAGCTCCCTGTATACAGATACATGATAAGATCCTGTCTGCAGCCACCACTAGGGGGAGCTCCCTGTATATAGAGATACATGATAAGATCCTGTCTGCAGTCACCACTAGGGGGAGCTCCCTGTATACAGAGATACATGAGAAGATCCTGTCTGCAGCCACCACTAGGGGGAGCTCCCAATATACAGAGATACATGATAAGATCCTGTCTGCAGTCACCACTAGGGGGAGCTCCCTGTATACAGAGATACATGATAAGATCCTGTCTGCAGCCACCACTAGGGGGAGCTCCCTGTATACAGTGATACATGATAAGATCCTGTCTGCAGCCACCACTAGGGGGAGCTCCCTGTATATAGAGTTACATGATAAAATCCTGTCTGCAGTCACCACTAGGGGGAGCTCACTGTATACAGAGACACATGATAAGATCCTGTCTGCGGCCACCACTAGGGGGAGCTCCCTGTATACAGAGATACATGATAAGATCCTATCTGCAGCCACCACTAGGGGGAGCTCCCTGTATACAGAGATATATGATAACATCCTGTCTGCGGCCACCACTAGGGGGAGCTCCCTGTATACAGAGATACATGATAAGATCCTGTCTGCAGTCACCACTAGGGGGAGCTCCCTGTATAGAGATACATGATAAGATCCTGCCTGCAGCCACCACTAGGGGGAGCTCCCTGTATACAGAAATACATGATTGTCTGCAGCCACTAGGGGGAGCTCCCTGTATACAGAGATACATGAATGTCTGCAGTCACCTGTGTCTGCTGTGTGAGTTGGGGGGGCTTGATAAGTGACCGCAGTGGAAGGACCCTCACACGTGTTTACATATGCACCTCTATTCTGCAGTCACATGTTGTGAAACTGCGGTAAATCATTTTTGCTGCTATTCTTTCAAAATCTCCATAAATCCAGAACGGTTTTACCGTGATTTAGCAAAGTGTGAACAGAACCTCATAATTTACCAATAAAAATGCAATAATTTATGTTAATTTATTACATTGTCATATTGATTATAGTACAATAAATTGTAGCAATTTGCGCTGTTTTGTGCTGTGTGGCCGCGCGGAGCCTCTGGACGGAGGAGCAGCGATCTGCCGCAGACCTTTCTTCATACCGTCATGCAGGGTTTTCTCGGGGTGATGGTGCCATCTTGTGGTCATTGTGTAAAATTGATACTAAGAACACTCATGGAGATAGGTGCCCTCCAGGAATTTTCCTGACCTCCCCTTCTACACCCATAGACATTAATATGGAGTCGTCGCTCTGCAGATATAATGTCTCCTGCTAATTTTAGAAGGATTTCTACAAGATTTCGGAGACCTCTGTGGGGATTCTTCCTTCAGAATAGCTTGTGAGGTCGGACCCTGATGTAGGGGGAGGCCGCGCTCATGATCTCCATTACAGGGTGGAGTTGGGGTCCGGGCTCTGTGCCCATGATCTCCCCCCATGACTCTATGGACCTTTGGCACTGGGCACAGTCATGGAGGACAGAAAAGGTCCATCAGATGCAGATAGAGAAGTGCGATCCGTCACTGCACAGAACACGTCTCCTCCTGAGTCCAGTGGTGGAAGTTTTACATCACTACATCCGATGCTCGGTATTGTGCTGGGTGATGTACGGCTGCACGCAGCTGCTCGGCCATGAAGCTCCCGGCGCATGTGCAGTGTTTGTACCAGAGGAGGCCTGGAACCTGCAGCTATGGGGTCAGCAGAGCGGTGGTGACTTTACTGCCCTCAGCACTTGTCCCCCCCACCCCTCTGCAGTGTTACGGGGTCTCCACTTTGTGGCTGAGTTGTTGCAGCTCTTTCCAATTTTACAGGTGATGAGGAAGGTTGAGGAAGAAATGTCATGGACGGACTCGTTACCCAAGGCTCCTATTGCAGGACCGTGCTGGTATGAGGGAACTCTGCACCACCAGCCGCTGTTATATCCTGGGGGCGAGGGGCTGGAGGTTATCCACTGGGGGCGAGGGGCCGGAGGTTAGACACAGGGGTGAGGGGCTGGAGGTTATACCCTGAGGGAAAGGGGCTGGAGGTTATACCCTGGGGGCGAGGGGCTCGAGGTTATACACTAGGGGCGAGGGGCTGGAGGTTATACACAGGGGTGAGGGGCTGGAGGTTATACACTGGGGGCGAGGGGCTGGAGGTTATACACTGGGGGTGAGGGGCTGGAGGTTATACACAGGGGTGAGGGGCTGGAGGTTATACACTGGGGGTGAGGGGCTGGAGGTTATACACGGGTGAGGGGCTGGAGGTTATACCCTGGGGGCGAGGGGCTGGAGGTTATATACAGGGGTGAGGGGCTGGAGGTTATACCCTGGGGGCGAGGGGCTGGAGGTTATACACTGGGGGCAAGGGGCTGGAGGTTATACACAGGGGTGAGGGGCTGGAGGTTATACCCTGGGGGCGAGGGGCTGGAGGTTATACACAGGGGTGAGGGGCTGGAGGTTATACCCTGGGGGCGAGGGGCTGGAGGTTATACACTGGGGGCGAGGGGCTGGAGGTTATACCTTGGGGGCGAGGGGCTGGAGGTTATACATGGGGGTGAGGGGCTGGAGGTTATACACGGGGGTGAGGGGCTGGAGGTTATACCCTGGGGGCGAGGGGCTGGAGGCTATACCCTGGGGGCGAGGGGCCGGAGGTTATACCCTGGGGCGAGGGGCTGGAGGTTATACCCTGAGGGCGAGGGGCTGGAGGTTATACACGGGGGTGAGGGGCCAGAGTTTAAAACCCGGGGCGAGGGGCTGGAGGTTATAACCCGGGGGCGAGGGGCTGGAGGTTATATACCGGGGGGCGAGGGCCAGAGGTTGTACACACGTGGTCAAAATTGTTGGTCCCCCTCGTTTAATGACAGAAAAACCCACAATGGTCAGATAAATAACTTCAATCTGACAAAAGTAATAATAAATAAAAGATCTATGAAAATGAACAGATGAAAGTCAGACATTGCTTTTCCACAGAATTACAAGAAATAAAACCTATGAAATCGGCCTGGACAGAAATGATGGAACCCCTGAAAATAATGTGGTAAGAGGGACATGTTAGATCGCGGTGTGTCCAGTAACTATCATCACAGGGGTCTACAGTCCTGGAGTCAGTGTGAGTGACCTGTATATAAGGCTACAGATATCACTGTGCTGTGTGCTGACATGGTGGTATCAGTATCACACTCAGCATGGACCAGAGGAAGCGAAGGAAAGAGTGGTCTCAGGAGATTAGGAAGAACATTATAGACAAACATGTTACAGGTAAAGGTTATAAGACGTCTCCAAGCAGCTGGATGTTCCTGTGACCACAGCTGCACGTATTATAAATGTAAGATCCATGGACTGTAGCCGACCTCCCTGGACGTGGCCGCAGGAGGAACATTGGTGACAAATCAAAGAGACGGATAATACGAATGGTAACAAAAGAGCCAGAAAAGCTTCTAAACAGATTAAAGGTGAACTTCAAGCTCAAGGAACATCAGTGTCAGATCGCACCATCCATCGTTGTATGAGCCAAAGAGGACTTCATGGGAGACGACCAAGGAGGACATCATTGTTGAGAAAAAATTATTATAAAGCCAGACTGGAATTTGCCAAACTACATGTTGACAAGCCACAAAGCTTCTGGGAGACTGTCCTATGGACAGATGAGACAAAAATGGAACTTTATGGCAAGGCACACCAGCTCTATGTTCACAGATGGAAAATGAAGCATATCAAGAAAAGAACACTGTCCCCACTGTGAAACATGGAGGAGGCTCTGTTATGTTCTGCAGCTGCTTTGCTGCATCTGGCACAGGGTGTCTAGAATTTGTGCAGGGTACAATGAAATCTCAAGACTATCAAGGGATTCCAGAGAGAAATGTGCTGCCGAGTGTCAGAAAGCGTGGTCTCAGTCACAGGTCATGGGTCTCGCAACAGGATAATGACCCAAAACAAAAAAGAGGAAACATTGGACTATTCTGAAGTGGCCTTCTATGACCCTAAATCCTATTGGAAAGAGCTGACACATGGCGTCTGGAGAAGGCAACCTTCACACACGAGACAACTGGAGCAGTTTGCTCTTGAGGAGCAGCCAGAATACCTGTCGGGAGGCGCAGAAGTCTCACTGACAGTTACAGGAATCGTGTGATTGCAGTGATTGCCTCATAGGTCGTGCAACAAAATATTACGTTAAGGAACCATCACTTCTGTCCAGGCCGATTTCATGAGGTTTATTTTAGAAAAAATTCTGTGGACGCATGGCTGAAAAGTAATGTCTGACTCTCATCTGTTCATTTTCATAGATCTTTCATTATTACCTTTGTCAGATTCAGGTTATTTCTGTGACCATTGTGGGTTTTCTGTCATTAATCGAGGGGGACCAACAATTTTGACCACATGTGTAGACCATTGGGCTCATGATGAATAATGGAGACAATGTAAGAGCAGGAAGCACACAATGAATCCGGCGCCTCTTACACGGACAGATAAACTGGTTCTAGGGGCAGTTCACACTGGCAATGACTGGGAGCGATGCTCTGCGGACAGCCTGTGCTCGGTGACCGGCAGTCAGATATTTGCCTCGTGTGAATGTTGTAAATCGGCCCAGCATTCTATGCTACAATACACAGTAGGATTCTGGGCTCCTTCTTGGCCAAACAATGTTCTCTCCGTGGAGTAAAGGAGAGAAGCTGAGGTTATGAGGCCACGTGTTCAGATCCAACCAGTCCGATCCGTTGTCCCTGGAAATGTTGGGGAACAGTCAGGCTGAAAACTTCGAAGTTTACTGCTCTGATCATCTCTTATGCTCCAGTCACATCCGGAGCTGCATTCTCAATTCTTCTAGCACCCAGGCTGCAAGACCTCGGGGCAGATGGCTGATCTGAAGTCTCGTATCCCACAATACAACCAAGCGGCTAACTGGCAAGGTCCGCACTAATGTAAAGGATTCTGCTATGTAGGGACTGCAGTGAGCGTCTCACAGAACGGACCCCCGAGCACACGGTCCATGGAGGGGGCTGCTACTTACCAGACAGTGGACATCCTCATCTCAGTCCTGCTCTTATTGGTTCCATTTTTAATACGGTTGGAGGATCCTTATATCTCATCATTTTATTTCTGATGCAAAACTGCAACTTGTTATGGTATGAAGTGTAAAATTATGTGCTGAGAAACCTCATAAAACATCTCCATTTACTGATACAGAGCTCCAAATCCCCTACATTGACTGAGTAACCTGATACAACCCTCTCTGCCTGCAGCCACCACTAGGGGGAGCTCCCTGTATACACAGATACATGATAAGATCCTGCCTGCAGCCACCACTAGGGGGAGCTCCCTGTATACAGAGATAGATGATAAGATTCTGTCTACAGCCACCACTAGGGGGAGCTCCCTGTATACAGAGATACATGATAAGATCCTGTCTGCAGTCACCACTAGGGGGAGCTCCCTGTATATAGAGATACATGATAAGATCCTGTCTGCAGCCACCACTAGGGGGAGCTCCCTGTATATAGAGATACATAAGATCCTGTCTGCAGCCACCACTAGGGGGAGCTCCCTGTATACAGAGGTACATGATAAGATCCTGTCTGCAGTCACCACTAGGGGGAGCTCCCTGTATATAGAGATACATAAGATCCTGTCTGCAGCCACCACTAGGGGGAGCTCCCTGTATACAGAGATACATGATAAGATCCTGTCTGCAGCCACTACTAAGGGGAGCTCCCTGTATACAGAGATACATGATAAGATTCTGTCTGCAGTCACCACTAGGGGGAGCTCCCTGTATACAGAGATACATGATAAGATCCTGTCTGCAGTCACCACTAGGGGGAGCTCCCTGTATACAGAGATACATGATAAGATCCTGTCTGCAGCCACCACTAGGGGGAGCTCCCTGTATACAGAGATACATGATAAGATCCTGTCTGCGGCCACCACTAGGGGGAGCTCCCTGTATACAGAGATACATGATAAGATCCTGTCTGCGGCCACCAGTAGGGGGAGCTCCCTGTATACAGAGATACATGATAAGATCCTGTCTGCAGCCACCACTAGGGGGAGCTCCCTGTATACAGAGATACATGATAAGATCCTGTCTGCAGTCACCACTAGGGGGAGCTCCCTGTATACAGAGATACATGATAAGATTCTGTCTGCAGTCACCACTAGGGGGAGCTCCCTGTATACAGAGATACATGATAAGATCCTGTCTACAGTCACCACTAGGGGGAGCTCCCTGTATACAGAGATACATGATAAGATCCTGTCTGCAGTCACCACTAGGGGGAGCTCCCTGTATACAGAGATACATGATAAGATCCTGTCTGCGGCCACCAGTAGGGGGAGCTCCCTGTATACAGAGATACATGATAAGATCCTGTCTGCAGCCACCACTAGGGGGAGCTCCCTGTATACAGAGATACATGATAAGATCCTGTCTGCAGTCACCACTAGGGGGAGCTCCCTGTATACAGAGATACATGATAAGATCCTGTCTGCAGTCACCACTAGGGGGAGCTCCCTGTATACAGAGATACATGACAAGATTCTGTCTGCAGTCACCACTAGGGGGAGCTCCCTGTATACAGAGATACATGATAAGATCCTGTCTACAGTCACCACTAGGGGGAGCACCCTGTATACAGAGATACATGATAAGATCCTGACTGCAGTCACCACTAGGGGGAGCTCCCTGTATACAGAGATACATGATAAGATCCTGTCTGCAGCCACCACTAGGGGGAGCTCCCTGTATATAGAGATACATAAGATCCTGTCTGCAGCCACCACTAGGGGGAGCTCCCTGTATACAGAGATACATGATAAGATCCTGTCTGCAGCCACTACTAAGGGGAGCTCCCTGTATACAGAGATACATGATAAGATTCTGTCTGCAGTCACCACTAGGGGGAGCTCCCTGTATACAGAGATACATGATAAGATCCTGTCTGCAGCCACCACTAGGGGGAGCTCCCTGTATACAGAGATACATGATAAGATTCTGTCTGCAGTCACCACTAGGGGGAGCTCCCTGTATACAGAGATACATGATAAGATCCTGTCTGCAGACACCACTAGGGGAGCTCCCTGTATACAGAGATACATGATAAGATCCTGTCTGCAGCCACCACTAGGGGGAGCTCCCTGTATACATACATGATAAGATCCTGACTGCAGCCACCACTAGGGGGAGCTCCCTGTATACAGAGATACATGATAAGATTCTGTCTGCAGTCACCACTAGGGGGAGCTCCCTGTATACAGAGATACATGATAAGATCCTGTCTGCAGCCACCACTAGGGGGAGCTCCCTGTATACAGAGATACATGATAAGATCCTGTCTGCAGCCAGCACTAGGGGGAGCTCCCTGTACACAGAGATACATGATAAGATCCTGTCTGCAGCCACCACTAGGGGGAGCTCCCTGTATACAGAGATACATGATAAGATCCTGCCTGCAGTCACCACTAGGGGGAGCTCCCTGTATACAGAGATACATGATAAGATCCTGTCTGCAGTCACCACTAGGGGGAGCTCCCTGTATACAGAGATACATGATAAGATCCTGTCTGCAGCCACCACTAGGGGGAGCTCCCTGTATACAGAGATGCATGATAAGATCCTGTCTGCAGTCACCACTAGGGGGAGCTCCCTGTATACAGAGATGCATGATAAGATCCTGTCTGCAGTCACCACTAGGGGGAGCTCCCTGTATACAGAGATGCATGATAAGATCCTGTCTGCAGCCACCACTAGGGGGAGCTCCCTGTATACAGAGATACATGATAAGATCCTGTCTGCAGACACCACTAGGGGAGCTCCCTGTATACAGAGATACATGATAAGATCCTGTCTGCAGCCACCACTAGGGGGAGCTCCCTGTACACAGAGATACATAAGATCCTGTCTGCAGCCACCACTAGGGGGAGCTCCCTGTACACAGAGATACATAAGATCCTGTCTGCAGTCACCACTAGGGGGAGCTCCCTGTATACAGAGATACATGATAAGATCCTGTCTGCAGCCACCACTAGGGGGAGCTCCCTGTATACAGAGATACATGATAAGATCCTGTCTGCAGTCACCACTAGGGGGAGCTCCCTGTATACAGAGATACATGATAAGATCCTGTCTGCAGCCACCACTAGGGGGAGCTCCCTGTATACAGAGATACATGATAAGATCCTATCTGCAGCCACCACTAGGGGGAGCTCCCTGTATACAGAGATACATGATAAGATCCTGTCTGCAGTCACCACTAGGGGGAGCTCCCTGTATACAGAGATACATGATAAGATCCTGTCTGCAGTCACCACTAGGGGGAGCTCCCTGTATACAGAGATACATGATAAGATCCTGTCTGCAGCCACCACTAGGGGGAGCTCCCTGTATACAGATACATGATAAGATCCTGTCTGCAGCCACCACTAGGGGGAGCTCCCTGTATACAGAGATACATGATAAGATCCTGTCTGCAGTCACCACTAGGGGGAGCTCCCTGTATACAGAGATACATGATAAGATCCTGTCTGCAGTCACCACTAGGGGGAGCTCCCTGTATACAGATACATGATAAGATCCTGTCTGCAGTCACCACTAGGGGGAGCTCCCTGTATACAGAGATACATGATAAGATCCTGTCTGCAGCCACCACTAGGGGGAGCTCCCTGTATACAGAGATACATGATAAGATCCTGTCTGCAGCCACCACTAGGGGGAGCTCCCTGTATACAGAGATACATGATAAGATCCTATCTGCAGCCACCACTAGGGGGAGCTCCCTGTATACAGAGATACATGATAAGATCCTGTCTGCAGTCACCACTAGGGGGAGCTCCCTGTATACAGAGATACATGATAAGATCCTGTCTGCAGTCACCACTAGGGGGAGCTCCCTGTATATAGATACACTGAACTCAATAATCCTGCAGTATTAAGTGATCTCCCTCTAGTGGTCGCTGCAGGACGCACAGAATATGTGTTGATGTCTGTGAAGGGGAATTGAAGCTCTTACATGACCTGTTCCCCTGTGGCCATGACTGTACGCTCACACGTGGGGAATGTGCTCTATAGTAGCACAGGCATTTCTTGAACAGATCACTTTTTATATCTATATTCGGAATATATCCGTGAACCCATTTAGGATATGTAGACTTTCAAACCATTTTCATGGCTTCCATGCTTCTAAAATACAGAAGTTTCCATCCACTCTATATGAAGACACATCTGCAGGTTTCTCTCACTATCTGACATGAAATCTGAATAAACCTTTCCCGTTTTAGGACAATCAGGATTACCATAATTATTAATATTTGCCAAATGCCAGAATAATGAGAGGGAAGGTTTTAAGGCATTGTTATTACTTACTGCAAAGTCAAAAGTTTCCATACAATAAGATTATTAGGCCTGTATACAATTCTGGACTGCCTCATATGATGATGTCATGTGTTTGGAAGCTTCTGAGGTTTTTTGGCAACATCTGAGTTAATTAGAGACACCTGTGGATGTATTTTCATGCACACCTGAAACACACTGCTTTTTTTGTGTAGCATCATGGGAAAGTCTCAAGACATCAGCCAAGATATCAGGAAGAGAATTGTGGACTTGCACAAGTCTGGCTCATCCTTGGGTACAATTTCACGATACCTGAAGGTGCCTCAGTCATCTGTACAAACAATTATACACAAGTACAAACAATACGGGAATGTCCAGCCATCATACCGCTCAGGTAGGAGACGGGTTCTGTGTCCCAGTGATGAAAGTGCTTTTGGGACGACGTGCATATCAACCCAAGGACAAAAGCAAAAAGACCTTGTGAAGATGATGGCAGAAGCTGGTAAGACTGTGTCAGTATCCACAGTGAAACGAGTACTGTATCAATATGGGCTGAAAGGCCTCTCTGCCAGGAAGAAGCCATTACTCCAAAAGAAACATAAAAAAAGCCAGATTAATGTCTGTAAATGCACACAGGAACAAAGACTTTAATTTTTGGAGACCTGTCCTGTGGTCTGATGGAACTAAAATTGAACTTTTTGGGCATAATGACCATCGCTACGTTTGGAGGAAAAAGGGAGAAGCTTGGAAGCCCAAGAACACCATCCCCACTGTGAAACACGGTGGTGGCAGTGTCATGTTGTGGGGTTGTTTTACTGCAGGAAGGACTGGTGCCCTTCACAAAATAGGTGACATCAAGATAAAAGAAGATTATGTGGCAATACTGAAGCGACATCTCAAGACATCAGCCAGGAAGCTAAAGATTGGGCGGAAATGGGTCTTCCAAATGGACAATGACCCGAAGCATACTGCTAAAATGGTAACAAAGGGGCTTCAGGATAACAAAGTCAGTGTTTTGGAGCGGTCATCACAAAGCCGTGATCTCAATCCTAGTGAAAATTTATGGTTAAAGCTGAAAACGCCGGTGCAAGCAAAGCTAGGAAATGCAAGCACGGTCACAGGAGCGCTGAAATGAAGCCAGGACAAGACTATTGGTGTAAACCACAATGCGTTTCGATGGTACCCCGCCTTCATCAGGTGGAAGTTTTATTCGCTCCTTCAAGAAGGTGCACGACTGGAGCTGCGTTGAATCCTGCTTCCCTTTTTAACTCCCTCATTGCCCTCACAGCGCTCCTAGTAGACCGCAAGCAAAGCGACCTACAAACCTGGATCAGTTACACCAGTGTTGCCAGGAGGAATGGGCCCAAATTCTGATCAACTATTGTGAGAAGTTTGTGGAAGGAGATCCCAAACGTTAAACCCAAGTCACCAAATACTAATGAAATGGATGGAAACATTTGACTTTGCAGTAAGTAATAAAATGCCTTAACACATTCTCTCTCTCATTATTTTAGCATTTGACAAATATTAATAATTATGGTAATCCTAATTGGCCTAAAACGGGAAAGGTTTATTCTGATTTTATGTCAGATATTGAGAAAAACCTGCAGATGTGTCTTTCTATATAGTGGATGGAAACTTCTGGTTTCAACTGTATATATATAGAGAGATACAGACAGATAGATTAATAGATACAAAAAGATAAAATATAAATATGTGAGATATATAATCAGTACTTTGTGTGTAGTTTACTGTGCATGGTTTTTTTAGTAAATAAATTCATTTCGGGGAAAAAATGGCATGGGATCTTATTAAGGCATGGGATTTTATTAACCAGCAGAGGGAAAGCGGACAGCTGGAGGCATATGTCTATAGCCTGGGAAGGGGGTAATACCCATGGAGCTTCCCATGCTATTAATATCAGCTCACAGCTTTATACTTAGCATTTTCTGGTTATTAAAATAGAGGACCATGCCCCAAAAAATGACATACGGTCCCCTATAATTAATAACCAGCAAAGCCTAGACAGACAGATACGGGCTTATATTAATAGCCTAGGAAGGGGCCATGAATACAGACATCAGAAATGGCGCATCCATAAGATGCACCAAATATGGCACTTAGCCTCGCTCTTCTTACTTGCCCTGGTGTGGTGGTAAGTGTGGTGATAGTTGGGGGGTGTTGATGTCACTTTTGTGTTGTCAGATGACATCACGCCCAGGGGTTAGTAATGAAGAGGCCTCTATAAGACTCCCCCATTACTAACCCCATAGTCATATTGCATAAAAACACACACCCAGAATAAAGTCCTTTAACTCAAATAATGACACAGACTCCTTTAATCCATCTTAAGTAAACCATACTTACGACATTGCCCATTCCAGTGAAGCCAACGTCCCCTGAAAGAGAATTATAATGTTGCCGAGAAAATAATAATTCATTTGTCCCCCGACGGGTCTAGCTCCGCTACATCTAGGTGGCAGGCTGCATGGTTGCATGATGGTATTATACAGTCTGCCATCCAGCAGAGACTCTGAGCTGTGCGTGCTTGCTCAGCTTAGTGCCTCGTGGTGAACTCCTTTCACCTTACTGACATCACCGCGACCATGCTAAAGTTCTCACGCTCGCGTTGCCTTCGGAAAGGTCCTGTGAGTTCACAGCCAATTAACTTAGTTCAGCTTACTAAGCACGAATGCCGTTAACACTTTTCTCGCGCTGACGTCAGTGAGTTGAAATTAGTTAATTGGCTGTGACCTCCTAGAACCTTTCTGACGGCACAGCGAGTGTGAGAACTTTCTCACTCTCGTGTAGACATCAGTGAGTTGAAAGGAGTTCACTGCGAGACACTGAGCTGAGCAAGCATGCACAGCTCAGTGTCTCTCCTGGATGGCAGGCTGAATAGTTACATCTAGCGTCGCTGGACAAATGGATTATGTTACAGGAGACATTGGCTTCACTGCAATGGTCGATGACGTGAGTATGGTTTAACGTACATTCATTAAAGGAGTCAGTGTCATTCTTTCCATGAAAGGACTTTATTCTTGTTGTGTTTTTTTTTTACACAATTTCACTATGATGGTTAATAATGGAGGAGTTTTATAGACGCCTCTCCATTACTAACCTCTGACAATACAAAGGTGACATCAACCCCCGCAAGTATTACTCCACTTGCCACCGAGCCAAAGCAAGTGGGACGAGCAAGGCTAAGTGCCAGAATGGGCACATATTATGGATAAGCCATTTCTGCTGAGAGCTGATGTTTTTAGTCTGGGAGGGGGCCAATATCCATGTCCCCCTTCTAGGCTATTAATATCAGCCCGCCGCTGTTTGCCCTAGCCTATGCTGGTTATTAAATATAGAGGGACCCTATGTCATTTTTTTGAGGGGGTTCCCCATTTAAATACCCAGGAAAGGCAAAGTATACAGTTGTGAGCTGATATTAATAGCCTGGGAAGCTCCATGGGTATTACCCACTTCCTAGGCTATAAACACCTTGCTCCTGCTTTCCACTTTCCCTCTGCTGTTTAAGAAAATTTTGCGGGAGCCCACGCCATTTAAGAAAAAAATTAATATTTTAAAAAATAAATGTACAGTAAACTACACATGCACTGTACTAATGTCAAGACAACCGTGATAGAAATGCCACCGTGTGGTCTCGGGTGCGGACCCCCATCCCTCCCAGACAAAAGACATCAGGTAAGTACACACACAAAGAGACATGACTGTTTACTTCACAAAAACACATTAGGGGGTGAGGGGGATTTTCTGATCTTATTTTTTTTTTCTTCTTTTTCTTTTTTTTTTCAGCAGCACAATAATAATAATAAAAAACAAAACACAAAGAAACCAACAAACGAAAACAAATAAAGACGACACGCTGTTTTTTCAAACCGAGAAATTCAGATTTTTTTTCTTCTCTTTTTCACGGTTTCTGCTGTAATTTTTTTTTCACATTTTTGTAACATGCAAGCAGTTTTTGTTTTTTTCAGAATTTTTTTTTTTTCATTTTTCGACCTTAAAACAACTTTTTTTTTTTTTTTTGCAATTCACATTTTTTTTTTTTCAACCGAGACGTTTTTTTTTTTCTAAAACATCGAAAAAAAAATGTTTCATACGGCAGGAAAGAAGGAAGGAAGGGAGGTAGGGAGGAAGCGGAAGAATTCACACCCTTTAGTCTTCTAAGTTTAGGATGTACCGGACGGAGCGGGAAGGTGTCACGTGCCGCACGCCATCGTGGTATATCCCCACCACCACAAGACAGGTTTGGACGTCTCTGCTCTCGTAGAAGGTCAGCCGTCTTTCCAAGGACTTTTCGGAGGTGAATTTTGGGGTCAAATCCTCTCTCGGAGTGATCTTACAAGTCACGACTTTTTTTACTCCAGTTTTCAAAAAAAAAATTTGCTTTGGTATCTTGTCTCTCTGGATGACCATTTTGTACCGAGATTATCGGTTTCCGCCATTTTCTTGGACAATACTGCATAAAGTCAACGTGATGCGGGAGATGCGTTGGGATCTTCTCGCTTTTTGAGACCGACTCCTCGGACATTTCTCGGAGACACAAGACACACTGACCCCCTTCCCTCCCGCTCCCTGTCAACGGGATCCCTCCCCAATTGCAATTTCAATGATCCCTCGCGATCGGAGACGCTTGTGAAAAAAATGAAACAAACATGCAAATTTTCAAGGCCGCTAACGGAGAAAAACATTTACAGCAAATCCAAAGACGAAAAAAAAAAAAGCCAATTAAGACACCCAGAGATCCGAGGGGGCACGACACACACAATGGGACCAGAGACGTTCATACGATATGGCTGCTGAGGGCGGCCATTTTGAAACTGGCTTCTTACTGGACACTCTTATTGTTAACATGCTGCGGACGCATCGTCGTAAAGACAGTCATCGCTCTCCAATGAATCTATCACTAAAGGAGGAAGGGACGCGGCCGGTGCCGAGCACCGGAGGGAAAAAAATAAATAAAATTATATATATATAAGGCTTCGTGAGGAGAGGAGCAAGTTCGGTTGTGATCTGCATATTAAAAAAATAAAACAAAATCCATATACCACGCACGAGAGGACGCTAACTACCCCCCTGCTAGATCTAGAGGTCCTCATTTAAAAAAAAAAAAAATTCAGCCGCGACGGTAGACGTCAGACATCCCCGATTACGGACTGAATATTGTTCAATTTAATATATATATATTTTTTTAAATTTAAATCTCTATATATTTATTTATATGAAATAATTCAATATTAAAGCTGAAGGCAGGACGGACCACGTGTCAAAAAAAACAAAACAAAAAAACAAAACAATGAAATCTGCATAGATACAGTAAAGGAAGCCTCCTCGTTGGCTGAGGGGCAGCCATTTTAATCTGTCACCTAAGCTACTGATGATATGTGACGGATGCTGACAGGTTGATGGCTGGCTACCTTCTAGTGGAAACAGGGAAAAAAAATTGTCTAATTGTCTACATTTGAGACGTCATGCTCTGAACACGACTGGAGTTCAAAATGGCCGCCCCGGTTGAGTTCTTGGCCGGAGCTGTTGGTTCTTGCATGCACACGAGAGGCTGCCTGTCTTTTTTTTTTTCTCCTCTCCTCCACCCCACCACTGGTGAAAAGGTTTTATTTTTGCTTACTTTTTTTTTTTATATATTTTTTTGTTTTTCGGGACCAAAGAGACTTGTACTATCCACAGAGACGGGCTCGATTCATGCAAAGGCGACGGAGGGACGGAAGGGAGGAAGAGCGCGGAGGGGCCGTGTGTGCTGCTGACAGTGTTTTGGGGACTCGGATTGGGCAGATTTCACTCTCTCCTGCCTCAGATGTGTTAGTCCTGGCGGCGGCTGACACGCACCTACGCTATTGTTTGTGTGCGGCAAAAAAAAGAAAGAAGAATTATAAAAAACAAGGAAAAGTGCGCGACACTCGAGTCCTGACCGACGAGCCTCCGTCCTGCTTTTCGACAGCTGTGAGGTCAGAGTACTTTATTGCTGTGTGACGAGATGAGTGCCGCATACGCACTCTCGCTGCCTGTTCTGTCGCACGCCAGGGTCAGCGGGAACATCGCTGAACACAGCGGGAAAAGGGAAGAACTTTGGTTTTCGGAATCATCGAGCGGAACCCAGGAGACAACATCGGAGATTGGACGCGATCATTTCTTGCATATTTCTAGAGCGAAACGAGACGGACGTCTGGGTGTCAGATGCCGCCCGTACTCCTGGCGGTAGTTTCCCAGGAAGTGAGGAGTGCAACTGAAAAAAATGGCTCCCCCACCCAGTATCCGAACACTGATTTATACAGGAGCAAACTGGGAAATCCTAAAAGGAGCTTATAATACAGAGGACAGAGAGGAGATGACGCCGTCGTAACATATGGCGCGGGCGGCTGCTGGGAAGGGTAACGACTTGTGGCTGCGCAGGTAATAAGGCAATGGCGGAGGATCGGAGAATTACAAGGGCCGGGATAAAGGATGAGGTGAAGGGCGAGCAGCGGATGAGAAGATGCGGCAATGCTTCCCCTGCCTATTGCTACCGCTGCAGAACACACAAGCTCACTCAGCCACGCGGCGTTCAGCATGCTATCCACGTAGTATCCAGCGCCGACTCGAGGACGGCCATTTTCCGAGACGCACAATTCGCAGCTCACGTGCCCCCCACCCAACCCCAGCACTCACATCACCGGAAGAGATCTGATCGCACACGACACAGACGAACACACTCAGCCACCAGTCAAGAGAAAAGGACAATTTAAAGCGCCGGGTCGGACCCACTGTCCACCCCACACGTCCAGGGGTCCCCGCGGAACACGTCCAGCAACGTCAAATACGAGTACAGTTTTGTTTTGACAAACGGGATAACAAAGAATAAAAGTGAGAACAAAAAAAAAAAAAAAAACGGGAAACAGACACCGAGGAAGAAAGAAAAAGATTTGGGAATTTTTGGCCCTTTTTTCGCCCCCAGCTCCTGTGGGTGACAGGTGAAGATTTGGCTTTAGGTTGACATCAGTTAACACTGCTAAAGGGTTGGGGGGTGGAGTGACCCCATAATATGCGCCCCACGCCGCGTAACACGGAATTAGCTGATGGTAACCTAACTCCCGAGTGAAACCCACAGAGGCGAAAATGGGCGTCCGCACTCACAGCTGCCTGATCTGTGCGTAAATTCCAATACTTGTCATGTACGTTATATTGTATCTCTTTTTTTTTGTTTTGTTTCTTTTTTTGTGTTTCGCTATTTTTCGTTATCTTTCCGTTTGCTTTGTGCATTTGTTTTTATTTTCAGAATCCCAATGTCCCCCCGATGGAGGAGGCGAGAACGACACCCAGCACCACACAACAGATTATGATCATGATCTTCTTCTACATACCCAACGGCATCAGAAGCAGAGGAAAGGGCGGAGAGACAGGAATGTGGGCGGACAGGAAGTGGAGGAGAAAGGGTGGAGAACAAGGGATGTGGGCGGACAGGAAGTGGAAGAGAAAGGGTGGAGAACAGGCAATGTGGGCGGACAGGAAGTGGAGGAAAAAGAGTGGAGAACAAGGAATGTGGGCGGACAGGAAGTGGAGGAGAAAGGGTGGAGAACAAGGGATGTGGGCGGACGGGAAGTGGAAGAGAAAGGGTGGAGAACAGGCAATGTGGGCGGACAGGAAGTGGAGGAAAAAGAGTGGAGAACAGGGAATGTGGGCGGACAGGAAGTGGAGGAGAAAGGGTGGAGAACAAGGGATGTGGGTGGACGGGAAGTGGAAGAGAAAGGGTGGAGAACAGGCAATGTGGGCGGACAGGAAGTGGAGGAAAAAGAGTGGAGATCAAGGAATGTGGGCGGACAGGAAGTGGAGGAGAAAGGGTGGAGAACAGGGAATGTGGGAGGACAGAAAGTGGAGGAAAAAGAGTGGAGAACAAGGAATGTGAGCGGACAGGAAGTGGAGGAGAAAGGGTGGAGAACAAGGAATGTGGGCGGACAGGAAGTGGAGAAAGGGTGGAGAACATGGAATGTGGGTGGACAGGAAGTGGAGGAGAAAGGGTGGAGAACAGGGAATGTGGGCAGACAGGAAGTGCAAGAGAGATGTGGGCGGACAAAAAGTGGAGGAGACAGTGAAGAACAAGGAATGTGGGAGTACAGGAAGCGGAGGGGAGAGGGTGGAGACCAAGGAATGTGGGTGCACAGTTAGTGGAGGAGAAAAGGTGGAGAACAAGGAATGTGGGCAGACAGGAATTGGAGGAGAAAGGGCGAAGAACAAGGAATGTGTACGGACGGGAAGCGGAGAAAAGGTGGAGAACAAGGAATGTGGGTGGACAGGAAGTGGAGGAGAAAAGGTGGAGAACAAGGAATGTGGGTGGACAGGAAGTGGAAAACATAGGTTGGAGAACAAGGAATGTGGGTGGACACGAAGTGGAGGAGAAAAGGTGGAGAACAAGGAATGTGGGTGGACAGGAAGTGGAGGAGAAAAGGTGGAGAACAAGGAATGTGGGTGGACAGGAAGTGGAAAACATAGGTTGGAGAACAAGGAATGTGGGTGGACACGAAGTGGAGGAGAAAAGGTGGAGAACAAGGAATGTGGGTGGACAGGAAGTGGAAGAGAAAGGGTGGAGAACAAGTAATGTGGGTGGACAGGAAATGGAAAACAGAGGTTGGAGAACAAGGAATGTGGGAGGACAGGAAGTGGAGGAGAGAGAGTGGAGAACAAGGAATGTGGGAGCACAGGAAGTGGAAAAGAAAAGAGAGGATGGAGAACAAGGAATGTGGGGAGCAGGAAGTGGAAGAGACGAAAAGACGAAAGAAAAGGCGGAGAACATGGAATATGGTAAGCCAGAAAGTGGTGGAGAGCAGGATGGAGAAAAAGGTGGAAAACGAGGAATGTGAAAGGACAGAATATCGTGGAGGGAGGGCAAAAAACAACAAGTGTGGACAGCGAAAAGTGGGCAGACGAGAAGTTTAGGAGAGAGGTTGAAGAACAAAGAATGTTGGTGGACACGAAGTGGGGAGAGAGATCCGAAAGGAAAGGCGGAGAAAGAGTAATATGGGTGGACAAGAAATGGAGGAGAGCAGGGTGGAGACAAATGTGGAAAACGAGAGAGGACAGGAAGTGGAAGAAAGAGGGTTGTAAGAAAAGGCAAAAAAGGAGGAATATGGGCAGACAGGAGGTGAAGGATGAAGAGCATGGTGGAAGAAAAGGCAGAGAAAAAAGGAATATAGGTGGACAAGAAGTGGAAGAGAGCAGACAGAACGAAAGATGAAAGGAGAACAACGTGGGCGGACAGGAAGTGGAGGGAGAGGGGCATTAGAAAAGGAGGAGAATGAGGAATATGGGTGGACAGGAAGTGGAGGAGAGCCGGGAAACAAGGAAATGGCGGAGAACGAAATACATTGATGAAGGAAGAGATCAAAGGAAAAGGAAGCAAAAGAGAGCGATGAGCAAGTCCAAGGAGATGAGACAGTCAAGTTACACGTAGGGTTAGAATTAGGGTGAAGGCAGGGACGATGGTGAAAAGAATACCCGAAGAGAAGAGACAGAACAGAGGGATGCGAGACAGGAGATATGAGATAGAGAGACGTAAGACAGCAAGATGAGACGTAAGATGATTTTAGACAGTGCAAAGACACAGGAGACAGATGAAATGAGACATCGAGGGTATGAGGCAGAGCAAGAAAAGACGGGAGATAGAGATGATATGGAGAGACAGCGGAGATGATGGAGGGAGAGAAGAGAGAGAGAAGAAATTGTCAGCAGTGTTATAAAGGACAGAGACAGACATTGCAGAGCAGTAATAATACGACGTCCGTCCGCCCTGCAGCTACAGTCGCTCTGTACACTCCACACGTCAGTCCGTCCAGCTGTTTACACGGGGTCCGCGCTCCTCTACCAGCGCTCCGGTCACTACTCACCCTTCGTGCTTTGCTCTGGTATTTCACAGCTTTCTTGGTGTCAGACACTGCTCGCTCCACATAGTCCACCGAGTGCTCCACGTTATACTCAATGCGATCTATCATCTCCCCCTGGGAAGAGACACCGCCAGTCATTATCCCCCACCGGTACGATCGGCCTCGGCCTGGGGGGCGACTATGGGCCCGGCCCGGCTCACCTGACTCTCCACCAGCATAGCCATGTCTACGAACATGTCGTGGAGCTCCCGGATGCTGGTCTCCAGCTTGATGATCTCGTTGTGTCGCGTCTCGATCTCGTTTAGAGCTTGTTTGGTCATCTGAGAGTCCATCTTGATCTGCGGGAGAAGAACGAGGCCGCCTGTCAGGACTTTGCGTTACCTTATGCTCCTATTTTGGACGAGGCTACGTCTAGGTGGTTTCTGAGGGTCGCGCCTGCCCCACTCATTCCTGAGGTTACGGACTGTCAGGCTGCGTGCTCCACCCATACATTTCCATGGCGGGTGATGATGATATGGCATGGACACCCCTCCCCGATACGATCCCCAGTACACACATCATCTGTGAATATGGCCAGCTTCCCACTCTCCAGCATGTCTTCCAGCTCCTCGTTGGTCGTGGTTCTCCCAGCTGCCAGGAAGAATTACAAGAGGGTCAGGACATTTCCAGCACATCGAGTCCCCCCCATGGCCGCCCCTTCATGTGTACGCACTGATCTCCAGCTGTCTCTGGATACGGTCCTTGCAGCGGTCTCGGTATTTAGACTGCGTTGCGTTGTATTCTGTCATCACCTCCACAAATTTACGGGACAGAGTGGAATGCTGAGAAACGGGAAAGAGCGAAAGGGAGATGTGAAAGGCACGGGTGGTCCGACGACTACAGCACAATAACAAGGGTCCGTCCTATCCCGATCCTATACGTGCGCTCCATGGACCTTGTGCAGATGCAAGAAGCACTTTTGTGGAAATATATCACTTTTTTATCACTTTTTATTTCCTTCTTTGTTACACAAAACAAAAAAAAACAGCAATTCTGACCCTTTTTTCTATACTGTAAGGTGCTGATTTTACCGTGTGGCAATTCCCATCTCACATCTTTTACATATTCTATTTTATACAGAACATTATATCTTTCATTTTGATCTATTTTTTCTAAAAACGTAACTCTACTTTATCTAGCCACTTAGATGTCGCCGACAACACTGACTGCAACATCTGAGGGGATTAAACGGCCGCGATCAGAGTTGTCTCCTTTCTACCATGATGTAATACTACAGTGGCTTACAAAATTATTCACCCCCCCATCCCTTGGCATTTTTTGTATTTTGCTTCCTCACAACCTGGAATTTCACTGTTTCTTCAGGGTTTCCATTAGTTCACGTAAAGAACGTGCCGACAGCTGTGAACATTTGGTTTTATTTTCCTTGTGAAGCAAACAACAAATAGGACAAAATATCTGAAAACCTCAGTGTGCAGAACTATTCACCCCCTAAAGTCAGTACTGTGTAGAGCCTCCTTTTGCAGCAATTACAGCTGCAGACACTTTGGATAAGTCTCTATGAGCTTTCCACATCTGAACACTGGGATTTTTGCTTTTTCCTGAAGGAAAAACGTCTCCAGGTCCTTCAGGTTAGATGTTTCTTCTGGTGAACAGCGATCTTCACGTCTGACCACAGATTCTCCAGTGGATGAAGGTTTGGGCTGGGACTCGGCCGCTCCAGAACATTTACACGTCTCCCCTTACAACACTCAGTGTGGCTTTAGCAGTATGCTTTGGGTCATTGTATTGTTGGAAGGTGAATCTCCGTCCTGGTCTCACATCACTGAAACAGGATTTCCTCAAGAACATTTCCGTATTTCATACCATCTTCCCCCTCTACTTGGACTATTTTCCTGTCCCTGCTGCCGAAAAACCTCCCCACAGCATGATGCTGCCACCACCATGATTCACTGTGGGGATGGGCTTGTTGGCCAAAAAAGTTCCATTTTGGACTCCTCTGACCACAGCACCTTCCTCTGTACATTTGTGGAGTCTCCCACATGTCTTTTCTCATACTCAAAACGAACCTTACAATTTTTGTATGTAAGTAAAGACTTTTTCTGCCCACTCTTCCATAAAGGCCACCTCTATGGAGTGTACGGCTTATTGTTGTTGTATGGACAGATACCGAACTCTCTGCTTGGGAACTCTGCTGCTCCTTCAGGATTACCTCTGATCTCTGTGCTGCCTCTCTGATTAATGCCCCCTTGCCCGGGGTGAGAGTTTTGGCCCTCTCTTGGCAGGTTTGTTGTGTACCATGTTCTTTCCATTTGATGATAAGGACTGTGATGGTGCTCCGGAGATCATCAGAGATTGGGATATTTTTTTTTTTTTATAACCCAGTCCTGATTTGTACCTCTCAACAACGTCATCCCTGACTTGTTTGGAGATCTCCTTGGTCTTCATGGTATTGTATGGAGATCTCCATGGTCTTCATGGTGTTCATGGTGTTGTGTTTGGAGATCTCCTTGGTCTTGTTTGGAGATCTTCTTGGTATTCATGGTATTGCATGGAGATCTCCTTGGTCTTCATGGTGTTGTTTGGAGATCTCCTTGGTCTTCATGGTGGCATTTGGCGATCTCCTTGGTCTTCATGGTGTTTGGAGATCTCCTTGGTCTTCATGGTGGTGTTTGACGATCTCCTTGGTCTTCATGGTGTTGTTTGGAGATCTCCTTGGTCTTCATGGTATTGTTTGGAGATCTCCTTGGTCTTCACGGTAGTGTTTGGAGATCTCCTTGGTCTTCACGGTGGTGTTTGGAGATCTCCTTGGTCTTCATGGTGGTGTTTGGAGATCTCCTTGATCTTCATGGTGTTGTTTGGAGATCTCCTTGGTCTCCATGGTGTTGTTTGGAGATCTCCTGGGTCTTCACGGTAGTGTTTGGAGATCTCCTTGGTCTTCACGGTGGTGTTTGGAGATCTCCTTGGTCTTCATGGTGGTGTTTGGAGATCTCCTAGATCTTCGTGGTTTTGTTTGGGGATCTCCTTGATTTTCATGGTGTTGTTTGGAGATCTCCTTGGTCTTCACGGTAGTGTTTGGAGATCTCCTTGGTCTTCATGGTGTTGCTTAGAGATCTCCTCGGTCTTCATGGTGGTGTTTGGAGATCTCCTTGGTCTTTATGGTGGAGCTTAGAGATCTCCTTGGTCTTCATGGTGGTGTTTGGAGATCTCCTTGGTCTTCGTGGTGTTGTTTGGTTAGTGGGTCCGCTGGTTAATTGTCCTGCAGGCTCTGTGGCCTTTCAGAGAAGGTAAAGTATATACTGACGGACATGTGACCCTTACATTGCACACAGGGGACTTCCTGTCACTAAGCATGGGACTTATGAAGGTCATTGCTTGCACCAGAAATTTTAAGGGGCTTCATAGCAAAAGGGATGAATACATATGCACATGCCAACTTTTAGTTATTTGATTCCATAAATTTAATTGATGCTTATATTTTTCTCACTTCACTAACGTACACTATATAGTGCTCATACATCACACACAAATCCGATTACAGAAATATTTACACACAGGTTGTAATGTAACTAAATAGGTAAAAAGCAAAGGGGGTGAATACTTTTGCAAGACACTGTAAGAGTGCAGAAAGGGGTTGAGTATATATATATATATATATCTATATCATTACGCAATCTTATTGCGGGACTGATACTGAAGAAGAGTCCTGCTCCGCGGCGCCCCCTACCTGTGTTTTCCGGATGCGCAGGTCGGCTGAGGAGCGGTTCAGTCCTTCCTCCTGCTCGATGCTCTGCTCAATGGCTGTAAGGAAGGAGTGAGAGAAGGTGAGAGACGCTCCAGTAAAGCCCCCGCACCGTAGGACCGGAACACTGACCTTTCAACTTAGAGCGCACTTTGTTGGCCGTTTTTTTTATGTCGGCTGTAAGATCCTCCAGTTCTTGCTTGGTTTCTGGATAGAAAGAGAAGAAAAGTAACCTCTCCGCCATAATATATCCAAGGTGTATCGAACAGAGGTCAACCACTTCACAGACTATGCCCACTATACAGGGGCACATGACTCTGCTAAACAGAATCAGAATGTGGGGGGCACATGCTGAATGTCGCCTTAAAGGGGTTTTTACCCCCTTTACAGATGGATATTGTCAGAAAGTCCATCTAGCAACAAGCTCCTTTGCAACTTACTGCTTATTAAAATTTGCAGACGTTTTTAAGATATTAACACTTTGCTTTTGTTTACTGTTTGTTGCCATGGAGACCGACCACCACTGCTGTCTAGCTTATAAGCAGCGCGCTGAAGCTGGCCCAGTTAGGAAGTAACAGAGTGCTCCTGTGTTCTTAGCTTCAATCCAGTGTGCACAAGCTCAATAGAAAGAGCTTGTAAGCACGAGGCATGTTCTGCTGGCTAGTAGTGGTGGTCGGTCTCCAAGGCAACGATCTGTAAGCAAAAGAGTTAATATCTCAAAAATGACTGAAAATTTTAATAAGAAGTAAACCACAAAAATGTTTGCATTTACAGTGACTATCCGACAGTAAGTATTTCTGAAGTTGGGGAAGAACCCTTTAATCCTCCTGGCGACTTACTCTCATCGGGGTTGGGGGCTGCCAAGATGGCGCTATGCTGTTTCTTCACTTGTTCCACGTCTTCTGAGAGCTTCTCGATGCATCCTCGGATCTCCTCCACCTGAGGACCAAAGGTGCCACATATCAGCGAGCGGGTGTCGGAGGCCACGACCGTGCCGTAACGGCGGGGAAGGATTCAGGGGATTAAATGTCTTTATTTTCTCGTCTTGAACAGTAATTACTTTAATTTGTTATGTGGCCGGTGGCGACAGGCGACTTCCCCAGGACGCGGAGCGCGAACGTCTGATTACTCCGCGCACTGATTATCTGATAATTATAGGGAAACCACCGGGGGTCGCGTGTAGCTGTCACTGCCGGATACAACATCATGTGCGGAGTGTCCGGGATAATAATGGTACGAAACGGTGATAAAGAACCGCACAACACCGACACATGAACCTCGTGGCGGGAAATCCGCAGCCACTGTATCACGTAGAGAAAAAGCATCATGGCTACTAAATGTAGCGACCCACCTGCTCGAAGAATTCATCCATAAAGTGGTCCCGATCCACATGTACGATCTCCTCATCGTCATCGCTATCTTTAGCCTGTGAGGGAGACAGAGAGAATCAGACGGGAGTATTCACGGTCACAGCACTGCAGGGAGGGGACTGACAGCACCGCAGGGAGGGGACTGACAGCACCGCAGGGAGGGGACTGACAGCCCTGCAGGGAGGGGACTGACAGCACCGCAGGGAGGGGACTGACAGCACCGCAGGGAGGGGACTGACAGCACCGCAGGGAGGGGACTGACAGCGCCGCAGGAAGGGTACTGACAGCCCTGCAGGGAGGGGACTGACAACGCTGCAGGGAGGGGACTGACAGCACCGCAGGGAGGGGACTGACAGCACCACAGGGAGGGGACTGACAGCACCGCAGGGAGGGTACTGACAGCCCTGCAGGGAGGGGACTGACAACGCTGCAGGGAGGGGACTGACAGCACCGCAGGAAGGGGACTGACAGCACCGCAGGAAGGGGACTGACAGCACTGCATGTAGGGGACTGACAGCACTGCAGGGAGGGGACTGACAGCCCTGCAGGGAGGGGACTGACAACGCTGCAGGGAGGGGACTGACAGCACTGCAGGGAGGGGACTGACAGCACTGCATGTAGGGGACTGACAGCACTGCAGGGAGGGGACTGACAGCGCTGCAGGGAGGGGACTGACAGCACCGCAGGAAGGGGACTGACAGCACTGCAGGGAGGGGACTGACAGCACTGCAGGGAGGGGACTGACAGCACCGCAGGAAGGGGACTGACAGCGCTGCAGGGAGGGGACTGACAGCACCACAGGGAGGGGACTGACAACACCGCAGGGAGGGGACTGACAGCCCTGCAGGGAGGGGACTGACAACGCTGCAGGGAGGGGACTGACAGCACCGCAGGGAGGGGACTGACAGCCCTGCAGGGAGGGGACTGACAGCACCACAGGGAGGGGACTGACAGCACTGCAGGGAGGGGACTGACAGCCCTGCAGGGAGGGGACTGACAACGCTGCAGGGAGGGGACTGACAGCACCGCAGGGAGGGGACTGACAGCCCTGCAGGGAGGGGACTGACAGCACTGCATGTAGGGGACTGACAGCACCGCAGGGAGGGGACTGACAGCACCGCAGGAAGGGGACTGACAGCACCGCAGGGAGGGGACTGACAGCCCTGCAGGGAGGGGACTGACAGCACCGCAGGAAGGGGACTGACAGCGCTGCAGGGAGGGGACTGACAGCACTGCAGGGAGAGGACTGACAGCCCTGCAGGGAGGGGACTGACAGCACTGCATGTAGGGGACTGACAGCACTGCAAGGAGGGGACTGACAGCACCACAGGAAGGGGACTGACAGCGCTGCAGGGAGGCGACTGACAGCACCGCCGGGAGGGGACTGACAGCACCGCCGGGAGGGGACTGACAGCTGTGATCTGATTGGCTAACTCCTCCTCTTTGTGGCGGTAGAAGGTTTTACAATCGGGTGCAGATAATAATGTGCGTCGTCTGCCCAGAGATCGTAATAACAGACATGGCCGCTGTACATGGAGTACAGCGGTGATTATAGGGGGAGCACACAGAGGGGGGCACGCTGAGCTGCTAGTTACCACCCAGCTTGCTAACATCCACATGAACAATACTTTATCTTTAGCCATTTCTCTAGGTTAAAGGGTTAATCAGTGGGGGCCGAGAGGTATATTTAGTAACAGGACGGAGACCACAGTCAGACTGACAAGGTCACACAGGCGGCATCTGAGGACAGACAGCGAAACGTGATTACGGGAGGAACACCAGAAATAACTGGAGGTGTCACTGTTATTATAGTGTAATACCTCCCACCACCTGGAGGTGTCACTGTTATTATAGTGTAATACCTCCCACCACCTGGAGGTGTCACTGTTATTATATTGTAATACCTCCCACCACCTGGAGGTGTCACTGTTATTATAGTGTAATACCTCCCACCACCTGGAGGTGTCACTGTTATTATAGTGTAATACCTCCCACCACCTGGAGGTGTCACTGTTATTATAGTGTAATACCTCCCACCACCTGGAGGTGTCACTGTTATTATAGTGTAATACCGCCCACCACCTGGAGGTGTCACTGTTATTATAGTGTAATACCTCCCACCACCTGGAGGTGTCACTGTTATTATAGTGTAATACCGCCCACCACCTGGAGGTGTCACTGCTATTATAGTGTAATACCGCCCACCACCTGGAGGTGTCACTGTTATTATAGTGTAATACCTCCCACCACCTGGAGGTGTCACTGTTATTATAGTGTAATACCGCCCACCACCTGGAGGTGTCACTGTTATTATAGTGTAATACCGCCCACCACCTGGAGGTGTCACTGTTATTATAGTGTAATACCTCCCACCACCTGGAGGTGTCACTGTTATTATAGTGTAATACCTCCCACCACCTGGAGGTGTCCCTTTATTATAGTGTAATACCTCCCACCACCTGGAGGTGTCACTGTTATTATAGTGTAATACCGCCCATCACCTGGAGGTGTCACTGTTGTTATAGTGTAATACCGCCCACCACCTGGAGGTGTCACTGTTATTATAGTGTAATACCTCCCACCACCTGGAGGTGTCACTGTTATTATAGTGTAATACCTCCCACCACCTGGAGGTGTCACTGTTGTTATAGTGTAATACCGCCCACCACCTGGAGGTGTCACTGTTATTATAGTGTAATACCTCCCACCACCTGGAGGTGTCACTGTTGTTATAGTGTAATACCTCCCATCACCTGGAGGTGTCACTGTTATTATAGTGTAATACCTCCCACCACCTGGAGGTGTCACTGTTATTATAGTGTAATACCGCCCACCACCTGGAGGTGTCACTGTTATTATAGTGTAATACCGCCCACCACCTGGAGGTGTCACTGTTATTATAGTGTAATACCGCCCACCACCTGGAGGTGTCACTGTTATTATAGTGTAATACCGCCCACCACCTGAAGGCGTCACTGTTATTATAGTGTAATACCGCCCACCACCTGGAGGTGTCACTGTTATTATAGTGTAATACCGCCCACCACCTGGAGGTGTCACTGTTATAGTGTAATACCGCCCACCACCTGGAGGTGTCACTGTTATAGTGTAATACCGCCCGCCACCTGGAGGTGTCACTGTTATTATAGTGTAATACCGCCCGCCACCTGGAGGTGTCACTGTTATTATAGTGTAATACCTCCCACCACCTGGAGGTGTCACTGTTATTATAGTGTAATACCGCCCGCCACCTGGAGGTGTCACTGTTATTATAGTGTAATACCGCCCACCACCTGGAGGTGTCACTGTTATTATAGTGTAATACCTCCCACCACCTGGAGGTGTCACTGTTATTATAGTGCAATACCTCCCACCACCTGGAGGTGTCACTGTTATTATAGTGTAATACCTCCCACCACCTGGAGGTGTCACTGTTATTATAGTGTAATACCGCCCACCACCTGGAGGTGTCACTGTTATTATAGTGTAATACCGCCCACCACCTGGAGGTGTCACTGTTATTATAGTGTAATACCGCCCACCACCTGGAGGTGTCACTGTTATTATAGTGTAATACCTCCCACCACCTGGAGGTGTCACTGTTATTATAGTGTAATACCTCCCACCACCTGGAGGTGTCACTGTTATTATAGTGTAATACCGCCCACCACCTGGAGGTGTCACTGTTATTATAGTGTAATACCGCCCACCACCTGGAGGTGTCACTGTTATTATAGTGTAATACCGCCCACCACCTGGAGGTGTCACTGTTATTATAGTGTAATACCGCCCACCACCTGGAGGTGTCACTGTTATTATAGTGTAATACCTCCCATCACCTGGAGGTGTCACTGTTATTATAGTGTAATACCTCCCACCACCTGGAGGTGTCACTGTTATTATAGTGTAATACCGCCCACCACCTGGAGGTGTCACTGTTATTATAGTGTAATACCGCCCACCACCTGGAGGTGTCACTGTTATTATAGTGTAATACCTCCCACCACCTGGAGGTGTCACTGTTATAGTGTAATACCGCCCACCACCTGGAGGTGTCACTGTTATTATAGTGTAATACCTCCCACCACCTGGAGGTGTCACTGTTATTATAGTGTAATACCGCCCACCACCTGGAGGTGTCACTGTTATTATAGTGTAATACCTCCCACCACCTGGAGGTGTCACTGTTATTATAGTGTAATACCTCCCACCACCTGGAGGTGTCACTGTTATTATAGTGTAATACCGCCCACCACCTGGAGGTGTCACTGTTATTATAGTGTAATACCGCCCACCACCTGGAGGTGTCACTGTTATTATAGTGTAATACCGCCCACCACCTGGAGGTGTCATTGTTATTATAGTGTAATACCTCCCACCACCTGGAGGTGTCACTGTTATTATAGTGTAATACCGCCCACCACCTGCAGGTGTCACTGTTATTATAGTGTAATACCGCCCACCACCTGCAGGTGTCACTGTTATTATAGTGTAATACCTCCCACCACCTGGAGGTGTCACTGTTATTATAGTGTAATACCTCCCACCACCTGGAGGTGTCACTGTTATTATAGTGTAATACCGCCCACCACCTGGAGGTGTCACTGTTATTATAGTGTAATACCGCCCACCACCTGGAGGTGTCACTGTTATTATAGTGTAATACCGCCCACCACCTGGAGGTGTCACTGTTATTATAGTGTAATACCGCCCACCACCTGGAGGTGTCACTGTTATTATAGTGTAATACCTCCCATCACCTGGAGGTGTCACTGTTATTATAGTGTAATACCTCCCACCACCTGGAGGTGTCACTGTTATTATAGTGTAATACCGCCCACCACCTGGAGGTGTCACTGTTATTATAGTGTAATACCGCCCACCACCTGGAGGTGTCACTGTTATTATAGTGTAATACCTCCCACCACCTGGAGGTGTCACTGTTATAGTGTAATACCGCCCACCACCTGGAGGTGTCACTGTTATTATAGTGTAACTAGATTGTGGCCCGATTCTAACGCATCGGGTATTCTAGAATATGCATGTCCCCGTAGTATATGGACAATGATGATTCCAGAATTCGCGTCAGACTGTGCCCGTCGCTGATTGGTCGAGGCAACCTTTATGACATCATCATCGCCATGGCAACCATTATGACATCTACGTCGATACTGTGCCCGTCGCTGATTGGTCGAGGCCTGGCGGCCTCAACCAATCAGAGACGCGGGATTTCCATTATGACATCATCGTCGCCATGCTGTGCCCGTCGCTGATTGGTCGAGGCCTGGCGGCCTCGACCAATCAGAGACGCGGGATTTCCAGGACAGACAGACAGACAGACAGACAGACAGAAAGACAGACAGACAGACGGAAAAACCCTTAGACAATTATATATATAGATACCTCCCACCACCTGGAGGTGTCACTGTTATTATAGTGTAATACCGCCCACCACCTGCAGGTGTCACTGTTATTATAGTGTAATACCTCCCACCACCTGGAGGTGTCACTGTTATTATAGTGTAATACCTCCCACCACCTGGAGGTGTCACTGTTATTATAGTGTAATACCGCCCACCACCTGCAGGTGTCACTGTTATTATAGTGTAATACCGCCCACCACCTGGAGGTGTCACTGTTATTATAGTGTAATACCTCCCACCACCTGGAGGTGTCACTGTTATTATAGTGTAATACCTCCCACCACCTGGAGGTGTCACTGTTATTATAGTGTAATACCTCCCACCACCTGGAGGTGTCACTGTTATTATAGTGTAATACCTCCCATCACCTGCAGGTGTCACTGTTATTATAGTGTAATACCTCCCACCACGTGGAGGTGTCACTGTTGTTATAGTGTAATACCGCCCACCACCTGGAGGTGTCACTGTTATTATAGTGTAATACCTCCCATCACCTGCAGGTGTCACTGTTATTATAGTGTAATACCTCCCACCACCTGGAGGTGTCACTGTTATTATAGTGTAATACCGCCCACCACCTGGAGGTGTCACTGTTATTATAGTGTAATACCGCCCACCACCTGCAGGTGTCACTGTTATTATAGTGTAATACCGCCCACCACCTGGAGGTGTCACTGTTATTATAGTGTAATACCGCCCACCACCTGGAGGTGTCACTGTTATTATAGCGTAATACCGCCCACCACCTGGAGGTGTCACTGTTATTATAGTGTAATACCGCCCATCACCTGGAGGTGTCACTGTTATTATAGTGTAATACCTCCCACCACCTGGAGGTGTCACTGTTATTATAGTGTAATACCTCCCACCACCTGGAGGTGTCACTGTTATTATAGTGTAATACCGCCCACCACCTGGAGGTGTCACTGTTATTATAGTGTAATAACTCCCACCACCTGGAGGTGTCACTGTTATTATAGTGTAATACCGCCCACCACCTGGAGGTGTCACTGTTATTATAGTGTAATACCGCCCACCACCTGGAGGTGTCACTGTTATTATAGTGTAATACCTCCCACCACCTGGAGGTGTCACTGTTATTATAGTGTAATACCGCCCACCACCTGGAGGTGTCACTGTTATTATAGTGTAATACCGCCCACCACCTGGAGGTGTCACTGTTATTATAGTGTAATACCGCCCACCACCTGGAGGTGTCACTGTTATTATAGTGTAATACCGCCCACCACCTGGAGGTGTCACTGTTATTATAGTGTAATAACTCCCACCACCTGGAGGTGTCACTGTTATTATAGTGTAATACCGCCCACCACCTGGAGGTGTCACTGTTATTATAGTGTAATACCGCCCACCACCTGGAGGTGTCACTGTTATTATAGTGTAATACCTCCCACCACCTGGAGGTGTCACTGTTATTATAGTGTAATACCTCCCACCACCTGGAGGTGTCACTGTTATTATAGTGTAATACCTCCCACCACCTGGAGGTGTCACTGTTATTATAGTGTAATACCGCCCACCACCTGGAGGTGTCACTGTTATTATAGTGTAATACCTCCCACCACCTGGAGGTGTCACTGTTATTATAGTGTAATACCGCCCACCACCTGGAGGTGTCACTGTTATTATAGTGTAATACCGCCCACCACCTGCAGGTGTCACTGTTATTATAGTGTAATACCGCCCACCACCTGGAGGTGTCACTGTTATTATAGTGTAATACCGCCCACCACCTGGAGGTGTCACTGTTATTATAGTGTAATACCTCCCACCACCTGGAGGTGTCACTGTTATTATAGTGTAATACCGCCCACCACCTGGAGGTGTCACTGTTATTATAGTGTAATACCTCCCACCACCTGGAGGTGTCACTGTTATTATAGTGTAATACCTCCCACCACCTGGAGGTGTCACTGTTATTATAGTGTAATACCTCCCACCACCTGGAGGTGTCACTGTTATTATAGTGTAATACCGCCCACCACCTGGAGGTGTCACTGTTATTATAGTGTAATACCGCCCACCACCTGGAGGTGTCACTGTTATTATAGTGTAATACCGCCCACCACCTGGAGGTGTCACTGTTATTATAGTGTAATACCGCCCACCACCTGGAGGTGTCACTGTTATTATAGTGTAATACCTCCCACCACCTGGAGGTGTCACTGTTATTATAGTGTAATACCTCCCACCACCTGGAGGTGTCACTGTTATTATAGTGTAATACCTCCCACCACCTGGAGGTGTCACTGTTATTATAGTGTAATACCGCCCACCACCTGGAGGTGTCACTGTTATTATAGTGTAATACCGCCCACCACCTGGAGGTGTCACTGTTATTATAGTGTAATACCTCCCACCACCTGCAGGTGTCACTGTTATTATAGTGTAATACCTCCCACCACCTGGAGGTGTCACTGTTATTATAGTATAATACCGCCCACCACCTGGAGGTGTCACTGTTATTATAGTGTAATACCTCCCATAACCTGGAGGTGTCACTGTTATTATAGTATAATACCGCCCACCACCTGCAGGTGTCACTGTTATTATAGTGTAATACCGCCCACCACCTGCAGGTGTCACTGTTATTATAGTGTAATACCTCCCACCACCTGGAGGTGTCACTGTTATTATAGTGTAATACCGCCCACCACCTGGAGGTGTCACTGTTATAGTGTAATACCTCCCACCACCTGGAGGTGTCACTGTTATTATAGTGTAATACCGCCCACCACCTGCAGGTGTCACTGTTATTATAGTGTAATACCTCCCACCACCTGGAGGTGTCACTGTTATTATAGTGTAATACCTCCCACCACCTGGAGGTGTCACTGTTATTATAGTGTAATACCGCCCACCACCTGGAGGTGTCACTGTTATTATAGTGTAATACCGCCCACCACCTGGAGGTGTCACTGTTATTATAGTGTAATACCTCCCACCACCTGGAGGTGTCACTGTTATTATAGTGTAATACCTCCCACCACCTGGAGGTGTCACTGTTATTATAGTGTAATACCTCCCACCACCTGGAGGTGTCACTGTTATTATAGTGTAATACCGCCCACCACCTGGAGGTGTCACTGTTATTATAGTGTAATACCTCCCACCACCTGGAGGTGTCACTGTTATTATAGTGTAATACCGCCCACCACCTGGAGGTGTCACTGTTATTATAGTGTAATACCGCCCACCACCTGCAGGTGTCACTGTTATTATAGTGTAATACCGCCCACCACCTGGAGGTGTCACTGTTATTATAGTGTAATACCGCCCACCACCTGGAGGTGTCACTGTTATTATAGTGTAATACCGCCCACCACCTGGAGGTGTCACTGTTATTATAGTGTAATACCGCCCACCACCTGGAGGTGTCACTGTTATTATAGTGTAATACCGCCCACCACCTGGAGGTGTCACTGTTATTATAGTGTAATACCGCCCACCACCTAGAGGTGTCACTGTTATTATAGTGTAATACCGCCCACCACCTGGAGGTGTCACTGTTATTATAGTGTAATACCGCCCACCACCTGGAGGTGTCACTGTTATTATAGTGTAATACCGCCCACCACCTGGAGGTGTCACTGTTATTATAGTGTAATACCTCCCACCACCTGGAGGTGTCACTGTTATTATAGTGTAATACCTCCCACCACCTAGAGGTGTCACTGTTATTATAGTGTAATACCGCCCACCACCTGGAGGTGTCACTGTTATTATAGTGTAATACCGCCCACCACCTGGAGGTGTCACTGTTATTATAGTGTAATACCGCCCACCACCTGCAGGTGTCACTGTTATTATAGTGTAATACCTCCCACCACCTGGAGGTGTCACTGTTATTATAGTGTAATACCTCCCACCACCTGGAGGTGTCACTGTTATTATAGTGTAATACCTCCCACCACCTGGAGGTGTCACTGTTATTATAGTGTAATACCGCCCACCACCTGGAGGTGTCACTGTTATTATAGTGTAATACCGCCCACCACCTGCAGGTGTCACTGTTATTATAGTATAATACCGCCCACCACCTGGAGGTGTCACTGTTATTATAGTGTAATACCTCCCATCACCTGCAGGTGTCACTGTTATTATAGTGTAATACCTCCCACCACCTGGAGGTGTCACTGTTATTATAGTGTAATACCGCCCACCACCTGCAGGTGTCACTGTTATTATAGTGTAATACCGCCCACCACCTGGAGGTGTCACTGTTATTATAGTGTAATACCTCCCACCACCTGGAGGTGTCACTGTTATTATAGTGTAATACCGCCCACCACCTGCAGGTGTCACTGTTATTATAGTGTAATACCTCCCACCACCTGGAGGTGTCACTGTTATTATAGTGTAATACCGCCCACCACCTGGAGGTGTCACTGTTATTATAGTGTAATACCTCCCACCACCTGGAGGTGTCACTGTTATTATAGTGTAATACCGCCCACCACCTGCAGGTGTCACTGTTATTATAGTGTAATACCGCCCACCACCTGGAGGTGTCACTGTTATTATAGTGTAATACCTCCCACCACCTGGAGGTGTCACTGTTATTATAGTGTAATACCGCCCACCACCTGCAGGTGTCACTGTTATTATAGTGTAATACCTCCCACCACCTGGAGGTGTCACTGTTATTATAGTGTAATACCGCCCACCACCTGGAGGTGTCACTGTTATTATAGTGTAATACCTCCCACCACCTGGAGGTGTCACTGTTATTATAGTGTAATACCGCCCACCACCTGGAGGTGTCACTGTTATTATAGTGTAATACCTCCCACCACCTGGAGGTGTCACTGTTATTATAGTGTAATACCGCCCACCACCTGGAGGTGTCACTGTTATTATAGTGTAATACCTCCCACCACCTGGAGGTGTCACTGTTATTATAGTGTAATACCTCCCACCACCTGGAGGTGTCACTGTTATTATAGTGTAATACCGCCCACCACCTGGAGGTGTCACTGTTATTATAGTGTAATACCTCCCACCACCTGGAGGTGTCACTGTTATTATAGTGTAATACCGCCCACCACCTGGAGGTGTCACTGTTATTATAGTGTAATACCTCCCACCACCTGGAGGTGTCACTGTTATTATAGTGTAATACCGCCCACCACCTGGAGGTGTCACTGTTATTATAGTGTAATACCGCCCACCACCTGGAGGTGTCACTGTTGTTATAGTGTAATACCTCCCACCACCTGGAGGTGTCACTGTTGTTATAGTGTAATACCGCCCACCACCTGGAGGTGTCACTGTTATTATAGTGTAATACCGCCCACCACCTGGAGGTGTCACTGTTATTATAGTGTAATACCGCCCACCACCTGGAGGTGTCACTGTTATTATAGTGTAATACCGCCCACCACCTTGAGGTGTCACTGTTATTATAGTGTAATACCTCCCACCACCTGGAGGTGTCACTGTTATTATAGTGTAATACCGCCCACCACCTGCAGGTGTCACTGTTATTATAGTGTAATACCGCCCACCACCTGGAGGTGTCACTGTTATTATAGTGTAATACCGCCCACCACCTGGAGGTGTCACTGTTATAGTGTAATACCGCCCACCACCTGGAGATGTCACTGTTATTATAGTGTAATACCTCCCACCACCAGGAGGTGTCACTGCTATTATAGTGTAATACCGCCCACCACCTGCAGGTGTCACTGTTATTATAGTGTAATACCTCCCACCACGTGGAGGTGTCACTGTTGTTATAGTGTAATACCGCCCACCACCTGGAGGTGTCACTGTTATTATAGTGTAATACCGCCCACCACCTGGAGGTGTCACTGTTATTATAGTGTAATACCTCCCACCACCTGGAGGTGTCACTGCTATTATAGTGTAATACCTCCCACCACCTGGAGGTGTCACTGCTATTATAGTGTAATACCGCCCACCACCTGGAGGTGTCACTGCTATTATAGTGTAATACCGCCCACCACCTGGAGGTGTCACTGTTATTATAGTGTAATACCTCCCATCACCTGGAGGTGTCACTGTTATTATAGTGTAATACCGCCCACCACCTGGAGGTGTCACTGTTTTTATAGTGTAATACCTCCCACCACCTGGAGGTGTCACTGTTATTATAGTGTAATACCGCCCACCACCTGGAGGTGTCACTCTTATTATAGTGTAATACCGCCCACCACCTGGAGGTGTCACTGTTATTATAGTGTAATACCGCCCACCACCTGGAGGTGTCACTGTTATTATAGTGTAATACCTCCCACCACCTGGAGGTGTCACTGTTATTATAGTGTAATACCTCCCATCACCTGCAGGTGTCACTGTTATTATAGTGTAATACCTCCCACCACCTGGAGGTGTCACTGTTATTATAGTGTAATACCGCCCACCACCTGGAGGTGTCACTGTTATTAAAGTGTAATACCGCCCACCACCTGGAGGTGTCACTGTTATTATAGTGTAATACCGCCCACCACCTGGAGGTGTCACTGCTATTATAGTGTAATACCGCCCACCACCTGGAGGTGTCACTGTTATTATAGTGTAATACCTCCCACCACCTGGAGGTGTCAGTTACTATAGTGTAATACCTCCCATCACCTGGAGGTGTCACTGTTATTATAGTGTAATACCGCCCACCACCTGGAGGTGTCACTGTTATTATAGTGTAATACCGCTCACCACCTGCAGGTGTCACTGTTATTATAGTGTAATACCTCCCACCACCTGGAGGTGTCACTGTTATTATAGTGTAATACCGCCCACCACCTGGAGGTGTCACTGTTATTATAGTGTAATACCTCCCATCACCTGGAGGTGTCACTGTTATTATAGTGTAATACCGCCCACCACCTGCAGGTGTCACTGTTATTATAGTGTAATACCTCCCACCACCTGGAGGTGTCACTGTTATTATAGTGTAATACCTCCCACCACCTGCAGGTGTCACTGTTATTATAGTGTAATACCGCCCACCACCTGGAGGTGTCACTGTTATTATAGTGTAATACCTCCCACCACCTGGAGGTGTCACTGTTATTATAGTGTAATACCGCCCACCACCTGGAGGTGTCACTGTTATTATAGTGTAATACCGCCCACCACCTGGAGGTGTCACTGTTATTATAGTGTAATACCGCCCACCACCTGGAGGTGTCACTGTTATTATAGTGTAATACCGCCCACCACCTGGAGGTGTCACTGTTATTATAGTGTAATACCGCCCACCACCTGGAGGTGTCACTGTTATTATAGTGTAATACCGCCCACCACCTAGAGGTGTCACTGTTATTATAGTGTAATACCGCCCACCACCTGGAGGTGTCACTGTTATTATAGTGTAATACCGCCCACCACCTGGAGGTGTCACTGTTATTATAGTGTAATACCGCCCACCACCTGGAGGTGTCACTGTTATTATAGTGTAATACCTCCCACCACCTGGAGGTGTCACTGTTATTATAGTGTAATACCTCCCACCACCTAGAGGTGTCACTGTTATTATAGTGTAATACCGCCCACCACCTGGAGGTGTCACTGTTATTATAGTGTAATACCGCCCACCACCTGGAGGTGTCACTGTTATTATAGTGTAATACCGCCCACCACCTGCAGGTGTCACTGTTATTATAGTGTAATACCTCCCACCACCTGGAGGTGTCACTGTTATTATAGTGTAATACCTCCCACCACCTGGAGGTGTCACTGTTATTATAGTGTAATACCTCCCACCACCTGGAGGTGTCACTGTTATTATAGTGTAATACCGCCCACCACCTGGAGGTGTCACTGTTATTATAGTGTAATACCGCCCACCACCTGCAGGTGTCACTGTTATTATAGTATAATACCGCCCACCACCTGGAGGTGTCACTGTTATTATAGTGTAATACCTCCCATCACCTGCAGGTGTCACTGTTATTATAGTGTAATACCTCCCACCACCTGGAGGTGTCACTGTTATTATAGTGTAATACCGCCCACCACCTGCAGGTGTCACTGTTATTATAGTGTAATACCGCCCACCACCTGGAGGTGTCACTGTTATTATAGTGTAATACCTCCCACCACCTGGAGGTGTCACTGTTATTATAGTGTAATACCGCCCACCACCTGCAGGTGTCACTGTTATTATAGTGTAATACCTCCCACCACCTGGAGGTGTCACTGTTATTATAGTGTAATACCGCCCACCACCTGGAGGTGTCACTGTTATTATAGTGTAATACCTCCCACCACCTGGAGGTGTCACTGTTATTATAGTGTAATACCGCCCACCACCTGCAGGTGTCACTGTTATTATAGTGTAATACCGCCCACCACCTGGAGGTGTCACTGTTATTATAGTGTAATACCTCCCACCACCTGGAGGTGTCACTGTTATTATAGTGTAATACCGCCCACCACCTGCAGGTGTCACTGTTATTATAGTGTAATACCTCCCACCACCTGGAGGTGTCACTGTTATTATAGTGTAATACCGCCCACCACCTGGAGGTGTCACTGTTATTATAGTGTAATACCTCCCACCACCTGGAGGTGTCACTGTTATTATAGTGTAATACCGCCCACCACCTGGAGGTGTCACTGTTATTATAGTGTAATACCTCCCACCACCTGGAGGTGTCACTGTTATTATAGTGTAATACCGCCCACCACCTGGAGGTGTCACTGTTATTATAGTGTAATACCTCCCACCACCTGGAGGTGTCACTGTTATTATAGTGTAATACCTCCCACCACCTGGAGGTGTCACTGTTATTATAGTGTAATACCGCCCACCACCTGGAGGTGTCACTGTTATTATAGTGTAATACCTCCCACCACCTGGAGGTGTCACTGTTATTATAGTGTAATACCGCCCACCACCTGGAGGTGTCACTGTTATTATAGTGTAATACCTCCCACCACCTGGAGGTGTCACTGTTATTATAGTGTAATACCGCCCACCACCTGGAGGTGTCACTGTTATTATAGTGTAATACCGCCCACCACCTGGAGGTGTCACTGTTGTTATAGTGTAATACCTCCCACCACCTGGAGGTGTCACTGTTGTTATAGTGTAATACCGCCCACCACCTGGAGGTGTCACTGTTATTATAGTGTAATACCGCCCACCACCTGGAGGTGTCACTGTTATTATAGTGTAATACCGCCCACCACCTGGAGGTGTCACTGTTATTATAGTGTAATACCGCCCACCACCTAGAGGTGTCACTGTTATTATAGTGTAATACCTCCCACCACCTGGAGGTGTCACTGTTATTATAGTGTAATACCGCCCACCACCTGCAGGTGTCACTGTTATTATAGTGTAATACCGCCCACCACCTGGAGGTGTCACTGTTATTATAGTGTAATACCGCCCACCACCTGGAGGTGTCACTGTTATAGTGTAATACCGCCCACCACCTGGAGATGTCACTGTTATTATAGTGTAATACCTCCCACCACCAGGAGGTGTCACTGCTATTATAGTGTAATACCGCCCACCACCTGCAGGTGTCACTGTTATTATAGTGTAATACCTCCCACCACGTGGAGGTGTCACTGTTGTTATAGTGTAATACCGCCCACCACCTGGAGGTGTCACTGTTATTATAGTGTAATACCGCCCACCACCTGGAGGTGTCACTGTTATTATAGTGTAATACCTCCCACCACCTGGAGGTGTCACTGCTATTATAGTGTAATACCTCCCACCACCTGGAGGTGTCACTGCTATTATAGTGTAATACCGCCCACCACCTGGAGGTGTCACTGCTATTATAGTGTAATACCGCCCACCACCTGGAGGTGTCACTGTTATTATAGTGTAATACCTCCCATCACCTGGAGGTGTCACTGTTATTATAGTGTAATACCGCCCACCACCTGGAGGTGTCACTGTTTTTATAGTGTAATACCTCCCACCACCTGGAGGTGTCACTGTTATTATAGTGTAATACCGCCCACCACCTGGAGGTGTCACTCTTATTATAGTGTAATACCGCCCACCACCTGGAGGTGTCACTGTTATTATAGTGTAATACCGCCCACCACCTGGAGGTGTCACTGTTATTATAGTGTAATACCTCCCACCACCTGGAGGTGTCACTGTTATTATAGTGTAATACCTCCCATCACCTGCAGGTGTCACTGTTATTATAGTGTAATACCTCCCACCACCTGGAGGTGTCACTGTTATTATAGTGTAATACCGCCCACCACCTGGAGGTGTCACTGTTATTAAAGTGTAATACCGCCCACCACCTGGAGGTGTCACTGTTATTATAGTGTAATACCGCCCACCACCTGGAGGTGTCACTGCTATTATAGTGTAATACCGCCCACCACCTGGAGGTGTCACTGTTATTATAGTGTAATACCTCCCACCACCTGGAGGTGTCAGTTACTATAGTGTAATACCTCCCATCACCTGGAGGTGTCACTGTTATTATAGTGTAATACCGCCCACCACCTGGAGGTGTCACTGTTATTATAGTGTAATACCGCTCACCACCTGCAGGTGTCACTGTTATTATAGTGTAATACCTCCCACCACCTGGAGGTGTCACTGTTATTATAGTGTAATACCGCCCACCACCTGGAGGTGTCACTGTTATTATAGTGTAATACCTCCCATCACCTGGAGGTGTCACTGTTATTATAGTGTAATACCGCCCACCACCTGCAGGTGTCACTGTTATTATAGTGTAATACCTCCCACCACCTGGAGGTGTCACTGTTATTATAGTGTAATACCTCCCACCACCTGCAGGTGTCACTGTTATTATAGTGTAATACCTCCCACCACCTGGAGGTGTCACTGTTATTATAGTGTAATACCTCCCACCACCTGGAGGTGTCACTGTTATTATAGTGTAATACCTCCCACCACCTGGAGGTGTCACTGTTATTATAGTGTAATACCTCCCACCACCTGGAGGTGTCACTGTTATTATAGTGTAATACCTCCCACCACCTGGAGGTGTCACTGTTATTATAGTGTAATACCGCCCGCCACCTGGAGGTGTCACTGTTATTATAGTGTAATACCGCCCACCACCAGGAGGTGTCACTGTTATTATAGTGTAATACCGCCCACCACCTGGAGGTGTCACTGTTATTAAAGTGTAATACCGCCCACCACCTGGAGGTGTCACTGTTATTATAGTGTAATACCTCCCACCACCTGGAGGTGTCACTGTTATTATAGTGTAATACCGCCCACCACCTGCAGGTGTCACTGTTATTATAGTGTAATACCGCCCACCACCTGGAGGTGTCACTGTTATTATAGTGTAATACCGCCCACCACCTGCAGGTGTCACTGTTATTATAGTGTAATACCGCCCACCACCTGGAGGTGTCACTGTTATTATAGTGTAATACCGCCCACCACCTGGAGGTGTCACTGTTATTATAGTGTAATACCTCCCACCACCTGCAGGTGTCACTGTTATTATAGTGTAATACCGCCCACCACCTGGAGGTGTCACTGTTATTATAGTGTAATACCGCCCACCACCTGGAGGTGTCACTGTTATTATAGTGTAATACCGCCCACCACCTGGAGGTGTCACTGTTATTATAGTGTAATACCGCCCACCACCTGGAGGTGTCACTGTTATTATAGTGTAATACCGCCCACCACCTGGAGGTGTCACTGTTATTATAGTGTAATACCTCCCACCACCTGGAGGTGTCACTGTTATTATAGTGTAATACCGCCCACCACCTGGAGGTGTCACTGTTATTATAGTGTAATACCTCCCACCACCTGGAGGTGTCACTGTTATTATAGTGTAATACCTCCCACCACCTGGAGGTGTCACTGTTATTATAGTGTAATACCGCCCACCACCTGGAGGTGTCACTGTTATTATAGTGTAATACCGCCCACCACCTGGAGGTGTCACTGTTATTATAGTGTAATACCGCCCACCACCTGGAGGTGTCACTGTTATTATAGTGTAATACCTCCCACCACCTGGAGGTGTCACTGTTATTATAGTGTAATACCTCCCACCACCTGGAGGTGTCACTGTTATTATAGTGTAATACCTCCCACCACCTGGAGGTGTCACTGTTATTATAGTGTAATACCGCCCACCACCTGGAGGTGTCACTGTTATTATAGTGTAATACCGCCCACCACCTGGAGGTGTCACTGTTATTATAGTGTAATACCTCCCACCACCTGCAGGTGTCACTGTTATTATAGTGTAATACCTCCCACCACCTGGAGGTGTCACTGTTATTATATTGTAATACCTCCCACCACCTGGAGGTGTCACTGTTATTATAGTGTAATACCGCCCACCACCTGGAGGTGTCACTGTTATTATAGTGTAATACCTCCCACCACCTGCAGGTGTCACTGTTATTATAGTGTAATACCTCCCACCACCTGGAGGTGTCACTGTTATTATAGTATAATACCGCCCACCACCTGCAGGTGTCACTGTTATTATAGTGTAATACCGCCCACCACCTGCAGGTGTCACTGTTATTATAGTGTAATACCTCCCACCACCTGGAGGTGTCACTGTTATTATAGTGTAATACCGCCCACCACCTGGAGGTGTCACTGTTATAGTGTAATACCTCCCACCACCTGGAGGTGTCACTGTTATTATAGTGTAATACCGCCCACCACCTGCAGGTGTCACTGTTATTATAGTGTAATACCTCCCACCACCTGGAGGTGTCACTGTTATTATAGTGTAATACCTCCCACCACCTGGAGGTGTCACTGTTATTATAGTGTAATACCGCCCACCACCTGGAGGTGTCACTGTTATTATAGTGTAATACCGCCCACCACCTGGAGGTGTCACTGTTATTATAGTGTAATACCTCCCACCACCTGGAGGTGTCACTGTTATTATAGTGTAATACCTCCCACCACCTGGAGGTGTCACTGTTATTATAGTGTAATACCTCCCACCACCTGGAGGTGTCACTGTTATTATAGTGTAATACCGCCCACCACCTGGAGGTGTCACTGTTATTATAGTGTAATACCTCCCACCACCTGGAGGTGTCACTGTTATTATAGTGTAATACCGCCCACCACCTGGAGGTGTCACTGTTATTATAGTGTAATACCGCCCACCACCTGCAGGTGTCACTGTTATTATAGTGTAATACCGCCCACCACCTGGAGGTGTCACTGTTATTATAGTGTAATACCGCCCACCACCTGGAGGTGTCACTGTTATTATAGTGTAATACCGCCCACCACCTGGAGGTGTCACTGTTATTATAGTGTAATACCGCCCACCACCTGGAGGTGTCACTGTTATTATAGTGTAATACCGCCCACCACCTGGAGGTGTCACTGTTATTATAGTGTAATACCGCCCACCACCTAGAGGTGTCACTGTTATTATAGTGTAATACCGCCCACCACCTGGAGGTGTCACTGTTATTATAGTGTAATACCGCCCACCACCTGGAGGTGTCACTGTTATTATAGTGTAATACCGCCCACCACCTGGAGGTGTCACTGTTATTATAGTGTAATACCTCCCACCACCTGGAGGTGTCACTGTTATTATAGTGTAATACCTCCCACCACCTAGAGGTGTCACTGTTATTATAGTGTAATACCGCCCACCACCTGGAGGTGTCACTGTTATTATAGTGTAATACCGCCCACCACCTGGAGGTGTCACTGTTATTATAGTGTAATACCGCCCACCACCTGCAGGTGTCACTGTTATTATAGTGTAATACCTCCCACCACCTGGAGGTGTCACTGTTATTATAGTGTAATACCTCCCACCACCTGGAGGTGTCACTGTTATTATAGTGTAATACCTCCCACCACCTGGAGGTGTCACTGTTATTATAGTGTAATACCGCCCACCACCTGGAGGTGTCACTGTTATTATAGTGTAATACCGCCCACCACCTGCAGGTGTCACTGTTATTATAGTATAATACCGCCCACCACCTGGAGGTGTCACTGTTATTATAGTGTAATACCTCCCATCACCTGCAGGTGTCACTGTTATTATAGTGTAATACCTCCCACCACCTGGAGGTGTCACTGTTATTATAGTGTAATACCGCCCACCACCTGCAGGTGTCACTGTTATTATAGTGTAATACCGCCCACCACCTGGAGGTGTCACTGTTATTATAGTGTAATACCTCCCACCACCTGGAGGTGTCACTGTTATTATAGTGTAATACCGCCCACCACCTGCAGGTGTCACTGTTATTATAGTGTAATACCTCCCACCACCTGGAGGTGTCACTGTTATTATAGTGTAATACCGCCCACCACCTGGAGGTGTCACTGTTATTATAGTGTAATACCTCCCACCACCTGGAGGTGTCACTGTTATTATAGTGTAATACCGCCCACCACCTGCAGGTGTCACTGTTATTATAGTGTAATACCGCCCACCACCTGGAGGTGTCACTGTTATTATAGTGTAATACCTCCCACCACCTGGAGGTGTCACTGTTATTATAGTGTAATACCGCCCACCACCTGCAGGTGTCACTGTTATTATAGTGTAATACCTCCCACCACCTGGAGGTGTCACTGTTATTATAGTGTAATACCGCCCACCACCTGGAGGTGTCACTGTTATTATAGTGTAATACCTCCCACCACCTGGAGGTGTCACTGTTATTATAGTGTAATACCGCCCACCACCTGGAGGTGTCACTGTTATTATAGTGTAATACCTCCCACCACCTGGAGGTGTCACTGTTATTATAGTGTAATACCGCCCACCACCTGGAGGTGTCACTGTTATTATAGTGTAATACCTCCCACCACCTGGAGGTGTCACTGTTATTATAGTGTAATACCTCCCACCACCTGGAGGTGTCACTGTTATTATAGTGTAATACCGCCCACCACCTGGAGGTGTCACTGTTATTATAGTGTAATACCTCCCACCACCTGGAGGTGTCACTGTTATTATAGTGTAATACCGCCCACCACCTGGAGGTGTCACTGTTATTATAGTGTAATACCTCCCACCACCTGGAGGTGTCACTGTTATTATAGTGTAATACCGCCCACCACCTGGAGGTGTCACTGTTATTATAGTGTAATACCGCCCACCACCTGGAGGTGTCACTGTTGTTATAGTGTAATACCTCCCACCACCTGGAGGTGTCACTGTTGTTATAGTGTAATACCGCCCACCACCTGGAGGTGTCACTGTTATTATAGTGTAATACCGCCCACCACCTGGAGGTGTCACTGTTATTATAGTGTAATACCGCCCACCACCTGGAGGTGTCACTGTTATTATAGTGTAATACCGCCCACCACCTAGAGGTGTCACTGTTATTATAGTGTAATACCTCCCACCACCTGGAGGTGTCACTGTTATTATAGTGTAATACCGCCCACCACCTGCAGGTGTCACTGTTATTATAGTGTAATACCGCCCACCACCTGGAGGTGTCACTGTTATTATAGTGTAATACCGCCCACCACCTGGAGGTGTCACTGTTATAGTGTAATACCGCCCACCACCTGGAGATGTCACTGTTATTATAGTGTAATACCTCCCACCACCAGGAGGTGTCACTGCTATTATAGTGTAATACCGCCCACCACCTGCAGGTGTCACTGTTATTATAGTGTAATACCTCCCACCACGTGGAGGTGTCACTGTTGTTATAGTGTAATACCGCCCACCACCTGGAGGTGTCACTGTTATTATAGTGTAATACCGCCCACCACCTGGAGGTGTCACTGTTATTATAGTGTAATACCGCCCACCACCTGGAGGTGTCACTGTTATTATAGTGTAATACCTCCCACCACCTGGAGGTGTCACTGCTATTATAGTGTAATACCTCCCACCACCTGGAGGTGTCACTGCTATTATAGTGTAATACCGCCCACCACCTGGAGGTGTCACTGCTATTATAGTGTAATACCGCCCACCACCTGGAGGTGTCACTGTTATTATAGTGTAATACCTCCCATCACCTGGAGGTGTCACTGTTATTATAGTGTAATACCGCCCACCACCTGGAGGTGTCACTGTTTTTATAGTGTAATACCTCCCACCACCTGGAGGTGTCACTGTTATTATAGTGTAATACCGCCCACCACCTGGAGGTGTCACTCTTATTATAGTGTAATACCGCCCACCACCTGGAGGTGTCACTGTTATTATAGTGTAATACCGCCCACCACCTGGAGGTGTCACTGTTATTATAGTGTAATACCTCCCACCACCTGGAGGTGTCACTGTTATTATAGTGTAATACCTCCCATCACCTGCAGGTGTCACTGTTATTATAGTGTAATACCTCCCACCACCTGGAGGTGTCACTGTTATTATAGTGTAATACCGCCCACCACCTGGAGGTGTCACTGTTATTAAAGTGTAATACCGCCCACCACCTGGAGGTGTCACTGTTATTATAGTGTAATACCGCCCACCACCTGGAGGTGTCACTGCTATTATAGTGTAATACCGCCCACCACCTGGAGGTGTCACTGTTATTATAGTGTAATACCTCCCACCACCTGGAGGTGTCAGTTACTATAGTGTAATACCTCCCATCACCTGGAGGTGTCACTGTTATTATAGTGTAATACCGCCCACCACCTGGAGGTGTCACTGTTATTATAGTGTAATACCGCTCACCACCTGCAGGTGTCACTGTTATTATAGTGTAATACCTCCCACCACCTGGAGGTGTCACTGTTATTATAGTGTAATACCGCCCACCACCTGGAGGTGTCACTGTTATTATAGTGTAATACCTCCCATCACCTGGAGGTGTCACTGTTATTATAGTGTAATACCGCCCACCACCTGCAGGTGTCACTGTTATTATAGTGTAATACCTCCCACCACCTGGAGGTGTCACTGTTATTATAGTGTAATACCTCCCACCACCTGCAGGTGTCACTGTTATTATAGTGTAATACCTCCCACCACCTGGAGGTGTCACTGTTATTATAGTGTAATACCGCCCACCACCTGGAGGTGTCACTGTTATTATAGTGTAATACCTCCCACCACCTGGAGGTGTCACTGTTATTATAGTGTAATACCGCCCACCACCTGGAGGTGTCACTGTTATTATAGTGTAATACCGCCCACCACCTGGAGGTGTCACTGTTATTATAGTGTAATACCTCCCACCACCTGGAGGTGTCACTGTTATTATAGTGTAATACCTCCCACCACCTGGAGGTGTCACTGTTATTATAGTGTAATACCTCCCACCACCTGGAGGTGTCACTGTTATTATAGTGTAATACCGCCCGCCACCTGGAGGTGTCACTGTTATTATAGTGTAATACCGCCCACCACCAGGAGGTGTCACTGTTATTATAGTGTAATACCGCCCACCACCTGGAGGTGTCACTGTTATTAAAGTGTAATACCGCCCACCACCTGGAGGTGTCACTGTTATTATAGTGTAATACCTCCCACCACCTGGAGGTGTCACTGTTATTATAGTGTAATACCGCCCACCACCTGCAGGTGTCACTGTTATTATAGTGTAATACCGCCCACCACCTGGAGGTGTCACTGTTATTATAGTGTAATACCGCCCACCACCTGCAGGTGTCACTGTTATTATAGTGTAATACCGCCCACCACCTGGAGGTGTCACTGTTATTATAGTGTAATACCGCCCACCACCTGGAGGTGTCACTGTTATTATAGTGTAATACCTCCCACCACCTGCAGGTGTCACTGTTATTATAGTGTAATACCGCCCACCACCTGGAGGTGTCACTGTTATTATAGTGTAATACCGCCCACCACCTGGAGGTGTCACTGTTATTATAGTGTAATACCGCCCACCACCTGGAGGTGTCACTGTTATTATAGTGTAATACCGCCCACCACCTGGAGGTGTCACTGTTATTATAGTGTAATACCGCCCACCACCTGGAGGTGTCACTGTTATTATAGTGTAATACCTCCCACCACCTGGAGGTGTCACTGTTATTATAGTGTAATACCGCCCACCACCTGGAGGTGTCACTGTTATTATAGTGTAATACCTCCCACCACCTGGAGGTGTCACTGTTATTATAGTGTAATACCTCCCACCACCTGGAGGTGTCACTGTTATTATAGTGTAATACCTCCCACCACCTGGAGGTGTCACTGTTATTATAGTGTAATACCGCCCACCACCTGGAGGTGTCACTGTTATTATAGTGTAATACCGCCCACCACCTGGAGGTGTCACTGTTATTATAGTGTAATACCTCCCACCACCTGGAGGTGTCACTGTTATTATAGTGTAATACCTCCCACCACCTGGAGGTGTCACTGTTATTATAGTGTAATACCTCCCACCACCTGGAGGTGTCACTGTTATTATAGTGTAATACCGCCCACCACCTGGAGGTGTCACTGTTATTATAGTGTAATACCGCCCACCACCTGGAGGTGTCACTGTTATTATAGTGTAATACCTCCCACCACCTGCAGGTGTCACTGTTATTATAGTGTAATACCTCCCACCACCTGGAGGTGTCACTGTTATTATAGTATAATACCGCCCACCACCTGGAGGTGTCACTGTTATTATAGTGTAATACCTCCCATCACCTGGAGGTGTCACTGTTATTATAGTATAATACCGCCCACCACCTGCAGGTGTCACTGTTATTATAGTGTAATACCGCCCACCACCTGCAGGTGTCACTGTTATTATAGTGTAATACCTCCCACCACCTGGAGGTGTCACTGTTATTATAGTGTAATACCGCCCACCACCTGGAGGTGTCACTGTTATAGTGTAATACCTCCCACCACCTGGAGGTGTCACTGTTATTATAGTGTAATACCGCCCACCACCTGCAGGTGTCACTGTTATTATAGTGTAATACCTCCCACCACCTGGAGGTGTCACTGTTATTATAGTGTAATACCTCCCACCACCTGGAGGTGTCACTGTTATTATAGTGTAATACCGCCCACCACCTGGAGGTGTCACTGTTATTATAGTGTAATACCGCCCACCACCTGCAGGTGTCACTGTTGTTATAGTGTAATACCGCCCACCACCTGGAGGTGTCACTGTTATTATAGTGTAATACCGCCCACCACCTGCAGGTGTCACTGTTATTATAGTGTAATACCACCCACCACCTGGAGGTGTCACTGTTATTATAGTGTAATACCTCCCACCACCTGGAGGTGTCACTGTTATTATAGTGTAATACCGCCCACCACCTGGAGGTGTCACTGTTATTATAGTGTAATACCTCCCACCACCTGGAGGTGTCACTGTTATTATAGTGTAATACCTCCCACCACCTGGAGGTGTCACTGTTGTTATAGTGTAATACCGCCCACCACCTGGAGGTGTCACTGTTATTATAGTGTAATACCGCCCACCACCTGCAGGTGTCACTGTTATTATAGTGTAATACCACCCACCACCTGGAGGTGTCACTGTTATTATAGTGTAATACCTCCCACCACCTGGAGGTGTCACTGTTATTATAGTGTAATACCGCCCACCACCTGGAGGTGTCACTGTTATTATAGTGTAATACCTCCCACCACCTGGAGGTGTCACTGTTATTATAGTGTAATACCTCCCACCACCTGGAGGTGTCACTGTTATTATAGTGTAATACCGCCCACCACCTGGAGGTGTCACTGTTATTATAGTGTAATACCGCCCACCACCTGGAGGTGTCACTGTTATTATAGTGTAATACCGCCCACCACCTGGAGGTGTCACTGTTATTATAGTGTAATACCTCCCACCACCTGGAGGTGTCACTGTTATTATAGTGTAATACCTCCCACCACCTGGAGGTGTCACTGTTATTATAGTGTAATACCTCCCACCACCTGCAGGTGTCACTGTTATTATAGTGTAATACCGCCCACCACCTGGAGGTGTCACTGTTATTATAGTGTAATACCGCCCACCACCTGCAGGTGTCACTGTTATTATAGTGTAATACCTCCCACCACCTGGAGGTGTCACTGTTATTATAGTGTAATACCGCCCACCACCTGGAGGTGTCACTGTTATTATAGTGTAATACCGCCCACCACCTGGAGGTGTCACTGTTATTATAGTGTAATACCGCCCACCACCTGGAGGTGTCACTGTTATTATAGTGTAATACCGCCCACCACCTGGAGGTGTCACTGTTATTATAGTGTAATACCGCCCACCACCTGGAGGTGTCACTGTTATTATAGTGTAATACCGCCCACCACCTGGAGGTGTCACTGTTATTATAGTGTAATACCTCCCACCACCTGGAGGTGTCACTGTTATTATAGTGTAATACCGCCCACCACCTGGAGGTGTCACTGTTATTATAGTGTAATACCGCCCACCACCTGGAGGTGTCACTGTTATTATAGTGTAATACCGCCCACCACCTGGAGGTGTCACTGTTATTATAGTGTAATACCGCCCACCACCTGGAGGTGTCACTGTTATTATAGTGTAATACCGCCCACCACCTGGAGGTGTCACTGTTATTATAGTGTAATACCGCCCACCACCTGGAGGTGTCACTGTTATTATAGTGTAATACCGCCCACCACCTGGAGGTGTCACTGTTATTATAGTGTAATACCTCCCACCACCTGGAGGTGTCACTGTTATTATAGTGTAATACCGCCCACCACCTGGAGGTGTCACTGTTATTATAGTGTAATACCGCCCACCACCTGGAGGTGTCACTGTTATTATAGCGTAATACCGCCCACCACCTGGAGGTGTCACTGTTATTATAGTGTAATACCACCCACCACCTGGAGGTGTCACTGTTGTTATAGCGTAATACCGCCCACCACCTGGAGGTGTCACTGTTATTATAGTGTAATACCGCCCACCACCTGGAGGTGTCACTGTTATTATAGCGTAATACCGCCCACCACCTGGAGGTGTCACTGTTATTATAGTGTAATACCGCCCACCACCTGGAGGTGTCACTGTTATTATAGTGTAATATCGCCCACCACCTGGAGGTGTCACTGTTATTATAGTGTAATACCGCCCACCATCTGGAGGTGTCACTGTTATTATAGTGTAATACCGCCCACCACCTGGAGGTGTCACTGTTATTATAGTGTAATACCTCCCACCACCTGGAGGTGTCACTGTTATTATAGTGTAATACCGCCCACCACCTGGAGGTGTCACTGTTATTATAGTGTAATACCTCCCACCACCTGGAGGTGTCACTGTTATTATAGTGTAATACCGCCCACCACCTGGAGGTGTCACGTCACTGTTATTATAGTGTAATACCTCCCACCACCTGGAGGTGTCACTGTTATTATAGTGTAATACCTCCCACCACCTGGAGGTGTCACTGTTATTATAGTGTAATACCGCCCATCACTTGGAGATGTCACTGTTATTATAGTGTAATACCGCCCACCACCTGGAGGTGTCACTGTTATTATAGTGTAATACCGCCCACCACCTGGAGGTGTCACTGTTATTATAGTGTAATACCGCCCACCACCTGGAGGTGTCACTGTTATTATAGTGTAATACCTCCCACCACCTGGAGGTGTCACTGTTATTATAGTGTAATACCTCCCACCACCTGGAGGTGTCATTGTTATTATAGTGTAATACCGCCCATCACCTGCAGGTGTCACTGTTATTATAGTGTAATACCTCCCACCACCTGGAGGTGTCACTGTTATTATAGTGTAATACCGCCCATCACTTGGAGATGTCACTGTTATTATAGTGTAATACCGCCCACCACCTGGAGGTGTCACTGTTATTATAGTGTAATACCGCCCACCACCTGGAGGTGTCACTGTTATTATAGTGTAATACCTCCCACCACCTGGAGGTGTCATTGTTATTATAGTGTAATACCGCCCATCACCTGCAGGTGTCACTGTTATTATAGTGTAATACCGCCCACCACCTGGAGGTGTCACTGTTATTATAGTGTAATACGTCCCACCACGTGGAGGTGTCACTGTTATTATAGTGTAATACCTCCCACCACCTGGAGGTGTCACTGTTATTATAGTGTAATACCTCCCACCACCAGGAGGTGTCACTGTTATTATAGTGTAATACCTCCCACCACCTGGAGGTGTCACTGTTATTATAGTGTAATACCGCCCATCACCTGGAGGTGTCACTGTTATTATAGTGTAATACCGCCCACCACCTGGAGGTGTCACTGTTGTTATAGTGTAATACCTCCCACCACCTGGAGGTGTCACTGTTATTATAGTGTAATACCGCCCACCACCTGGAGGTGTCACTGTGATGACATTGATGGGGCTGGGGGACATTCTGTAATCTCAGTTTTAGGCACCAAACAGTGGGTCTGTGATCATGGGGCTCACACCTAAGTGGTTATAGGGGCAGGGAATTTTGGGTCATTTTAATGACAGGATCCCTTTAATAATTCAGCAGCTGAAAGCTCAATCCCCGGGAAGGCAGAAAAATAACGAGGGATTTAATTAGTGAGACTAGAACGCAGAATGATATTTAATATTATTACTGATATTCTCAGTCCACGAGGTTTAGACCGGTCGCTCCCCTCCTGCCCCCAAATCCACATAATAAAGACGTGTGGGGGGAGCCGTACACCTGTTCTATGGCTGGAGGTGGAAACTCACATCCCGCGCAGCGCTTACATCTGAGTCAGGCCGTGTAAAGTGTAATCACAGCGAGCGGCGGGAGGGAAAGAACAAAAGGGCCGCTCACCGCCTCCGTGGGGGCCCCGGCGATTATACTCGTGCGTACTCACTCACTCCGTCTCATTCACGGCATGAATGGCCCCGCTCACGCCAGAGCATGTGACTCACCGACGCCGCACTGTTCCCTCCGCAAATGTCATGTACAGGCCCGAAGCCCCAACCCTCAGCCGCCCGCCCACCCTCCATTCATCTCCAGGCATTGCCAGTCCCCGGCTGATGAATGGAGCTCGCCAGTCCTCCAGCAATGTCCTCCACAGAGGCCGCCAGTACCACCACAGCAGATAAGGGACCACCGAGCAGTCCGCCGAGCAGTCCCCCGAGCAGTGCACCGAGCAGCCCACCGAGCAGTGCACCGAGCAGCCCACCGAGCAATCTGCCGAGCACTACATCGAGCAGTCCACCCTCTTATCGGGACCTGATAACCAAGAACTGCGGAGAATGATATAACCAGTCACCGATGATGTCAGACAGTGCGAGATGTATCTAATCCAGTCATGTGTGATACCACCTGCCGAGTATCCTGTCCTGTCATGTGTGATACCGCCTGCTGAGTATCCTGTCCTGTCATGTGTGATACCGCCTGCTGAGTATCCTGTCCTGTCATGTGTGATACCGCCTGCTGAGTATCCAGTCCGGTCACGTGTGATACCGCCTGCCGAGTATCCTGTCCTGTCATGTGTGATACCGCCTGCTGAGTATCCTGTCCTGTCATGTGTGATACCGCCTGCTGAGTATCCTGTCCTGTCATGTGTGATACCGCCTGCTGAGTATCCTGTCCTGTCATGTGTGATACCGCCTGCTGAGTATCCTGTCCTGTCATGTGTGATACCGCCTGCTGAGTATCCAGTCCGGTCACGTGTGATACCGCCTGCCGAGTATCCTGTCCTGTCATGTGTGATACCGCCTGCTGAGTATCCAGTCCGGTCACGTGTGATACCGCCTGCCGAGTATCCTGTCCTGTCATGTGTGATACCGCCTGCTGAGTATCCTGTCCTGTCATGTGTCATACCACCTGCTGAGTATCTAGTCCTGTCATGTGTGATACCGCCTGCCGAGTATCCTGTCCGGTCATGTGTGATACCGCCTGCCGAGTATCCAGTCCTGTCATGTGTGATACCGCCTGCTGTGTATCCAGTCCTGTCACGTGTGATACCGCCTGCTGAGTATCCTGTCCTGTCACGTGTGATACCGCCTGCTGAGTATCCAGTCCGGTCATGTGTGATACCACCTGCTGAGTATCCAGTCCTGTCACGTGTGATACCGCCTGCTGAGTATCCAGTCCTGTCACGTGTGATTCCGCCTGCTGAGTATCCTGTCCTGTCACGTGTGATTCCGCCTGCTGAGTATCCTGTCCTGTCACGTGTGATTCCGCCTGCTGAGTATCCAGTCCTGTCACGTGTGATACCGCCTGCTGAGTATCCAGTCCTGTCACGTGTGATACCGCCTGCTGAGTATCCTGTCCTGTCACGTGTGATACCGCCTGCTGAGTATCCAGTCCGGTCAAGTGTGATACCGCCTGCTGAGTATCCAGTCCTGTCATGTGTGATACCGCCTGCTGAGTATCCAGTCCTGTCATGTGTGATACCGCCTGCTGAGTATCCAGTCCGGTCAAGTGTGATACCGCCTGCTGAGTATCCAGTCCTGTCACGTGTGATACGGCCTGCCGAGTATCCAGTCCGGTCACGTGTGATTCCGCCTGCCGAGTATCCAGTCCTGTCACGTGTGATACCGCCTGCTGAGTATCCTGTCCTGTCACGTGTGATACCGCCTGCTGAGTATCAAGTCCGGTCATGTGTGATACCGCCTGCCGAGTATCCAGTCCTGTCATGTGTGATACCGCCTGCTGAGTATCGAGTCCTGTCATGTGTGATACCGCCTGCTGAGTATCCAGTCCGGTCACGTGTGATACCGCCTGCTGAGTATCCTGTCCGGTCATGTGTGATACCGCCTGCTGAGTATCCAGTCCGGTCATGTGTGATACCGCCTGCTGAGTATCCAGTCCTGTCACGTGTGATACCGCCTGCTAAGTATCCTGTCTGGTCATGTGTGATACCGCCTGCTGAGTATCCTGTCCGGTCATGTGTGATACCGCCTGCTGAGTATCCAGTCCGGTCATGTGTGATACCGCCTGCTGAGTATCCTGTCCTGTCACGTGTGATACCGCCTGCTGAGTATCCAGTCCGGTCACGTGTGATACCGCCTGCTGAGTATCCTGTCCGGTCACGTGTGATACCGCCTGCTGAGTATGCAGTCCTGTCATGTGTGATACCGCCTGCTGAGTATCCTGTCCGGTCATGTGTGATACCGCCTGCTGAGTATTCAGTCCGGTCATGTGTGATACCGCCTGCTGAGTATCCAGTCCTGTCACGTGTGATACCGCCTGCTGAGTATCCTGTCCGGTCATGTGTGATACCGCCTGCTGAGTATCCAGTCTGGTCATGTGTGACACCTCTCAGTTGAGCTCAGTTCTCCAGCATGGTGGTGGCCTTGAGGACGTGAGGAGCTCTGAGATTATAAAGTTCCTCATGTATTAAATGATTCCTTCCTGGAAAGTTTCATAAAGTGCGGGATAAGAAATCCCAGAAACCACTGCACAAAGCTCATGTCCCTCCCTGAAGTGTAACCACTAAGTGTTTGTGCCTCATAGAAGTGTAGCTGCCAAGTTCATGAGCTTCAGAATTGTAACCTCCAAACTTGTGCATCTCTCGAAAGTGGAAATGTCAGACATATGCACCTTATGGAAGTGTAACCACCAAGCGTGTATACTTCATGGAAGCGTAACTGCTAAGTTCATGTTCCCTACAGAAGTTTAGATGCTAGAATGATGTCCCACTACATGTATGTACCTGAGAGAAGTGTAACTGCACCCTGAAAGTATAACGACTAGGTTTATCTACCACAAAGAAGTGTGACTGCTAAGCTCCTGTACCTCCCGGAAGTGTAACCACTAAGTTTACATCCCTCCCCAAAGTGCACCTGCTAAGTTTATGTCCCCTATGGAAATGTAACTGATACACGTATGTCCCACCCTGAAATGTGAACCTCAGACCGATGTGACCGCTAAGCTCCACATAGGTGTAACTGCTAAGATTATTAACTTTAGAGAAGCCAAACCGCCAAGATGACCTCCCTCATTGGAGTATAATTGCTAAGTTTATATACCTCGCTGAAGTGTAACCGGTAAGTTTAGGCAACTCAGAGAATTGTAACCAGTAAGCGCATGTGACACGACTCGGTTGTCAGGTGTTAGGGACAGTCCTACCCTGTCCCTAACACTAGTGGGCGTCTAGCTCGCCCTATTCCCCGAGTTACTTCTGAAGGTGAAGATGCCAGGGCCACCAACCTTGCCATATCTCCTTTATCCTCCCTCCATCTGTTCCTTTCCCCCACCCAGGGAAGAGGGGAGCTGCCGTGCACCACAGTACACCAACCGACGAACAAGGCAACATGAACAAGGGCAAATGAAAATACCAGACATACAAATATTCACTCCCATATAACAAGAATGCACCGGGGAGTGGAGGATGGGGAAAAACCAAAGTAAGAGGAGGAAAGGGAATTATCACACTTACAAACCCAAGCAACAGTCACAGATAAACCCAGCAAATGCCTTCTCATATAAACACCTCTCCTCCAAGCTATGCAGCATAAGCTAGCTCTGACAATGTGTGTCAGTCAAGACCCAGATTATATAGGGGATAGGCGTGGCTAACTGAGCTCAGCTGAGAGCTCAGACTCCCAGAGCTCCCAACATGGCTGAATATTGCCAAAAGAAATTAACACCGTTTAACCCCTTCCTGACATGCGCTGTACTAGTACTGCTCTGTGGGAACTGCGCTCCCACAAACCACAATATAGGTATGGTGCACTGATCGTGTGGCCTCACAACGAGTGCTACGACGATCGAGTGTGGGTGTGAGCTCTGTGTGAGATCTGACACCCCGCAGCAACGCCCATGGTCGGTGCTAGCACCGATCGCAGGTGTTTAACCCCTCTGATGCCGCTGTCAACAGTGACAGCGACATCGAGGAGATCACACACAGGGAGGGGCTCAAAGAGTGCTCCCATCAGAACAACGCGATGTGATCACGTTGTCCTGATGGTCTCCATTGAGATCCCCTGGCCGCAAGATGGCCGCAGGGAAGTTGGCTTGTGAGTGCCTGCAGAGAGCAAGCGCTGACATGCCTCCTTCCCTGCCTGTCAGATGCTGCTCTAATGCTCTGCATTGCAGTGTCAGAGCAGCGATCTGATGCTATACAGTGATGTCCCAGGATTGGACAATGTAAAAAAGTAATAAAATAATATAAAAAGTGTAAAAATATTTTTAACAAATCCCCAAATAAATAAAAAGAAATACTTTCCCAATAAATACATTTATTTATGTAAAAAAAAAATCTCAAAACAATAAGGCTATGTGCACACGTTCAGGAATGTCTGCAGAATTTTCCAGACCAAAACCGGACTTTTCTTTTGCAGGAAATCCGCATGCGTTTTTTTTGCAAATTTTTTTGTGTTTTTTCCCGGAGCTTCCCAATGCAATAATATAATGGCAAAAACGCAAAAAATCAGCAAAATTAATGAACATGCTGCGTTTTTTACCGTGACACATTTTTTTCGCGGAAAAAAAACGCAGCATGTGCACAAAAATTGCGGAATGCATCGAAATGATAGGATGCTTAATGTAAGCCTTTTTAAGCATTTTTTTCCGTGGAAAAAAGCCGAAAAAATGTGAAAAAAAGGGAAAAATCCTGAAAGTGTGCACATAGCCTCATAGTACACATATTTGGTATCGCCACGTCCGTAACGACCTCCTCTATAAAACTGTCCCTCTAGTTAATCCCTTCAGCGAACACCGTAAAAAAAAAAGAGGCAAAAAACAACGCTTTATTATCATACCACCAAACAAAAAGTGCAATAAACGCGATCAAAAAGACGAATGTAAACAAACATGGTACCGCTGAAAACGTCATCTTGTCCCGCAAAAAACAAGCTGCCATACAGCTCTGTCAGCAGAAAAGTAAAAAAGTTATAGCTGTCAAGATAAAGTGATGCAAAAATAATTATTTTTTCTACAACATAGTTTTTATTTTGTAAAAGCGGCAAAACATAAAAAAAAAATATAAATGAGGTATCGCTGTAATCGTACCGACCACAAGAATAAAACTGCTTTATCCATTTTACCACAAGCGGAACGGTATAAAAAAAAAAAAAAAAAAAAAAAAAAAAGAAAATTCCGAAATTGCTGTTTATTGTTCATTCTGTCTCACAAAAATCGGAATAGAAAGCGATCAAAAAATGTCATGTGCTCAAAAATGGTACCAATAAAAACGTCAACTCGTCCCACAAAAAACAAGACCTCACATGACTCTGTCGGCCGAAATGTGTAAAAATTATAACTCCCAAAATATGGTGATGCGCTATAAAAAGCAATTTTTAGTGTGTGACAGCAGCCAAAGATACAAACCCGATATAAATCTGGTATCGCTGTAATCGACCAGAAGAAAAAAGTCATCTACTGTAAACACTTAAACCTCACAAGGAATGGCGTAAAAAATAAATAAAATCAATTCTTCACCTGCTGTGGATTTTTTCATTCTGCCTCCCAAAGATCACAGTAAGGCGCACATTTATCTTGCGCTCTACGCTGAGCGCTTACACCAGGGTTTCCATGTAAATCTCTCAAATATGTTATTCAGACAGCTCCTTCGACAGAAGATTCCCTATAATGAGGCACATGGAGGCACTGTGGACGCCATAGGACCTGTGATCTGGTGGTGTCCGTCTTTTTAGGATTGCATAAAATTGTCGTCGGCCACAGTTTTGTGCACTACTGAAAAGAAGGACACCGCATAACAGAAGCCAGATGGTGTCCAGAGTAACTCTGCTGCCTCATTATAGTGAATAGATCCCTGGGGGTTTCATCTGAATCACGTAACTCTGAGATTTAGATGGAAACAACAAAGTAAGTGCTCAGTGTAGAGCGCAGGATAAATGTGATCCCAAATGTTATGTAAAATGTTCCCAATAAAAGCTTCAACTCAACCCACAAAAAAAAGCAAGTCCCCACTCAGGTCTGTTATGTTATCGGATATATGGGGGGCTTCCACGCTACTGGTAGTAAAAAGGCCTAAACCACATTTAGCGTCCACATGTTGAATGTTTCCAATCGGCCTACTGTCGTTGGCGAAGCTGAGCCACGCCAATATTCTTCTGAACCTCATTTCAGACATCCCTCGGCTTCCATTTGGCCAACTCTACTTCAGGTCACCCAGAACTCATCCTAGAAAATTCACCAAAATGGGGATGAAAACCACAATTGCAAAAAAAAAAAAAAATAGGCAAGTTTCCAAGGGACTGATTGACCTGACTGTTAAAGGTGAGTTCAGCAAGAAGCAAAAATGAGGACCAGTTCTCCTGCTGAGCCACAACAAAGCACCTTAAAATTTGCCCCAATGACTGGTTCGTCCTTTCTGTCTAACCGTTGGTTTCAGAGTGGTAAGCAGAGGAAAACGACAAATTAATAGCTAATTTCCAACAAAACGCTCGTCAGAATTCAGACGAAATTGCACCCCACTATTGGATACAATGTTCAGAAGGATTCCATGCAATCTCACCACATGATTGATTAATAACCTGGAAAGTGTTTCAGCATTCGACATCCCTGATAAACGAATAAAGTGTGCCTGTCTACTGAATCGGTCCACTACCACCCTATATAAAAGATTCCCTCCAGACAATGGCAAATCCTTAATGAAATCCATGAACAAATGAGTCCACGGTCTTTCTCGAATTTGTCTCGAAGATTTCACAAGCGGATACAAAATCTTTAATATCATTATTCATAGATGGCCACCAAAAACACCTAGTAATAGTTTTCTGCGTAAAGGAAACCTCAGGATGACCACTTAAGACAAAATCATGAAACTCCTGCAACAGACATAATCTTAGATACACAGGCACAAATAATTTGGACCTTGGAGTAGCGGAAGGAGCCAACGACTGTACTCTATAGATCTCCTCCAACTCAGAGGATACCACAGAAATCACAATACCCTGAAGAAGAATGGAAGTTCTGGAGGAAAAACTGAATCAAGGCAACTGCCCTCACATTCTTTAACCTCGTCTCGAACGTGCTACAAAAATGTAATCTAGAAAAAATAAGGACCATCTGGCCTGTCTTGGGGTTAAACGATTAGTTGATTCAATATAAGCTACATTTTTAAGATCAATCACAACCGTGACCTAATGAATAGCTCCGTCCCAAAATTGTCTCCATTCCACAATATGATAATATGACAGCGAGAAGCTCATGATTCCCAACATCATGATTTCTCTCAGTATACGAAAAATACCTAAAAAAATAAAAATGAAAGCAAGTTGGTCAACATTTTGGAACCTTGAGACGAAACAGAACCTACCCCGACCTCTGAGGCATCTACCTCTACAAGGAAAGGTTTATGGCAATCTGATCGGATTAAAACTGGAGCAGACATGAAGCACTCTTTCAATTTTTTACAAGCCCCAATAGCATCCAACGACCAAATCTTAAAATCTGCGCCCTTACGTGTGAGATCAGAAAGAAGTTTAACGATCTACGTAAAAACCAATAATAAACTTTTTGTATTAATTGGAGATTCCTAGAAAATATTGCAATGCTTTAAGGTCGCGAGGTTGAACCCAATCAATTATGGCCCCATCTTCCCGGGATCCATCTTAAAACCTTCAACTGATACAATTGACCCCAGGAACGATATTTCTTGAATAGAAAAAGTACATTTCTCCAATTTAGCAAACAAAGAATTTTCCCTAACATACATGTTTATAGTGCGAATCCAGATCAGGGGGAAAAAAATGTAATATCGTCAAGATATACCACAATAAATAATGACAGAAAAGATGTCATTCATAAAGGTTTGACAAACAGCAGGTGCATTGGTTAACGAAAAAGGCATGACAAGATTTTTAAGTAGACCTTCAGGCGTTAAAAATGCTGTCATCTGCTCATCACCCTTCTGAATGCGTATCAAGATATAAGCCCCTCTAAGATCAAATGTAGAAAAGCAGTTTAGCCCCTATAAGCTGATTATATAGGTCGGGGATGAGTGGAAGTAGTCGGGGATGAGTGGAAGTAGGTAAGTATTCTCAACCGTAATTTTGGTTAATTTACGGAAATCGAGACACGGAGGGAGACTACCATCTTTCTTTTAAACAAAGAAAAACCCAAGAGCTGCAGGCGAGGAAGAAGGACGGATAAGACCTTCCGTAAACTTTCTTTTACATATTGTCTCCTGGCGGTACGTTCAAGAACCTAAAAATTGTACAGGCGAGCTTTAGGTAAGATGGCATTAGGGAAGATTAATAGCGCAATCATAAGGACGATGGGGAGTGTGGAGACACGGGGGGTTGGCGGGAACCCCAGTCCGCTAGCCGAAACAGCATGGACCAGGGATCGTTCCACCAAACACCCACTCTCCTATTAACGTGGGCATAACGCTACTCAGACAACATAGGGTGAGGGTAAAACAGTGTGGTAATGCTTTATTGAACCACAAAACAGGCAGATAACACGTAGAACAGTCCCAGCAAATGCACATACAGTATCACCCTTCCGCTGACTTGCCAGGATAATGTCAGCTATTACTTCAGAGCTTCCAGGGTTGATTACCCCACCTGTGGCACGCACACAGAGAGGAGGTAACAACAAGCGTAGGAAGATGACAGTCCATTTAGGTACAAGGGCCAGTTGACTGGAGGGTCACAACCTAGTTTCTCCAAACATCTCAATGGAGCCAGCCGACTGGCGGGTCTCAATCCTGGCTTTCTCCAAACGTATCCATGCTTCAGCTATGGTCAGTGGAGCAGATCTGTATTCTCCAGCAGGGGCCGAAGTCCCCTAAGCTGGCATCATGTAGAATAATAAATCTGTGTCCCTTGTGATGGAGCCATGATGTTGTGGCTGCTGTCCTATCTCTTGTCTTTTGGATGTCTTGGCTGAATCTTTGGCTCTCTCTGTCTCTATAGAGGCATGTAACCTATTTTTATACTTAACAAGTGTCCTTAGTCCAGTATTTGCATGAAGGGTAAGTAAGTAGCTGAGATCAAATAGCATTAGTTGATTATTTAATCTATTTGCATAGTTTTCCCTCCTGTTTTTTAAGTCAACGAACTATCTGGCCTACACAATGTATAATTAGCATATCAGTAACCATCACTAGTCATCAAGGATAAGAGCACAATATGTTACATCAAATGTCAACTTACAAGATAATATTCCAGGCTTACACAAGCAAAAAACTGTTTTCTTGACCAACCAGAAATCAATACTTAAATTCAAAAGCCAATATATCGATAACAGTCTATTCTTCCTGGCTTGCTAAAAATAGTCGTTTTGTTAATTAAGATACAATGCTGTGTCTTCACAGGGAGGTTATGTCTCTGCCTCTATCTGAAGTCTTTCAGATACCCCGGCAGACCCTCCAGACTTGCAAAGCAAATTTGTACAGAACTAAGATATTTCTTATGACAATTGGGGCTCCACTTAACAATATCCTTCCGACATCAATCAGTAACAGGATTGTGAATACATAACCATGGAAGCCCCAGAACCAACCCAGCAGGAAAATTATCCAACACATGCAGGAAACTGACTCAATAGTGAAATGTTTAACTCTAAGTGTGAACTCCACCGCTACCAGCTAGACAAGTCATTGAGTAACTGTTCTGTCAATTGTAAAAATGTCAGTGGGTCTTTCCAACCTAACTGTCTCTAATCCTAATCTCTAGACCTGTCTGTCACGGATCCCTACTCCGTGGTGTCACTTATTCATCACGTGCCCGCTCTCAGACGTGACTTGGGGTTGTGCCTGCAAGGGTTAATCTATCTCCCACTCTCAGTCCAGCATTCAATCTCTGTCCTATGCTGTAATGGGAGCATAAATCACACACCGACCCAGGCCACACACCCGCTCATACACGCTGCCACCACTCATCGAACACACGGGCGATGAGTCCCAGAAATAATAATAATATTAATAAAAATATGTCTATCACTCTTAAGGCTCACACACCGTAGGCTATGGATTCTTTTAGAACATTCAAGATTCAACTTGTTAAAGTTTTATACTTTAATAACAAAAGATTCAATGCTTACAATAAGAAAAAGGTATAAAAATATGATAATAAAAAGACATACAACTTATGCAAAACAGTATCAAAATAAACAGGAGAAACTTACAGAAATCATCTAACTGGTAGTTTGCTTTCTGCTCCCTGAGGGGGGGGGGGTGAATGGAGTTGGTGGAACACATCAGCTTCTCAGGCTGCCATCACATGTGAACACAATTCTCTGTCTGCAGACTAAATTTATAACTTTGGTCTGGAGGTCAGGTTTCTAGACCAGCCCCTCAAGTTAATATCATAATTACGGGCTGTTTGCTTGGGCCACGGCCGCGCCCCCAAGGAATACATAATTTTCTCTTGCGATACTTGTGAAAAGGTTCTCAGGAATAGATGCCCTCCGGCCACGATTAGCATCTCCCCTCCAAGTCCTGAGAAGTGCCAAATGTTCCCTTTCTTCTTGGCCCTAGCTAGACCTCCTGGTGAGATAGGGAGACACAATGTCTACTAGTCCCAAGGAAGTACCTGTTAACACCTAGGTGCGACCTTCAGGACAGATGTTACATTATCACTAGGCACACATATAACCCTAGACATATGCCACTACACACATTTATATATACACATATTTCACCACACTGTCCTAAATCGACTAAGTTGTCAGCAGACCCACTATCAATGAAAGCTACCACTGATAATGATTATAGTTCTGCAAAAGTAGTTCTACATTCAGAAGTACTTTATCTAAGGAGTAAAAGGTACCTGGAAGTCTGGGTGACCTCCTCGACAATCACGCAGACTTAGGCATTTTCCTGAAGACCTGCTTGATGGAGGACGTATCGAGCAGTCCTTGAAAAGATGCTCAGTGCGACCACAATAGAGGCAGAGTCCAAGATCACGCCGACGTCTCCTATCAAGTGTATGAGAGCTGGCAGCTTCAACTTCCATCGGTCCGCCTCAGGTAAGTGAACAGATTCGGGGGAAATGACCGAAATCGCCAGTCGCTTATCAGGCTTCTTCGGAATTCTGTGATCCAATCGAATGGCCTCCCCCAAGGAATAGTATGCAGAGCTAGAGTGTCCTTAAGTGCATCCAAACGCCCTCGGCAAAATTGACACCTACCCCCCCGTGAAATTCATGATCTTTGCCTACGCAACGCGGACTGTCAGGTTCGTTGTATATTAAACCTAAGATGTCAACAGATAACCGTTCTGTGGCTTGGGGGAGGGGGGGGGGGGTGGACAACGAAAATGCCAAGCTGGAAGATCCCCTCGCAGTAAGGACGCTTTTATTCCCACCCACTGGGACTCACTCCCTGATTACCAGTGACGCCGGGTAAAAAATAACCTACAGCTCTCCCTAAATACCCTAAAATGGTCTTTCTGCCATGAAAATTGATCAGGAAGGGCCAATACTGGTTCAGGAGGAACCAACTGCACATCAGAGGATACTGACGTCCCAACCACTGCCGGCAGTGGAGAGTAACGAGATGTTTTCAACCAACTAATTATCTGACCCTGCAACTGATATTGTGACTATTCCAAGACTCCAATATTGCTTAGTCAGATCCTGAATCATTTGCGTCAGATTCGCCACCTGGTCACAGAGAGTGTGAACAGGATCCCTACTGGCTAAAAAGACGAATGCATGGGCCAACTGTAATGTGACGCTGAGTCACTACTCGCGACAAGCCGTGAGATTGAGTAGTCAAGAGGTCCGAGGTCAAAAGCCAGGAGGGTAGATCATAAACAGAGGAACAAGACAAAGGGATAGTCAGGGCACAGTCCGAGGTCAGAATTCCAAGAAGGTAGCGGCTCATGACAAAAAGGAGGAACGAGACAAAGGAATAGTCAGGGCACAGTCTGAGGTCAGAATTCCAAGAAGGTAGCGGCTCATGACAAAAGGAGGAATGAGACAAAGGAATAGTCAGGGCACAGTCTGAGGTCAGAATTCCAAGAAGGTAGCGGCTCATGACAAAAGGAGGAATGAGACAAAGGAACAGTCAGGGCACAGTCTGAGGTCAGAATTCCAAGAAGGTAGCGGATCATGACAAAAAGGGCTAAGCAAACAAATAGTCAAGGTAAATCCAAGGTTGAGAAACAAAGATCAGAATACCAGACTAGGAGCACAGAGGACACTTCATGAGTAAAACTACAATTGGAGGAAATCTAAGGCAGAGAGCTGGTTAAATAGCCGGGTAATTACTAAGAATGGGAGACACATTAAGGAGGCCTTGAAACACCCTGGTTCTGATTGGATGGCTAAACTGTCACTCCAGACACTGACAGCTCAGCACGCCACGGCATCCAATTGGACGGCTGGGCTGTCCATCACCCTACTGACAGATCAGCACACCATTGCCCAGGATTTGGTAGCAGAACTGTCATTCACTGGGTCCAGACACTCAGAAAGGAGGAATTGTAACAGCTGCATTTTCCAAAATAAATGGTCAAAACTCATCATTACATGGGGCTGCTGGCAGCCAAACCTGCGGCGGCTGTCTAGGGTGAGCAATGCCAACAATCATGGCGGTGGCCTCACGTGTATGATCCCTCTCTGGTGAAGTGTGGAGGTGTCTGGAATCACTGGATGTTATAACACTATTATACCTGTCCTGTAATAAACAGCAGTAGTTGTTAGTACCGGAAGACGTGTTGTGTAATATCTACTCGCCCACCAGCCGCAAGACTAGTAATAATCACCGGGCACTTCCCTCAGCCGCACATTACGCCCTGCGCCGAGCTCTCTGTGATCGATGGAACGGATCTCATTGCGACGAGCACATTAGAAAATGTAAATATTTCATCAGCCTCCGATGCCCCCAATAATGGCTTACACTAACGAGGACGGGGGAGATGTCTGTATGTACGGCAGATACCGTCATAGCACGACCACAGGTTATTACAGCACAGCACCGTCACACCCCGTCCTGATAATATCCGGTCACTGATCCCTGTACATTATATATAATAACCAGCGCTGACTGATCCGTCCTGATAATATCCGGTCACCGATCCCTGTACATTATATATAATAACCAGCACTGACTGATCCGTCCTGATAATATCCGGTCACTGATCTGTACATTATATATAATAACCAGCGCTGACTGATCCGTCCTGATAATATCCGGTCACCGATGCCTGTACATTATATATAATAACCAGCGCTGACTGATCCGTCCCGATAATATCCGGTCACTGATCCCTGTACATTATATATAATAACCAGCGCTGACTGATCCATCCTGATAATATCCGGTCACCGATCCCTGTACATTATATATAATAACCAGCGCTGACTGATCCGTCCTGATAATATCCGGTCACCAATCCCTGTACATTATATATAATAACCAGCGCTGACTGATCCGTCCTGATAATATCCGGTCACTGATCCCTGTACATTATATATAATAACCAGCGCTGACTGATCCGTCCTGATAATATCCAGTCACTGATCTGTACATTATATATAATAACCAGCGATGACTGATCCGTCCTGATAATATCCGGTCACTGATCTGTACATTATATATAATAACCAGCGCTGACTGATCCGTCCTGATAATATCCGGTCACCTATCCCTGTACATTATATATAATAACCAGCGCTGACTGATCCGTCCTGATAATATCCGGTCACCGATCCCTGTACAATATATATAATAACCAGCGCTGACTGATCCGTCCTGATAATATCCGGTCACCGATCTGTACATTATATATAATAACCAGCGCTGACTGATCCGTCCTGATAATATCCGGTCACTGATCCCTGTACATTATATATAATAACCAGCGCTGACTGATCCGTCCCGATAATATCCGGTCACTGATCCCTGTACATTATATATAATAACCAGCGCTGACTGATCCATCCTGATAATATCCGGTCACTGATCCCTGTACATTATATATAATAACCAGCGCTGACTGATCCGTCCTGATAATATCTGGTCACCGATCCCTGTACATTATATATAATAACCAGCGCTGACTGATCCGTCCTGATAATATCCGGTCACCGATCCCTGTACATTATATATAATAACCAGCGCTGACTGATCCATCCTGATAATATCCGGTCACTGATCCCTGTACATTATATATAATAACCAGCGCTGACTGATCCATCCTGATAATATCCGGTCACTGATCCCTGTACATTATATATAATAACCAGCGCTGACTGATCCGTCCTGATAATATCCGGTCACTGATCTGTACATTATATATAATAACCAGCGCTGACTGATCCGTCCTGATAATATCCGGTCACTGATCTGTACATTATATATAATAACCAGCGCTGACTGATCCGTCCTGATAATATCCGGTCACTGATCTGTACATTATATATAAAAACCAGCGCTGACTGATCCGTCCTGATAATATCCGGTCACCGATCCCTGTACATTATATATAATAACCAGCGCTGACTGATCCGTCCTGATAATATCCGGTCACCGATCCCCGTACATTATATATAATAACCAGCGCTGACTGATCCATCCTGATAATATCTGGTCATTGATCTGTACATTATATATAATAACCAGCGCTGACTGATCCGTCCTGATAATATCCAGTCACTGATCCCTGTACATTATATATAATAACCAGCGCTGACTGATCCGTCCTGATAATATCCGGTCACCGATCCCTGTACATTATATATAATAACCAGCGCTGACTGATCCGTCCTGATAATATCCGGTCACCGATCCCTGTACATTATATATAATAACCAGCGCTGACTGATCCGTCCTGATAATATCCGGTCACTGATCCCTGTACATTATACTATATATAATAACCAGCGCTGACTGATCCGTCCTGATAATATCCGGTCACTGATCTGTACATTATATATAATAACCAGTGCTGACTGATCCGTCCTGATAATATCCGGTCACTGATCCCTGTACATTATCTATAATAACCAGCGCTGACTGATCCATCCTGATAATAACCGGTCACCGATCCCTGTACATTATATATAATAACCAGCGCTGACTGATCCGTCCTGATAATATCCGGTCACTGATCCCTGTACATTATATATAATAACCAGCGCTGACTGATCCGTCCTGATAATATCCGGTCACTGATCTGTACATTATATATAATAACCAGCACTGACTGATCCGTCCTGATAATATCCGGTCACTGATCCCTGTACATTATATATAATAGCCAGCGCTGACTGATCCGTCCTGATAATATCTGGTCACCGATCCCTGTACATTATATATAATAACCAGCGCTGACTGATCCCTCCTGGTAATATCCGGTCACCGATCCCTGTACATTATATATAATAACCAGCGCTGACTGATCCGTCCTGATAATATCCGGTCACTGATCCCTGTACATTATATATAATAACCAGCGCTGACTGATCCGTCCTGATAATATCCGGTCACCAATCCCTGTACATTATATATAATAACCAGCGCTGACTGATCCGTCCTGATAATATCCGGTCACTGATCCCTGTACATTATATATAATAACCAGCGCTGACTGATCCGTCCTGATAATATCCAGTCACTGATCTGTACATTATATATAATAACCAGCGATGACTGATCCGTCCTGATAATATCCGGTCACCTATCCCTGTACATTATATATAATAACCAGCGCTGACTGATCCGTCCTGATAATATCCGGTCACCGATCCCTGTACATTATATATAATAACCAGCGCTGACTGATCCGTCCTGATAATATCCGGTCACCGATCCCTGTACATTATATATAATAACCAGCGCTGACTGATCCATCCTGATAATATCCGGTCACTGATCCCTGTACATTATATATAATAACCAGCGCTGACTGATCCGTCCTGATAATATCCGGTCACCGATCTGTACATTATATATAATAACCAGCGCTGACTGATCCGTCCTGATAATATCCGGTCACTGATCCCTGTACATTATATATAATAACCAGCGCTGACTGATCCGTCCCGATAATATCCGGTCACTGATCCCTGTACATTATATATAATAACCAGCGCTGACTGATCCATCCTGATAATATCCGGTCACTGATCCCTGTACATTATATATAATAACCAGCGCTGACTGATCCGTCCTGATAATATCTGGTCACCGATCCCTGTACATTATATATAATAACCAGCGCTGACTGATCCGTCCTGATAATATCCGGTCACTGATCCCTGTACATTATATATAATAACCAGCGCTGACTGATCCGTCCTGATAATATCCGGTCACCGATCCCTGTACATTATATATAATAACCAGCGCTGACTGATCCATCCTGATAATATCCGGTCACTGATCCCTGTACATTATATATAATAACCAGCGCTGACTGATCCATCCTGATAATATCCGGTCACTGATCCCTGTACATTATATATAATAACCAGCGCTGACTGATCCGTCCTGATAATATCCGGTCACTGATCCCTGTACATTATATATAATAACCAGCGCTGACTGATCCATCCTGATAATATCCGGTCACTGATCCCTGTACATTATATATAATAACCAGCGCTGACTGATCCGTCCTGATAATATCCGGTCACCGATCCCTGTACATTATATATAATAACCAGCGCTGACTGATCCGTCCTGATAATATCCGGTCATCGATCTGTACATTATATATAATAACCAGCGCTGACTGATCCGTCCTGATAATATCCGGTCACTGATCCCTGTACATTATATATAATAACCAGCGCTGACTGATCCGTCCCGATAATATCCGGTCACTGATCCCTGTGCATTATATATAATAACCAGCGCTGACTGATCCATCCTGATAATATCCGGTCACTGATCCCTGTACATTATATATAATAACCAGCGCTGACTGATCCGTCCTGATAATATCCAGTCACTGATCCCTGTACATTATATATAATAACCAGCGCTGACTGATCCGTCCTGATAATATCTGGTCACCGATCCCTGTACATTATATATAATAACCAGCGCTGACTGATCCGTCCTGATAATATCCGGTCACTGATCCCTGTACATTATATATAATAACCAGCGCTGACTGATCCATCCTGATAATATCCGGTCACTGATCCCTGTACATTATATATAATAACCAGCGCTGACTGATCCGTCCTGATAATATCCGGTCACTGATCCCTGTACATTATATATAATAACCAGCGCTGACTGATCCATCCTGATAATATCCGGTCACTGATCCCTGTACATTATATATAATAACCAGCGCTGACTGATCCATCCTGATAATATCCGGTCACTGATCCCTGTACATTATATATAATAACCAGCGCTGACTGATCCGTCCTGATAATATCCGGTCACTGATCTGTACATTATATATAATAACCAGCGCTGACTGATCCGTCCTGATAATATCCGGTCACTGATCTGTACATTATATATAATAACCAGCGCTGACTGATCCGTCCTGATAATATCCGGTCACTGATCTGTACATTATATATAATAACCAGCGCTGACAGATCCGTCCTGATAATATCCGGTCACTGATCCCTGTACATTATATATAATAACCAGCGCTGACTGATCCATCCTGATAATATCCGGTCACTGATCCCTGTACATTATATATAATAACCAGCGCTGACTGATCCAACCTGATAATATCCGGTCACTGATCCCTGTACATTATATATAATAACCAGCGCTGACTGATCCGTCCTGATAATATCCGGTCACTGATGTGTACATTATATATAATAACCAGCGCTGACTGATCCGTCCTGATAATATCCGGTCACTGATCCCTGTACATTATATATAATAGCCAGCGCTGACTGATCCATCCTGATAATATCCGGTCACTGATCCCTGTACATTATATATAATAACCAGCGCTGACTGATCCCTCCTGATAATATCCGGTCACTGATCTGTACATTATATATAATAACCAGCGCTGACTGATCCGTCCTGATAATATCCGGTCACTGATCTGTACATTATATATAATAATAACCAGCGCTGACTGATCCGTCCTGATAATATCCGGTCACCGATCCCCGTACATTATATATAATAACCAGCGCTGACTGATCCATCCTGATAATATCTGGTCATTGATCTGTACATTATATATAATAACCAGCGCTGACTGATCCGTCCTGATAATATCCAGTCACTGATCCCTGTACATTATATATAATAACCAGCGCTGACTGATCCGTCCTGATAATATCCGGTCACTGATCCCTGTACATTATACTATATATAATAACCAGCGCTGACTGATCCGTCCTGATAATATCCGGTCACTGATCTGTACATTATATATAATAACCAGTGCTGACTGATCCGTCCTGATAATATCCGGTCACTGATCCCTGTACATTATCTATAATAACCAGCGCTGACTGATCCATCCTGATAATAACCGGTCACCGATCCCTGTACATTATATATAATAACCAGCGCTGACTGATCCGTCCTGATAATATCCGGTCACTGATCCCTGTACATTATATATAATAACCAGCGCTGACTGATCCGTCCTGATAATATCCGGTCACTGATCTGTACATTATATATAATAACCAGCACTGACTGATCCGTCCTGATAATATCCGGTCACCGATCCCTGTACATTATATATAATAACCAGCGCTGACTGATCCGTCCTGATAATATCCGGTCACCGATCCCTGTACATTATATATAATAACCAGCGCTGACTGATCCGTCCTGATAATATCCGGTCACTGATCTGTACATTATATATAATAACCAGCGCTGACTGATCCGTCCTGATAATATCCAGTCACTGATCCCTGTACATTATATATAATAACCAGCGCTGACTGATCCGTCCTGATAATATCCGGTCACTGATCTGTACATTATATATAATAACCAGCGCTGACTGATCCGTCCTGATAATATCCGGTCACTGATCCCTGTACATTATATATAATAACCAGCGCTGACTGATCCGTCCTGATAATATCCGGTCACTGATCCCTGTACATTATATATAATAACCAGCGCTGACTGATCCGTCCTGATAATATCCGGTCACTGATCCCTGTACATTATATATAATAACCAGCGCTGACTGATCCGTCCTGATAATATCCGGTCACTGATCTGTACATTATATATAATAACCAGCGCTGACTGATCCGTCCTGATAATATCCGGTCACTGATCTGTACATCTATATATATAATTGTCTAAGGGTTTTTCTGTCTGTCTGTCTGTCTGTCCTGGAAATCCCGCGTCTCTGATTGGTCGAGGCCGCCAGGCCTCGACCAATCAGCGACGGGCACAGCATGGCGACGATGATGTCATAAAGGTTGCCTCGACCAATCAGCGACGGGCACAGTCTGCCGCAAATTCGCCTCGACCAATCAGCGACGGGCACAGTATCGACGTAGATGTCATAATGGTTGCCATGGCGACGATCATGTCATAAAGGTTGCCTCGACCAATCAGCGACGGGCACAGTCTGCCGCGAATTCGCCTCGACCAATCAGCGACGGGCACAGTCTGCCGCGAATTCTGGAATCATCATTGTCCATATACTACGGGGACATGCATATTCTAGAATACCCGATGCGTTAGAATCGGGCCACAATCTAGTATATAATAACCAACGCTGACTGATCCGTCCTGATAATATCCGGTCACTGATCTGTACATTATATATAATAACCAGCGCTGACTGATCCGTCCTGATAATATCCGGTCACTGATCTGTACATTATATATAATAACCAGCGCTGACTGATCCGTCCTGATAATATCCGGTCACCGATCCCTGTACATTATATATAATAACCAGCGCTGACTGATCCGTCCTGATAATATCCGGTCACCTATCCCTGTACATTATATATAATAACCAGCGCTGACTGATCCGTCCTGATAATATCCGGTCACTGATCCCTGTACATTATATATAATAACCAGCGCTGACTGATCCGTCCTGATAATATCCGGTCACTGATCCCTGTACATTATATATAATAACCAGCGCTGACTGATCCGTCCTGATAATATCCGGTCACTGATCCCTGTACATTATATATAATAACCAGCGCTGACTGATCCGTCCTGATAATATCCGATCACCGATCCCTGTACATTATATATAATAACCAGCGCTGACTGCTCCGTCCTGATAATATCCGGTCACTGATCCCTGTACATTATATATAATAACCAGCGCTGACTGATCCGTCCTGATAATATCCGATCACCGATCCCTGTACATTATATATAATAACCAGCGCTGACTGATCCGTCCTGATAATATCCGGTCACCGATCCCTGTACATTATATATAATAACCAGCGCTGACTGATCCGTCCTGATAATATCTGGTCATTGATCTGTACATTATATATAATAACCAGCGCTGACTGATCCGTCCTGATAATATCCGGTCACCGATCCCTGTACATTATATATAATAACCAGCGCTGACTGATCCGTCCTGATAATATCCGGTCACTGATCTGTACATTATATATAATAACCAGCGCTGACTGATCCGTCCTGATAATATCCGGTCACTGATCTGTACATTATATATAATAACCAGCGCTGACTGATCCGTCCTGATAATATCCGGTCACTGATCCCTGTACATTATATATAATAACCAGCGCTGACTGATCCGTCCTGATAATATCCGGTCACTGATCCCTGTACATTATATATAATAACCAGCGCTGACTGATCCGTCCTGATAATATCCGGTCACTGATCCCTGTACATTATATATAATAACCAGCGCTGACTGATCCGTCCTGATAATATCCGGTCACTGATCCCTGTACATTATATATAATAACCAGCGCTGACTGATCCGTCCTGATAATATCCGGTCACTGATCTGTACATTATATATAATAACCAGCGCTGACTGATCCGTCCTGATAATATCCGGTCACTGATCCCTGTACATTATATATAATAACCAGCGCTGACTGATCCGTCCTGATAATATCCGGTCACCGATCCCTGTACATTATATATAATAACCAGCGCTGACTGATCCGTCCTGATAATATCTGGTCATTGATCTGTACATTATATATAATAACCAGCGCTGACTGATCCGTCCTGATAATATCCGGTCACCGATCCCTGTACATTATATATAATAACCAGCGCTGACTGATCCGTCCTGATAATATCCGGTCACTGATCTGTACATTATATATAATAACCAGCGCTGACTGATCCGTCCTGATAATATCCGGTCACTGATCTGTACATTATATATAATAACCAGCGCTGACTGATCCGTCCTGATAATATCCGGTCACTGATCCCTGTACATTATATATAATAACCAGCGCTGACTGATCCGTCCTGATAATATCCGGTCACTGATCCCTGTACATTATATATAATAACCAGCGCTGACTGATCCGTCCTGATAATATCCGGTCACTGATCCCTGTACATTATATATAATAACCAGCGCTGACTGATCCGTCCTGATAATATCCGGTCACCGATCCCTGTACATTATATATAATAACCAGCGCTGACTGATCCGTCCTGATAATATCCGGTCACTGATCCCTGTACATTATATATAATAACCAGCGCTGACTGATCCGTCCTGATAATATCCGGTCACCGATCCCTGTACATTATATATAATAACCAGCGCTGACTGATCCGTCCTGATAATATCCGGTCACTGATCCCTGTACATTATATATAATAACCAGCGCTGACTGATCCGTCCTGATAATATCCGGTCACTGATCCCTGTACATTATATATAATAACCAGCGCTGACTGATCCGTCCTGATAATATCCGGTCACTGATCTGTACATTATATATAATAACCAGCGCTGACTGATCCGTCCTGATAATATCCGGTCACTGATCCCTGTACATTATATATAATAACCAGCGCTGACTGATCCGTCCTGATAATATCCGATCACCGATCCCTGTACATTATATATAATAACCAGCGCTGACTGATCCGTCCTGATAATATCCGGTCACTGATCCCTGTACATTATATATAATAACCAGCGCTGACTGATCCGTCCTGATAATATCCGGTCACCGATCCCTGTACATTATATATAATAACCAGCGCTGACTGATCCGTCCTGATAATATCCGGTCACTGATCCCTGTACATTATATATAATAACCAGCGCTGACTGATCCGTCCTGATAATATCCGGTCACTGATCTGTACATTATATATAATAACCAGCGCTGACTGATCCGTCCTGATAATATCCGGTCACTGATCCCTGTACATTATATATAATAACCAGCGCTGACTGATCCGTCCTGATAATATCCGGTCACCGATCCCTGTACATTATATATAATAACCAGCGCTGACTGATCCGTCCTGATAATATCTGGTCATTGATCTGTACATTATATATAATAACCAGCGCTGACTGATCCGTCCTGATAATATCCGGTCACCGATCCCTGTACATTATATATAATAACCAGCGCTGACTGATCCGTCCTGATAATATCCGGTCACCGATCCCTGTACATTATATATAATAACCAGCGCTGACTGATCCGTCCTGATAATATCCGGTCACTGATCTGTACATTATATATAATAACCAGCGCTGACTGATCCGTCCTGATAATATCCGGTCACCGATCCCTGTACATTATATATAATAACCAGCGCTGACTGATCCGTCCTGATAATATCCGGTCACTGATCTGTACATTATATATAATAACCAGCGCTGACTGATCCGTCCTGATAATATCCGGTCACTGATCCCTGTACATTATATATAATAACCAGCGCTGACTGATCCGTCCTGATAATATCCGGTCACTGATCCCTGTACATTATATATAATAACCAGCGCTGACTGATCCGTCCTGATAATATCCGGTCACTGATCCCTGTACATTATATATAATAACCAGCGCTGACTGATCCGTCCTGATAATATCCGGTCACTGATCCCTGTACATTATATATAATAACCAGCGCTGACTGATCCGTCCTGATAATATCCGGTCACTGATCCCTGTACATTATATATAATAACCAGCGCTGACTGATCCGTCCTGATAATATCCGGTCACTGATCTGTACATTATATATAATAACCAGCGCTGACTGATCCGTCCTGATAATATCCGGTCACTGATCCCTGTACATTATATATAATAACCAGCGCTGACTGATCCGTCCTGATAATATCCGGTCACCGATCCCTGTACATTATATATAATAACCAGCGCTGACTGATCCGTCCTGATAATATCTGGTCATTGATCTGTACATTATATATAATAACCAGCGCTGACTGATCCGTCCTGATAATATCCGGTCACCGATCCCTGTACATTATATATAATAACCAGCGCTGACTGATCCGTCCTGATAATATCCGGTCACTGATCTGTACATTATATATAATAACCAGCGCTGACTGATCCGTCCTGATAATATCCGGTCACTGATCTGTACATTATATATAATAACCAGCGCTGACTGATCCGTCCTGATAATATCCGGTCACTGATCCCTGTACATTATATATAATAACCAGCGCTGACTGATCCGTCCTGATAATATCCGGTCACTGATCCCTGTACATTATATATAATAACCAGCGCTGACTGATCCGTCCTGATAATATCCGGTCACTGATCCCTGTACATTATATATAATAACCAGCGCTGACTGATCCGTCCTGATAATATCCGGTCACTGATCCCTGTACATTATATATAATAACCAGCGCTGACTGATCCGTCCTGATAATATCCGGTCACTGATCTGTACATCTATATATATAATTGTCTAAGGGTTTTTCTGTCTGTCTGTCCTGGAAATCCCGCGTCTCTGATTGGTCGAGGCCGCCAGGCCTCGACCAATCAGCGACGGGCACAGCATGGCGACGATGATGTCATAAAGGTTGCCTCGACCAATCAGCGACGGGCACAGTCTGCCGCAAATTCGCCTCGACCAATCAGCGACGGGCACAGTATCGACGTAGATGTCATAATGGTTGCCATGGCGACGATCATGTCATAAAGGTTGCCTCGACCAATCAGCGACGGGCACAGTCTGCCGCGAATTCTGGAATCATCATTGTCCTATACTACGGGGACATGCATATTCTAGAATACCCGATGCGTTAGAATCGGGCCACAATCTAGTATATAATAACCAGCGCTGACTGATCCGTCCTGATAATATCCGGTCACCGATCCCTGAAAAAATAAATAGTAGTTAAATGGATAACCCCCTTTAAACAGATGTTCACCAGGCAGGTGATTATAAAAGGACGTCACTTAACAAGGATAACTCTTCCCATTTCATGCTGTCAGCAACGGCACCACATGGAAGAGAAATGTCACAATGTCACCTGAGAAAGATAATAATTTCTTGACACAAGAAAAGTGAAGGCCTACAATGTGCCAGGATCCAGGCTGAAAAATATGGACACTTCTGGGACTTTGTACTGAGGAAGGATGAGACCAAGAGAAAGCTTTTTGTAACTGATGGATTCAAAACTATACGGTGTTACTGTATGGTGAGGAGGACAATGAAGAACGCACAATGCCTAGAGTGGTGGTGGCCATGTCCTTATGGGGGCACATGAGCTGCTGGTGTCGGGGGGGCTACATGTCATTGATGGGACCTTGAATTCACAAATCCGCTGCTCTATAGTGACAGAGAAAATGCCGCCATCAGTCCGAGCCCTTGGTAGACGAGAACTTTTCCAACATGATCCAAACCACAGATCTGCTGCATTTCTGAAGAAGAACAGGTGACGATGACTCAGTGGCTAAGTGTCTCTTGACCTGACAACTGGACACCAATAAGGAGTTGTGAAGTGACAAGTTGTCAGCGCTCTCCCTCCGGCATCCAGGCTCTGGGGCTCGTTATGAAGATGGAGGCTGTAATATGTCGCCACCTTGTTCCTTCCAGTGCCTCCTCACACATAGTACAGGTAGCAGTTATTGATGGGGGGTGTACTCATTTTTGCATTGACTACCTTGAGTAAAACTGAAGATTTTGTAATGATAGTTATACCATACCCTCGCTGTCGTCTTATGGGGGAAAATGTTCCATGAAACTCAACATTTTGTAAACTGTTCAGTGAGATATTAGTTTTCAAAGGGGGTGTACTCATTTATGCCAAGCCCTGTACATTCAATATAACAACTCTGGGCTGATAACATCCGGTCATTAGATCTGTACATTATATTAACCCTTCGATGTCTGTACACGATACGAGATCGATTAGAATGACAATAGGGAGTAAAGACCCCCGGGAACAAATGGAGGCCGGAGAGGCGGACATGCTCGTCTCTGCGCCTTTGTCTCTGCCCGCTGCCGCGCTCCTATATCTGCATTCTGTCAGTGTTAGCGTTCTCTAACGTGTGCACTGCACCAGGCTGAGGCACAACGGCGGCGGCGGAAAATACAAGCGGCAGGAGAGACAATCACACCAGATGATGTATGGGAGAGGAAGAAGGGAAAAAACAATAGGAGGAAGAACCAGAGCAGCCGGAGCGATGGAGGAAAATCAGCATGGAGCAGAAGAAAAATGGCGCAGGGCAGAAAACCATCAGTGTGAGACACGAGGGGGCCGGTGATACCGGAGGAACGCTCTCCAGCACACGGCCCGTGGTCACCGCTCCTCCTTCATTCACGCTCTGTCCTGCACAATCTCCATCAATCCCAAAGGTTATGGGGTCAGGCGCGCTTTTTCCAATGCAGCCCTAATGATCCGTCAATCAATATCTTGGCTGCTCTGATATCGGGGAGGACGGAGGGGCCGGGGTGAGAGGTCCCAGAGGACCACCGCAGCTGATCAGTAATCAATACACAGGGAGAGGGCGCCACAACACGGCCGTGCTTCATCAGATGCCGTCAGTGGCCCTTTTTCTGTATTGATCGCTAGGATTCTTCTTAATAAGACAGCTGCTCCGTCCAGGTGGAGATACGAGGACCACCAGTGACCCGGTGAGGACTCAGGCCCCACATCGGACCTGCTGACTCTCTCATGAAAATGAATCATTACGGACGCTAAAAATTCAGGATTAATCAGAAAAACATTAAGGCTATGTGCACACGTCCGGAATTGCCGCAATTCCGCCACTGTGCCGCGGGTAGAACACATGCGGAATTGGCATGCGCATTCCCGCTAAACACTAGCGTTTTCCAAGTGTAATTAGCTTGCAGAATACTAGCGTTTTCCAAGCTACAACAGATTGACAGGTTGGTCACACTTGTCAAACATATGCAGCATCAATAGTAAAAAGATAGAATGTTAAAAATAATAAATTGTGATATTCTCACCTTCCGGCGACCCCTGCAGCCTTCCTGATCCTCGCTATGCTCCCGGAAGCCTCCGTTCCCAGTAATGCCTCGCAGCAGTGACCCCAGATGACATGCACACGTTCAGCATTTTCCACTTTGTGTTGTGTTTTTTTCGCGAAAAACCGCAAAAAAACCCGCATACATTAAGCATCCTATTATTTGAATGCAATCCGCAATTTTTGTGCTTTTTTCCGCGGCGGAATCGCATTCCGGAAAAAACGCAGCATGTTCATTCTTTGTGCGGAATCGCGGGGATTCCGCACACAAAGGAATGCTTTGATCCGCTTACTTCCCGCTTGTGCCCATGCCCACCATGCGGGAAGCAAGCGGATCATGTGCAGTTGGTACCCAGGGTGGAGGAGAGGAGACTCTCCTCCACGGACTGGGCACCATATAATTGTTAAAAAAAAAATAATAATAATAAATCGTGATATTCTCACCTTCCGGCGGCCCTCGCAGCCTTCCCGCTGCTTCCGTTCCCAGTAATGCCTCGCGGCAATGACCTGTGATGGCGTAGCGGTCTCGCATGATGCTACGTCATCTGGGGTCATTGCTGCGAGGCATTACTGGGAACGGAAGCTGCCGGGAGCATCGCGAGGAGCGGGAAGGCTGCAGGGGACGCCGGAAGGTGAGAATATCACGATTTATTATTTTTAACATTCTATCTTTTTACTATTGATGCTGCATAGGCAGCATCAATAGTAAAAAGTTGGTCACACTTGTCAAGCACTGTGTTTGACAAGTGTGACCAACCTGTCAATCGGTTTTACAAGCGATGCTACAGATCGCATGGAAAACGCTAGCATTCTGCCAGCTAATTACGCTTGGAAATCGCTACTGTTTACCGGGAAAACACATGCCAATTCCACATGCGTTTTAGCGGCGGCACAGTTGCGGAATTGCCGCGGAAATTTCCGCGGCAGTTCCGGACGTGTGCACATTGAATGTTTCCTTACTTTGTTTCTGAGTTCTGCGGGCATTATTTTACATCGTCCAAACATTTTTGACTAATTCACCGTGTGCAACTTTCCCATAATGCGGCTAAACCTACATAATTTGTTTTCTTTAATTTCCGGCTCAGATTAAGACTAACGCTAAAACTCAGGATCATGAAACGTTTTTCTCTAAAATGTCCAAAAATATTGAAAGACTAATAAAAAAAAGCCTTTTTAAATTAGGAGTGAATTTATCAAACATATTGCGCCATATTTTAAGAATTTGGCATAAAACCTGGGAAACCGAGAAGGAACAATGAAATTGATGAATCCAGGGCCCTAAGGTCCATTCTGTATATGGAAAAGTAAAAATAACGCGCCATTCGCCAAATAAAGTGAACAGAATACGAGACAGAGATTATTTGAACATGGAAGCCAATGGGCAGCGTAGGACAAAATACCTCAGGACACCGGAAAATGGCCATTGTTTTCCGTTCACTGTCACAAGAGCAGGTTGTCAGAGCGCCTCTGTATATGACAGAACAGTCAGGGGCTTGACACGTGGATAAACATGGCTGTGTCTGACATATTAGCGCCATTTTTCTGTCACAGACTGCTACTACAATCGGCGAGTCTGTGCGCGGCGTGTGTCCCTCACGTAACGCACAATGAGCGCCGGTAACGGCCTCCACTTATGTAATTTCAACGCGGCTGTTCAGAAAAGTCACATTAATTTTACGCTCTGTGACTCCGGGCACAGGGAAGAAGAATGAAGCGGGCAGAATAGATTTCACCAGCCTTCCATTAGTGCGTGACGTTCAATTAATTAGCGAAACACCTTCATTTACCGCCCCCGTCCCCCTGGTGCTGTAGTGGCGTCCCGGGAGCGTGGCCAGACTTGTGCTGAGACGCCATAGTAGAAGAAGCACACGACAGTGATTTACCGCGCCGACCCCCATCCTGGACGCGGCCTCCCAGAGAGACCCTTGTTATTTTACATCCTGCCAGCTACATGCCACGACGACTGCTCTCCTTACAAATGCCCGACATTAATCTTAGCAGTGAAGACGTTAATTCCGGGACAGGTCAAAAGAGACGGCAAATCCATAAATTCCGCACGTACAGTCACACAAACTGGCTGAAATCTGATAGTAATGCTGTGGGCAAAAGGATCTGAGAACCAATTCAAAATGGCCGCCAGGTCAGCCATGTTCTTCACATTTTACCTCACAATGATGCTAAACACCTCAGAGCTCAGTCAGCTGTCGCAGGGGAGTGGTGTACGCACGGCGGCCGCTCTCCCCACTCAGAGGAAGACCTTTCTCTAGATGCGAACCAATCATTTTCCTGAGCGACATTTTGTTGTCACAATTCAGTTCACTTTTCAGTTTATTTTCCCGCCAATGTGAATTGTCTGAGGCCTTGTCTGCACCTCGGCCGATGCTCATCATGGAGCCTGAGGCCTACAGAAGATTCATCAACCACAAACCCTGCACCGCTGAGTGCTGAGGGGTTACCATGGCGGCAGGTGACCTAATAAAGGCACCCTCGCCGCCATCTTGGTTCTTCTCCAACGACACCCAGAACATGATATTCTGCAATACAGGGGATTCATCCTATTTTTAAAAAATAAAAAACAAATATACAAACATATAATCATACATTTTAATCCTAAATTAAATATTCTATCAAAATCTTAAATTCATTTATCTGTACGATAAATTCTGCAGAGAAAAAAAAATATGAAACGCAAAAATTGCTGTTTTTTGTTGTTGCCGAAACTGCACAAAAAATGTAATGAAAAGCCATAAAAGTCGCACTGCCTGTGCCTCAAAAGGGTATCAATGCAAACTACAACTCATCCCCCAAAAAACAAGCCCCATCATCAGAAAAAAGCAAAAGTTCAAGAACAAAGTTGCACAAAAAAATATATATATTTTTTTTGTGTTTCAAATTTCCAAATTTATTTTCACCACTTAAAATAAAACAAAAACATACAAATTAGGCATTGCTGCAATCGTTGTCACCCGGGTATTTATATTATTTTACCGCAAGATGAACATCATAAAAACAAAAATAGTAGAACTACGCTGCACTTCAAGTGTAGTGGGTACATATGGTCGCCATATTTGTATTCTGTGACCCTGCGGTACACCGCTGCGTGATCCCACAGTACACCCCTCTGTGACCCCACGGTACACCGCTGTGACCCCACAGGACACAACTCTGTGACCCCGCGGCCCATCACTGTGATCCCGCATTACACTGTTCTGTGACCCCGCGGAACCTCGATCTGTGACCCCGTATGTACACCGCTGTGACCCCACAGTACACTGCTCTATGACCCCACGGTACACCGTGACCCCACGGTACACCATGACCCCACAGTACACAGTGAACCACTGAGACCCTGCAGTACACCACTGTATGACCCCATGGTACACCGTGACCCCGCAGTACTCTGCTGTATGACCCCACGGTACTCTGTGGTACAGCACTCTGTAACCCCACAGTACACCGCTGTGTGACCTCGCGGTACACCACTCTGTGATCCCCACAGTACACCACTGTGACCCCACGGTACAGCACTCTGTGACCCCAGAGTACACCGCTGTGACCCCACAGTACAGCACTCTGTGACCCCAGAGTCCACCGCTGTGACCCCACAGTACACCGGTCTGTGACCCCGCGGTCCATCACTGTGATCCCGCAGGTCACTGTTCTGTGACCCCGTGGTACACCGCTCTGTAACCCCGTGTGAACACCACTGTGACCCCGCAGTACAGCACTCTGTGACCCCAGAGTACACAGATGTGACCCCACAGTACACCACTGTGTGACCTCGCGGTACACCGCTCTGTGATCCCCACAGTACACCACTGTGTGACCTCGCGGTACACCGCTCTGTGATCCCCACAGTACACCACTGTGACCCCACGGTACAGCACTCTGTGACCCCAGAGTCCACCGCTGTGACCCCACAGTACACCGGTCTGTGACCCCACGGTCCATCACTGTGATCCCGCAGGTCACTGTTCTGTGACCCCGTGGTACACCGCTCTGTAACCCCGTGTGAACACCACTGTGACCCCGCAGTACAGCACTCTGTGACCCCAGAGTACACAAATGTGACCCCGGAGTACACCGCTGTGACCCCGCGAGACGTCATCTGGGCAGTGCACTCGTACGCAGTATCCTCCACAGTGATTACGGTAATAAGCATGGCTCCTGCAGTATCCGGGGTAAAACTGCAATGAAACCTCATCTATGTCAGATCCCATGTTACACCGCAATACGGATGACATCACGAGTCCCAGGGTGACCGCACGGAAAATTCACCAGATGGAGGATGACACAGATAAAACTCAACTCACACAGACGGATGATAAATGTCCTGACAAGGAAAAATCCTGTAATCATTCTAAAGATGGGAAAACACAGAGATCTTCCTGCATAGAAGTCAGTGACTCTCTACTGTCTGTGCAGGTATCAGTGACTCTCTCCTGCCTGTGCAGGTATCAGTGACTCTCTACTGCCTGTGCAGATATCAGTGACTCTCTACTGTCTGTGCTGGTGTCAGTGACTCTCTACTGTCTGTGCAGGTATCAGTGACTCTCTCCTGCCTGTGCAGGTATCAGTGACTCTCTACTGCCTGTGCAGGTGTCAGTGACTCTCTACTGCCTGTGCAGGTATCAGTGACTCTCTCCTGTCTGAGCAGGTGTCAGTGACTCTCTACTGCCTGTGCAGGTGTCAGTGACTCTCTACTGCCTGTGCAGGTGTCAGTGACTCTCTACTGTCTATGCAGATGTCAGTGACTCTCTACTGTCTATGCAGGTGTCAGTGACTCTCTACTGTCTGTGCTGGTGTCAGTGACTCTCTACTGTCTGTGCAGGTGTCAGTGACTCTCTCCTGTCTGAGCAGGTGTCAGTGACTCTCTCCTCTCTGTGCAGGTGTCAGTGACTCTCTACTGCCTGTGCAGATGTCAGTGACTCTCTACTGCCTGTGCAGGTGTCAGTGACTCTCTACTGCCTGTGCAGGTGTCAGTGACTCTCTACTGCCTGTGCAGGTGTCAGTGACTCTCTACTGTCTATGCAGGTGTCAGTGACTCTCTACTGTCTATGCAGGTGTCAGTGACTCTCTACTGTCTGTGCTGGTGTCAGTGACTCTCTACTGTCTGTGCAGGTGTCAGTGACTCTCTACTGTCTGTGCAGATATCAGTGACTCAGTGACTCTCTCCTGCCTCTGCAGGTGTCAGTGACTCTCTCCTGCCTGTGCAGATGTCAGTGACTCTCTTCTTTCTGTGCAGGTGTCTGTGACTCTCTACTGTCAGTGCAGGTATCAGTGACTCTCTACTGCCTGTGCAGATATCAGTGACTCTCTACTGTCAGTGCAGGTGTCTGTGACTCTCTACTGTCAGTGCAGGTATCAGTGACTCTCTACTGCCTGTGCAGATATCAGTGACTCTCTACTGTCTGTGCTGGTGTCAGTGACTCTCTACTGTCTGTGCAGGTATCAGTGACTCTCTCCTGCCTGTGCAGGTATCAGTGACTCTCTACTGCCTGTGCAGGTGTCAGTGACTCTCTACTGCCTGTGCAGGTATCAGTGACTCTCTCCTGTCTGAGCAGGTGTCAGTGACTCTCTACTGCCTGTGCAGGTGTCAGTGACTCTCTACTGCCTGTGCAGGTGTCAGTGACTCTCTACTGTCTATGCAGATGTCAGTGACTCTCTACTATCTATGCAGGTGTCAGTGACTCTCTACTGTCTGTGCTGGTGTCAGTGACTCTCTACTGTCTGTGCAGGTGTCAGTGACTCTCTCCTCTCTGTGCAGGTGTCAGTGACTCTCTCCTCTCTGTGCAGGTGTCAGTGACTCTCTACTGCCTGTGCAGGTGTCAGTGACTCTCTACTGCCTGTGCAGGTGTCAGTGACTCTCTACTGCCTGTGCAGGTGTCAGTGACTCTCTACTGCCTGTGCAGGTGTCAGTGACTCTCTACTGTCTATGCAGGTGTCAGTGACTCTCTACTGTCTATGCAGGTGTCAGTGACTCTCTACTGTCTGTGCTGGTGTCAGTGACTCTCTACTGTCTGTGCAGGTGTCAGTGACTCTCTACTGTCTGTGCAGATATCAGTGACTCAGTGACTCTCTCCTGCCTCTGCAGGTGTCAGTGACTCTCTCCGGCCTGTGCAGATGTCAGTGACTCTCTTCTTTCTGTGCAGGTGTCTGTGACTCTCTACTGTCAGTGCAGGTATCAGTGACTCTCTACTGCCTGTGCAGATATCAGTGACTCTCTACTGTCAGTGCAGGTGTCAGTGACTCTCTACTGCCTGTGCAGATATCAGTGACTCTCTACTGTCTGTGCTGGTGTCAGTGACTCTCTACTGTCTGTGCAGATATCAGTGACTCAGTGACTCTCTCCTGCCTGTGCAGATGTCAGTGACTCTCTTCTTTCTGTGCAGGTGTCAGTGACTCTCTACTACCTGTGCAGGTGTCAGTTACTGTCTCCTCTCTGTGAACGTATCAGTGACTCTCTCTTGCCTGTGCAGGTGTCAGTGACTCTCTCTTGCCTGTGCAGGTGTCAGTGACTCTCTACTACCTGTGCAGGTGTCAGTGACTCTCTCCTGTCTGTGAAGCTGTCAGTGACTCTCTCCTGTCTGTGCAGGTGTCAGTCACTCTCTCCTGTCTGTGCAGGTGTCAGTGACTCTCTACTACCTGTGCAGTACTACCTCTGCAGGTGTCAGTGACTCTCTCCTCTCTGTGAAGGTGTCAGTGACTCTATCCTGTCTGTGCAGGTGTCAGTGACTCTCTCCTGCCTGTGCAGGTGTCAGTGACTCTCTCCTGCCTGTGCAGGTGTCAGTGACTCTCTCCTGCCTGTGCAGGCGTCAGTCACTCTCTCCTGCCTGTGCAGGCGTCAGTCACTCTCTACAACCTGTGCAGGTGTCAGTGACTCTCTACTACCTGTGCAGGTGTCAGTGACTCTCTCCTACCTGTGAAGGTGTCAGTGACTCTCTCCTGCCTGTACAGGTGTCAGTGACTCTCTACTACCTGTGCAGGTGTCAGTGACTCTCTCCTACCTGTGAAGGTGTCAGTGACTCTCTCCTGCCTGTGCAGGTGTCAGTGACTCTCTCCTGCCTGTGTAGGTGTCAGTGACTCTCTCCTGCCTGTGCAGGTGTCAGTGACTCTCTACTACCTGTGCAGGTGTCAGTGACTCTCTCCTGTCTGTGAAGCTGTCAGTGACTCTCTCCTGCCTGTGCAGGTGTCAGTGACTCTCTACTGCCTGTGCAGGTGTCAGTCACTCTCTCCTGCCTGTGCAGGTGTCAGTCACTCTCTACTACCTGTGCAGGTGTCAGTGACTCTCTACTACCTGTGCAGGTGTCAGTGACTCTCTCCTACCTGTGAAGGTGTCAGTGACTCTCTCCTGTGTGTGCAGGTGTCAGTGACTCTCTACTACCTGTGCAGGTGTCAGTGACTCTTCTCTCTGTGCAGGTGTCAGTGACTCTCGCCTGTCTGTGCAGGTGTCAGTGACTCTCTCCTGCCTGCGCAGGTGTCAGTGACTCTCTCCTGCCTATACAGGTGTCAGTGACTCTCTCCTGCCTATACAGGTGTCAGTGATCCTCTCCTGTCTGCAGGTGTCAGTGACTCTCTCCTGTCTGAGCAGATGTCAGTGACTCTCTCCTGCCTGTGCAGGTGTCAGTGACTCTCTACTACCTGTGCAGTACTACCTCTGCAGGTGTCAGTGACTCTCTACTACCTGTGCAGGTGTCAGTGACTCTTCTCTCTGTGCAGGTGTCAGTGACTCTCGCCTGTCTGTGCAGGTGTCAGTGACTCTCTCCTGCCTGCGCAGGTGTCAGTGACTCTCTCCTGCCTATACAGGTGTCAGTGACTCTCTCCTGCCTATACAGGTGTCAGTGATCCTCTCCTGTCTGCAGGTGTCAGTGACTCTCTCCTGCCTGTGCAGGTGTCAGTGACTCTCTCCTGCCTGCGCAGGTGTCAGTGACTCTCTCCTGCCTATACAGGTGTCAGTGACTCTCTCCTGCCTGTGCAGGTGTCAGTGACTCTCTCCTGCCTGTGCAGGTGTCAGTGACTCTCTCCTGCCTGTGCAGGTGTCAGTGACTCTCTCCTGCCTGTGCAGGTGTCAGTGACTCCTCTGTGTATAAAGGTCACTATTTGACCCCATCCTAGTAGACCTGTGACTGCAGCTCCTCCCTTTAAGGATAATTCCACCTTAATGTAGTGATTCTCGTGTCTGTGTCACTCTCGCCCTCCGGCACTTTACAGGGCGAGCTGGAGAGAGTGCCAATACCGGCTCTACAATGCTGGATAATTATCTGCTAATTGCCACCAAATACATGATATCAGGTCACCAAAGGCCACAAAGCGTCATCACCCCGTCCACATTGTAGAACCACACCGTGCGTATGAGGACGGGGCTTCAGCAGATCTCACTAACCAAACCGGGCTTCCCACACGCCGGTACAACTAAACCCGAATGGTACAACTAGACCTCAGGTGTGGAGACAATGGATCCGTTCCCCGGTCACACACAGGGATACATCACACGCCACAAGCGGATCACAGGATCACCGACGACACGTGACACAAATCAGACCGTAAAACGTCAAAATACAACCGCAGTACGTGTGTGAGCGTTCAGAAGTGAAGTCTTGTGCTGAACCAACCGCGCTCACACACAGCGTGTCATACAACCGAAGCCTGCGTGTTCTCTGCGTCATAGGCCCCAAGTCTACATCTACACACACAGGGCACACTACATACACACAGGGCACACTACACACACAGGGCACACTACACACACACAGGGCACACTACACACACAGGGCACACTACATACACAGGGCACACTACATACACACAGGGCACACTACACACACACAGGGCACACTACATACACACAGGGCACACTACACACACAGGGCACACTACATACACACAGGGCACACTACACACACAGGGCACACTACACACACACAGGGCACACTACACACACAGGGCACACTACATACACAGGGCACACTACATACACACAGGGCACACTACACACACAGGGCACACTACATACACACAGGGCACACTACACACACAGGGCACACTACACACACACAGGGCACACTACACACACAGGGCACACTACATACACAGGGCACACTACATACACACAGGGCACACTACACACACAGGGCACACTACATACACACAGGGCACACTACACACACAGGGCACACTACACACACACAGGGCACACTACACACACAGGGCACACTACACACACAGGGCACACTACACACACACAGGGCACACTACATACACACAGGGCACACTACATATACACAGGGCACACTACACACACAGGGCACACTACACACACACAGGGCACACTACACACACACAGGGCACACTACACACACACAGGCACACTACACACACACAGGGCACACTACACACACACAGGCACACTACACACACACAGGGCACACTACATACACACACAGGGCACACTACACACACAGGGCACACTACATACACAGGGCACACTACATACACAGGGCACACTACATACACAGGGCACACTACACACACACAGGGCACACTACATATACACAGGGCACACTACACACACACAGGGCACACTACATACACACACAGGGCACACTACACACACAGGGCACACTACATACACAGGGCACACTACATACACAGGGCACACTACACACACAGGGCACACTACACACACACAGGGCACACTACACACACACAGGGCACACTGCACACACACAGGGCACACTACATACACACACAGGGCACACTACATACACACAGGGCACACTACATACACACAGGGCACACTACACACACACAGGGCACACTACATACACACAGGGCACACTACATACACAGGGCACATTACATACACACACAGGGCACACTGCACACACACAGGGCACACTACATACACAGGGCACACTACATACACACACAGGGCACACTGCACACACACAGGGCACACTACATATACACAGGGCACACTACATACACACACAGGGCACACTGCACACACACAGGGCACACTACATACACAGGGCACACTACATACACACACAGGGCACACTACATACACACAGGGCACACTACATACACACAGGGCACACTACACACACACAGGGCACACTGCACACACACAGGGCACACTACATACACAGGGCACACTACATACACACACAGGGCACACTGCACACACACAGGGCACACTACATACACAGGGCACACTACATACACAGGGCACATTACATACACAGGGCACACTACATACACACACAGGGCACACTGCACACACACAGGGCACACTACATACACAGGGCACACTACATACACACACAGGGCACACTACATACACACAGGGCACACTACACACACACAGGGCACACTGCACACACACAGGGCACACTACACACACACAGGGCACACTACATACACACAGGGCACACTACACACACACAGGGCACACTGCACACACACAGGGCACACTACATACACAGGGCACACTACATACACAGGGCACACTACATACACACACAGGGCACACTACATACACACAGGGCACACTACATACACACAGGGCACACTACATACACACAGGGCACACTACACACACACAGGGCACACTACATACACAGGGCACACTACATACACACACAGGGCACACTGCACACACAGGGCACACTGCACACACACAGGGCACACTACACACACAGGGCACACTGCACACACACAGGGCACACTACATACACACAGGGAACACTACATACACACAGGGCACACTACATACACACAGGGCACACTACACACACACAGGGCACACTACACACACAGGGCACACTACATACACACACAGGGCACACTACATAAACACAGGGCACACTGCACACACAGGGCACACTGCACACACACAGGGCACACTACACACACAGGGCACACTGCACACACACAGGGCACACTACATACACACAGGGCACACTACATACACACAGGGCACACTACATACACACACAGGGCACACTACATACACACACAGGGCACACTACATACACACAGGGCACACTACACACACAGGGCACACTGCACACACACAGGGCACACTACACACACAGGGCACACTGCACACACACAGGGCACACTACATACATACAGGGCACACTACACACACAGGGCACACTACATACACACACAGGGTACACTACATACACACAGGGCACACTACATACACACACACAGGGCACACTACATACACACAAGGCACACTACACACACACACAGGGCACACTACATACACACACACACACACACAGGGCACACTACATACACACACATACACACAGGGCACACTACATACACACACACACAGGGCACACTACATACACACACACAGGGCACACTACATACACACACACACAGGGCACACTACATACACACACACACACACACAGGGCACACTACATACACACAGGGCACACTACATACACACACAGGGCACGCTACATACACACAGGGCACACTACACACACACAGGGCACACTACATACACACACACACAGGGCACACTACATACACACACAGGGCACACTACATACACACACACACAGGGCACACTACAAACACACAGGGCACACTACAAACACACAGGGCACACTACACACACACAGGGCACACTGCATACACACAGGGCACACTACATACACAGGGCACACTACATACACAGGGCACACTACACACACACACAGGGCACACTACACAGACACAGGGCACACTACACACACACAGGGCACACTACACAGACACAGGGCACACTACACACACAGGGCACACTACACACACACAGGGCACACTACACAGACACAGGGCACACTACACACACAGGGCACACTACACACACACAGGGACATTACACACACAGGGCACACTGCACACTACACACACACAGGGCACACTATATACACACACAGGGCACACTACACACACACAGGGCACACTACATACACACACATGGCACACTACATACACACAGGGCACACTACACACACACAGGGCACACTACATACACACAGGGCACACTACACACACACAGGGACATTACACACACAGGGCACACTACACACACAGGGCACACTACATACACACAGGGCACACTACACACACACAGGGACATCACACACAGGGCACACTACACACACAGGGCACACTACATACACATACAGGGCACACTAACATACACATACAGGGCACACTACATACACACAGGGCACACTATATACACACACACAGGGCACACTACACACACACAGGGCACACTACACACACACAGGGACATCACACACAGGGCACACTACATACACACAGGGCACACTACACACACACAGGGACATCACACACAGGGCACACTACACACACAGGGCACACTACATACACATACAGGGCACACTACATACACACAGGGCACACTACATACACACAGGGCACACTATATACACACACACAGGGCACACTACACACACAGGGCACACTACACACACACAGGGCACACTACACACACACAGGGCACACTACATACACACAGGGCACACTACATACACACACAGGGCACACTACATACACACACACAGGGCACACTGCACACACACAGGGCACACTACATACACACAGGGCACACTACATACATACACACACAGGGCACACTACACACACACAGGGCACACTACACACACACACACACACAGGGCACACTACATACACACACACAGGGCACACTACATACACAAACAGGGCACACCACACACACACAGGGCACACTACATACACACACACAGGGCACACTACATACACAAACAGGGCACACCACACACACACAGGGCACACTACATACATACACAGGGCACACTACATACATACACAGGGCACACTACATACATACACAGGGCACACTACATACATACACAGGGCACATTACATACACAAGCACAGGGCACACTACATACACACACAGGGCACATTACATACACACACAGTGCACACTGCATACACACACAGGGCACACTACATACACACACAGGGCACACTACATACACACACACAGGGCACATTACATACACACACAGTGCACACTGCATACACACACAGGGCACACTACATACACACACAGTGCACACTGCATACACACACAGAGCACACTACATACACACACAGGGCACACTACATACACACACACAGGGCACATTACATACACAGGGCACACTACATACACACACATGTCACACTACATACACACACAGGGCACACTACATACACACACAGGGCACACAACATACACACATGGCACACTACATACACACAGTGCACACTACATCCACACACACACAGGGCACACTACATCCACATACAGGGCACAATACATCCACATACACAGGGCACACTTCATCCAGATGCACAGGGCACTACATACACACAAACAGGGCACACTACATCCACATGGCACACTACATACACACACGAAGAACACTACATACACACACAGAGCACTCTACATACACACACGGTACACTACATACACACACGGTACACTACATCCACACACAGAGGGCACACTACATCCACACACAGAGCACACTACATCCACACACAGAGCACACTACATCCACACACACAGGGCACACTGCATCCACACACAGAGCACACTACATCCACACACACAGGGCACACTGCATCCACACACAGAGCACACTACATCCACACACAGAGCACACTATGTCCGCTCACAGTCTGCATTCTGGTCACACACAAGTCATTAGTCTCCCTCTGGAACATGTGCTCTGCAGCTGTCCGCCTGGCGCACACACGCACACATATGAATGAACCAAAGTGATGAATGAGGGGAGTCAATGAATGAAGAGAAAACTACACACAAAGTAGTGAACACAGAATGACACAACATTACAATCCACAATATGGTAACACACACGCTGACCACATACACACTAATTCTATACCCGCCCATTGACTAACTGATCACACACTAATCATTCACACTGATCAAATACACACAATAATACACACGTTGATCAAATACGCACACACACTAATCATATACACACATTGACCACATACACAAACACTAATCACTTACACACTGGACACACCAATAACTTTTAGTCCCAGCACACACTGGTCACATTACACACTAGTCACACACACTAGATACATTACACACTAGTCACACACACTAGATACATTACACACTAGTCACACACACTAGATACATTACACACTAGTCACACACACTAGACACATTACACACTAGTTACATTACACACCAGTCATACACACTAGTCACATTATGTACCAGTCACACATTAGTCACAATGCACATCAGTCACACACACACTAGTCACAATGCACACCAGTCACACACACTAGTCACATTACGCACCAGTCCCACACACTAGTCACATTACACATCAGTCACACACACTAGTCACATTACGCACCAGTCACACACTAGTCACATCACACATCAGTCACACACACACTAGTCACAATGCACACCAGTCACACACACTAGTCACATTACACTCCAGCCACACACACTAGTCACATTAGGCACCAGTCACACACTAGTCACATACACACCAGTCACACACGCTAGTTACATTACACACACTAGTCACACACACTACACTAGTCACATTACACACTAGTTACACACACACTAGTCACATTACACACCAGTCCCACACACTAGTCACATTACACACCAGTCACACACTAGTCACATTACACACTAGTCACATTACACACGTCATACACACTAGTCACATTACACACCAGTCACACACTAGTCACATACACACCAGTCACACACGCTAGTTACATTACACACACTAGTCACACACACTACACTAGTCACATTACACACTAGTTACACACACACTAGTCACATTACACACCAGTCACACACACACTAGTCACATTACACACCAGTCATACACACTAGTCACATTACACACTAGTCACATTACACACCAGTCATACACACTAGTCACATTACACACCAGTCATACACACAGCGCCTCGCACACACAGGTAGGTGAGACATACAGCAGTTTCACACACACGGGTTGATGACACACACACACACACAACGTACACATGGGTCGGTCACGCAAACACATGGTGGGTCACACACACGGGTTGGTGACACACAGCAATCTCGCACACATGGGTCGGTCACACACAGTGGTATCTCACACACACAAGTTTGTCACACACAGTGGTCTCGCACACACATAGCAGTGTAACATACACACAGCGGTGTCATGCACACACACACACAGTGGGTCACACACACAGCGGTCTCGCACACATGGAGGGTCACACACACAGTGGTCACAGACACGGAGGGCCACACACACAGCGGTCTCGCGCACACGACAGTCTCACACACACAGTGGTCACACACAGCGGTCTTGCACACCTGGAGGGTTACACACACAGCGGTCTCGCAGACAGCGGGTCACACACGAAGGGTCTCGCGCACACACACACACACACACGGAGAGTCGCACATAGTGGTCTCGCACACACGGAGGGTCTCACACACACAGTGGTCTCGCACACACACACAGCGGTCCATCTCGTACACACGGAGGGTCTCGCGCACACGGCGGTCACACACAGTGGTCTTGCACACACGGAGGGTCACACACACAGTGGTCTCACACATACACACACATGGAGGGTCTCACACACACACGGAGGGTCTCACACACACACGGAGGGTCTCACACACACACGGAGGGTCTCACACACACACAAAGAGGGTCTCGCACACACACACGGAGGGTCTCGCACACACACACACACGGAGGGTCTCACACACACACGGAGGGTCTCGCACACACACACACGGAGGGTCTCGCACACACACACACGGAGGGTCTCGCACACACACACACACACGGAGGGTCTCGCACACACACACGGAGGGTCTCGCACACACACACACGGAGGGTCTCGCACACACACACACACACACACGGAGGGTCTCGCACACACACACACGGAGGGTCTCGCACACACACACGGAGGGTCTCGCACACACACACGGAGGGTCTCGCACACACACACACGGAGGGTCTCGCACACACACACACGGAGGGTCTCGCACACACACACGGAGGGTCTCGCACACACACACGGAGGGTCTCGCACACACACACACGGAGGGTCTCGCACACACACACACGGAGGGTCTCGCACACACACACGGAGGGTCTCGCACACACACGGAGGGTCTCGCACACACACACACGGAGGGTCTCGCACACACACACGGAGGGTCTCGCACACACACACGCACACACGGCGGTCACACACAGTGGTCTCACACACACGGAGGGTCTCACACACACACGGAGGGTCTCGCACACACACACACACGGTGGTCACACACAGTGGTCTCACACACACGGAGGGTCTCACACACACACGGAGGGTCTCGCACACACACACGCACACACGGCGGTCACACACAGTGGTCTCACAAACACGGAGGGTCTCACACACACACGGAGGGTCTCGCACACACACACACACGGTGGTCACACACAGTGGTCTCACACACGGAGGGTCTCACACACACACGGAGGGTCTCGCACACACACACACACGGTGGTCACACACAGTGGTCTCACACACGGAGGGTCTCACACACACACGGAGGGTCTCGCACACACACACACACGGTGGTCACACACAGTGGTCTCGCACACACAGTGGTCTCACACACACACGGAGGGTCTCGCGCACACACACACACACACACACGGAGGGTCTTGCACACACACACACACACACACACACGGCAGTCACACGCAGCGGGCGGGGGTCTGGCAGGATCCTGCACGGAGAGGCTCCCCTCATAAATCAGTCAGCCACAGACCCGCAGTGCACCCTCCTCACCCCTCCCCTCACACCGCCCTCCTCCTCCTCCTCCATGCTGCCCACCCCACCCCCGGGGCCACATGCAGGCTGGGGGTCGCGGGGCCACACTCGGGCGCTGCTTACACTCCTCAGCTCCTGGGTCCGGTCCTTCATGCTTCTTCCTTCCTGCGGGGACTGACGATGGTGACGAGTCCTCCTCCTCCTGGTGACTACTCCCCCCTCACTGCTGCAGAGTCCGGGGGGGCGCTGGTGCCGGGGACGGTGCGGGCACACGGGAGCCCGGGGACGGCGCGCTGCGGGCACAGGGCGGCTGGCAGCGGCTCGGAGCGCGGGCAGCAGCGGGCAGCTGGCGGCGGCGGCGGAGGATGCGGCGGAGGACGCGGCTCTCTGCTCTGGTGCTGATGCTGCTGCAGACGAAGATGCGGGAGAAAGAGACAGAGCGGAGATCCAGAGCGCATGCGCCGAGTGCAGGGGCCCCGGGGGATCACGGGAGTTGTAGTCTCACCAGCCTCAGCATCTGCAAAGCATATGGCCAGGAATAGATATCTGGGAGCTATGTATATCCAGCCTGGGGATAAATATATATATATATATATATATATATATATATACACAGGGGGGATAATTATAGACACCACCAGGCCTCCACACACCACGGCACAGAGAGGTCACCGAGAGGAGATCAGGAGCCACTGTCTGTGGTCTGCAGAGGTCACAAGACATGGAGGCCAGGACAGAATCAGCTCACAGGGAGCTCCTCAGGATACAGAGATCACAGGATACAGGGATCACCAGACACACGTCACCGGATCACCGGATACAGGGAGCACCAGACACAAGGATCACTGGATACAGGGATCACCGGATACAGGGATCACCGGATACAGAGATCACCGGATACAGAGATCACCTGACCACCAGATACAGGGATCACCGGATACAGAGATCACCGGATATAGAGATCACCGGATACAGAGATCACTGGATACAGAGATCACCTGACCACCAGATACAGAGATCACCGGATACAGGGATCACCGGATACAGAGATCACCGGATATAGAGATCACCGGATACAGAGATCACCGGATACAGAGATCACCAGACACACATCACCAGATCACCGGATACAGGGAGCACCAGACACAAGGATCACTGGATACAGATATCACCGGATACAGAGATCACCGGATATAGAGATCACCGGATATAGAGATCACCAGATACAGATATCACCAGATACAGAGATCACCAGACACAGATAGCCAGATACAGAGATCACCGGATACAGAGATCACCAGACACAGATAGCCAGATACAGAGATCACCGGATACAGAGATCACCAGATACAGAGATCACCAGATGCAGAGATCACCAGATACAGAGATCACCAGACACAGAGATCACCGGATACACAGATCACCGGACACAGAAATCAATGGATACAGAGATCACCAGATACAGGAATCACCAGACACAGGGATCAACGGATACACAGATCAACAGACACAGAGATCACCAGATACAGAGATCAATGGATACAGAGATCACCGGGTACAGGAATCACCAGACACAGGGATCACCGGATACATAGATCATCGGACACAGAGATGAATGGATACAGAGATCACCAGATACAGAGATCAATGGATACAGAGATCACCAGATACAGGAATCACCAGACACAGGGATCACCGGATACAGATATCACCAGACACAGAGCTCACCAGATACAGAGATCAACGGATACAGAGATCACCAGATCACAGGATACAGGAATCACCAGATACAGAGATCACCGGATACACAGATCACCGGACACAGAGATCAATGGATACAGAGATCACCGGATACAGGAATCACCAGACACAGGGATCACCAGATACAGAGATCAACACAGAGATTACCAGATACACAGATCACTGGACACAGAGATCAACGGATACAGAGATCACCAGATCACCGATACAGGAATCACCAGACACAGGGATCACCGGATACAGAGATCTCCAGATACAGAGATCACCGGATACAGAGATCACCAGACACAGATAATCAAATACAGAGACCACCGGATACACAGACCACCAGATACAGGAATCACCAGACACAGGGATCACAAGATACAGAGCTCACCAGACACAGAGATCACCGGATACATTGATCACCGGACACAGAGATCAATGGATACAGAAATCACCACATCACCGGATACAGGAATCACCAAACACAGAGATCACCAGACACAAGTCACCAGATAACTGGATACAGGGATCACCAGATACAGAGATCAATGGATACAGAGATCACCAGACATAGGGATCACCGGATACAGAGATCAACGGATACAGAGATCACCAGACACAGAGATCACCAGACACAGAGATCACCAGACACACATGTCTCCAGATATTGACAGATATGAGACCACTAGATAGGGAGATCACAGGATATATAGATCACTAGATATGAAGATCACTAGTGATGAGCGAATATACTCATTACTGGAGATTTCCCAGCACGCTCGGGTGTCCTCCGAGTATTTTTTAGTGCTCGGAGATTTAGTTTTCATCGCCGCAGCTGAATGACTTACATCTGTTAGCCAGCCTGAGTACATGTGGGGGTTGCCTGGTTGCTAGGGAATCCCCACATGTACTTATGCTGGCTAACAGATGTAAATCATTCAGCTGCGGCAAGAAAAACGAAATCTCCGAGCACTAAAAAATACTCGGAGGACCCCCGAGAGTGCTGGGAAATCTCGAGTAACGAGTATATTCACTCATCACTAAAGATCACTAAATACAGAAATCACTTTGTATAGAGACTCCTAGACATGGCTCTAACTGGATACAGAGATCACTAGAAATGAGAAGAACAGAGATGACAATGTATAGAGGCCACGAGACGTAAGATCACTGGATACATGGATCATACATAGAGAACACTGCACAGTAGATCACATGCTCAGATAGCACAGCACACAGAGACCACTAGACATGAGATCCCTACATGTTAGATCAATGTGGTGTTCACTAGATGTGAGATCACCAGACCTGGAGATTGCTTGTTGGATATGAGATCAGTAGTTACTGAGATGGCTAGATAGTAGATCATTGAATATGGAGATCAGTGGATCCTTGGATATGGGATCACTGGATATAGAGATCCTAAGATATGAGATCACTAGATATGGACATCACTGGTTACGAGATTAATGCATATAAAGATCACTATAAATCTGTGATGGGCTCACCGGGTGAGGTAGATTCTCTAGGCCATAGGTCTGGAGGAGCAGTGTGGTGCGAAGGCAATGAAGCAGCTCAGGGGGTCTTAGGTTACATAACAGCAATATATGCAGAGGGGGCAGGCAAGTTCAGAAGGATGCACAGATAAAGCAGAGCCAGGTGTGCGGAAACACAAAGGAATGATAACTGTACAGGAAGTTAATATCTTCCAGCAAGGAAGAGGTTAATAGCAGTGATGTATTCACACTGGGACTTATAGCAAGGAAATGGTTAACCGCAGGATAACAGTGAAGTAATAGGATCAAATAGCGGGAGGGACCATGAGCAAAAGGGCCGGCGGAGAGCGCGTCACTATCACCGGCCGCCGCTGCAGGGAGGCAAAAATCTACCAGAGCAATAGCGGGAATCAGAAGATCTCTCATGTCAAGGACCTAAAGAACATAGCGGGTATAATGAGGTACAGTCAGCAATGTGTACAGAGACAACGCAGATCATAGAAGGGGGGGACAGCAGTGCACCTCAAAACCAGGGAGCAGGAGGAAAGGAGGAGGAGGAGGAGGAAAGGGGTGAAGCCGAAGGATATCTAGAGGACTAGAGGACAAGAACTGCCTCCGAAAAGATATATGAAAGTATGTAAGGGGTTAATACACAGTCAGCGGGATCATCCTTATAAGGGATCACTATGAAAACTAATAGAAATGTGATCACTAGATCACATATGAGGCTAATGGGAACAAAGAGCCTTCTATGTTAATTCTAAACACTCTTTTTTCGGTGATTACTTTGTATCTCTGTTCATACTGCACCCACACACACAAATGATTCACCATTTGAAAGGTAAACTTGCCCCCTTCAGCAAGAAAATAGCCAAACAAACCACACATCCACGATCTGATCACAAAATACAGTTTAAACATTATTTTTCATAAACCTGCAGAAAAGTAAAATGACCTGCAGGTGGCACCACACTACCCCAAAGCACAATACCACAAAGCTGAAACAAATCCTAACATTTGCCTTGGGGTGTTTCCAGCTTGCCGAACTCCTTGCCCAGACGATTTCAGGAACATTGGAGGATTGCACACTTCACTGCAGGTGAGTCACATACGCAAACACATTTGTAAACATGCACTGCTTTTTCAGTGATTACTTCGCCCCACACACACAAATAATACACTATTTGAAAGGTAAACTTGCCCCCTTCAGCAAGAAAAGACACAAACAAACCACACATCCACGATTTGATCAATAAATACAGTTTAAACATTTTCAGAAACCTGCAGGAAAAAAAACAACGTGCAGGTGGCACCACAACCTCAAGACATTTTTTAGCCTCTATTTATCAAACTTTATATACTTTATTGTATTACCAATCTACATATATAATTAACTCTCTGTGTTCATCATCTCATTAAATACATTTGACCAGCTTGATTTTCCTGAAATTGCCTGCGCCCCCGACAACCAATGTGTGGAAATTTCACACAGGCCAACTAGTCACTATATATAAGGGATTACAAGATACAGGGGCTTCTCACTAGATTAAAATATCATCAAAAAGTGAATCTCATCTATTCTATAGAGTCGTTACACACAGAGTGATCTAGTTCACGTGTTTATTTAAAGTCATTATATCTCAGTAAATTAGAATAATTAACAATAAACACCTGTAAAGAGAGATCACCACATAAAGAGATCACCAGATACAAAGATTACCACATTCAGAGAATAGATCACTACATAGAGATCACCAGATACAGAGATCACTAGCTATAGTTAGGAGATAGTTCTGCATAGTACCCAGCACCCACGGGGGACCCCCATAGTATCCAGCGCACAGAGGAGACCCCCATAGTACCCAGCACACAGGAGACCCCCATAGTACCCAGCACACAGAGGAGACCCCATAGTACCCAGCACACAGAGGAGACCCTCATAGTACCCAGCACACAGAGGAGACCCCATAGTATGAAGCACACAGAGGAGACCCCCATAGTACCCAGCACACAGAGGAGACCCCGATAGTATCCAGCACACAGGAGACCCTCATAGTACCCAGCACACAGAGGAGACCCTGATAGTATCCAGCACACAGGAGACCCTCATAGTACCCAGCACACAGAGGAGACCCCGATAGTATCCAGCACACAGGAGACCCTCATAGTACCCAGCACACAGAGGAGACCCTGATAGTATCCAGCACACAGGAGACCCTCATAGTACCCAGCACACAGAGGAGACCCCGATAGTATCCAGCACACAGGAGACCCTCATAGTACCCAGCACACAGAGGAGACCCCGGTAGTATCCAGCACACAGGAGACCCTCATAGTACCCAGCACACAGAGGAGACCCCGATAGTATCCAGCACACAGGAGACCCTCATAGTACCCAGCACACAGAGGAGACCCCCATAGTACCCAGCACAGAGGAGACCCCCATAGTACCCAGCACACAGAGGAGACCCCCATAGTACCCAGCACACAGAGAAGACCCCCATAGTGCCCAGCACACAGAGGAGACCCTCATAGTACCCAGCACACAGAGGAGACCCCCATAGTACCCAGCACACAGAGGAGACCCCCATAGTACCCAGCACACAGAGGAGACCCTCATAGTACCCAGCACACAGAGGAGACCCCCATAGTATCCAGCACACAGAGGAGACCCCCATAGTACCCAGCACACAGAGGAGACCCCCATAGTACCCAGCACACAGAGGAGACCCCCATAGTACCCAGCACACAGGAGACCCTCATAGTACCCAGCACACAGAGGAGACCCCCATAGTACCCAGCACACAGAGGAGACCCCCATAGTACCCAGCACAGAGGAGACCCCCATAGTACCCAGCACACAGAGGACACCCTCATAGCACCCAGCACACAGAGGAGACCCCCATAGTACCCAGCACACAGAGGAGACCCTCATAGTACCCAGCACACAGAGGAGACCCTCATAGTACCCAGCACACAGAGGAGACCCCCATAGTACCCAGCACACAGAGGAGACCCCCATAGTACCCAGCACACAGAGGAGACCCCCATAGTACCCAGCACACAGAGGAGACCCCCATAGTACCCAGCACACAGAGGAGACCCTCATAGTACCCAGCACACAGAGGAGACCCCCATAGTATCCAGCACACAGAGGAGACCCCCATAGTACCCAGCACACAGAGGAGACCCCATAGTATCAAGCACACAGAGGAGACCCTCATAGTACCCAGCACACAGAGGAGACCCCCATAGTATCCAGCACACAGGAGACCCCCATAGTACCCAGCACACAGAGGAGACCCCCATAGTATCAAGCACACAGAGGAGACCCTCATAGTACCCAGCACACAGAGGAGACCCCCATAGTATCCAGCACACAGGAGACCCTCATAGTACCTAGCACACAGAGACCCCCATAGTACCCAGCACACAGGAGACCCTCATAGTACCCAGCACACAGAGGAGACCCCCATAGTACCCAGCACACAGAGGAGTCCCCCATAGTACCCAGCACACAGAGGAGACCCCCATAGTACCCAGCACAGAGGAGACCCCCATAGTACCCAGCACACAGAGGATACCCTCATAGTACCCAGCACACAGAGGAGACCCTCATAGTACCCAGCACACAGAGGAGACCCTCATAGTACCCAGCACACAGAGGAGACCCCCATAGTACCCAGCACACAGAGGAGACCCCCATAGTACCCAGCACCCAGAGGAGACCCCCATAGTATCAAGCACAGAGGAGACCCCCATAGTACCCAGCACACAGGAGACCCTCATAGTACCCAGCACACAGAGGAGACCCCCATAGTATCCAGCACACAGAGGAGACCCCATAGTATCAAGCACACAGAGGAGACCCCCATAGTACCCAGCACACAGGAGACCCTCATAGTACCCAGCACACAGAGGAGACCCTCATAGTACCCAGCACACAGAGGAGACCCCCATAGTATCCAGCACACAGGAGACCCTCATAGTACCCAGCACACAGAGGAGACCCTCATAGTACCCAGCACCCAGAGGAGACCCCCATAGTACCCAGCACACAGAGGAGACCCTCATAGTACCCAGCACACAGAGGAGACCCCATAGTATCAAGCACACAGAGGAGACCCTCATAGTACCCAGCACCCACAGGAGACCCCCATAGTACCCAGCACACAGAGGAGACCCCCATAGTATCCAGCACCCAGGAGACCCTCATAGTACCCAGCACACAGAGGAGACCCCATAGTACCCAGCACACAGAGGAGACCCCATAGTACCCAGCACACAGAGGAGACCCCCATAGTACCCAGCACACAGAGGAGACCCCATAGTATCAAGCACACAGAGGAGACCCTCATAGTACCCAGCACACAGAGGAGACCCCCATAGTACCCAGCACACAGAGGAGACCCCCATAGTATCCAGCACACAGGAGACCCTCATAGTACCCAGCACACAGAGGAGACCCCCATAGTACCCAGCACACAGAGGAGACCCCCATAGTACCCAACACACAGAGGAGACCCTCATAGTACCCAGCACACAGGAGACCCCCATAGTACCCAGCGCAAAGAGGAGACCCTCATAGTACCCAGCACAGAGGAGACCCTCATAGTACCCAGCACACAGAGGAGACCCCCATAGTACCCAGCGCACATAGGAGACCCCCATAGTACCCAGCACACAGAGACCCCCATAGTACCCAGCGCAAAGAGGAGACCCCCATAGCACGCAGCGCACATAGGAGACCCCCATAGTACCCAGCACACAGAGGAGACCCTCATAGTAACCAGCACACAGAGGAGACGCCCATAGTACCCAGCACACAGAGGAGACCCCCATAGTACCCAGCACACAGAGGAGACCCTCATAGTAACCAGCACACAGAGGAGACCCCCATAGTACCCAGCACACAGAGGAGACCCTCATAGTATGAGACCCTCATAGTACCCAGCACACAGAGGAGACCCTCATAGTACCCAGCACACAGAGGAGACCCCCATAGTACCCAGCACACAGAGGAGACCCTCATAGTACCCAGCACACAGAGGAGACCCTCATAGTACCCAGCACACAGAGGAGACCCCCATAGTACCCAACACACAGAGGAGACCCCCCATAGTACCCAGCACCCAGAGGAGACCCTCATAGTACCCAGCACACAGAGGAGACCCTCATAGTATGAGACCCTCATAGTACCCAGCACAGATGAGACCCTCATAGTACCCAGCACACAGAGGAGACCCTCATAGTACGAGACCCTCATAGTACCCGGCACACAGAGGAGACCCCCATAGTGCCCAGCACACAGAGGAGACCCTCATAGTACCCAGCACACAGAGGAGACCCTCATAGCACCCAGCACAGAGACCCCCATAGTACCCAGCACACAGAGGAGACCCCCATAGTACTCAGCACACAGAGGAGACCCTCATAGTACCCATAGTATACATTTATTTGCATTTTGCAGTGAGAAATAAGTATTTGATCCCTCTGGCAAACAAGACTTAATACTTGGTGGCTAAACCCTTGTTGGCAAGCCCAGCAGTCAGACGTGTTTTGTAGCTGATGATGAGGTTTGCGCACATGTCAGGAGGAATTTTGGTCCACTCCTCTTTGCAGATCATCTCTAAATCAATAAGATTTTGAGGCTGTCGCTTGGCAACTCGGAGCTTCATCTCCCTCCATGTTTTATATGGGATGAAGGTCTGGAGACTGGCTAGGCCACTCCAGGACCTTAATGTGCTTCTTTTTGAGCCGCTCCTTTGTTGCCTTGGCTGTATGTTTTGGGTCATTGTCTTGTTGGAAGACCCATCCACAACCCATTTTTAATGTCCTGGCGGAGGGAAGGAGGTTGTCACTCAGGATTTTACGGTACATGGCTCCATCCATTCTCACATTGATGCGGTGAAGTAGTCCTGTGCCCTTAGCAGAGAAACACCCCCCAAAACATAATGTTTCCACCTCCATGCTTGACAGTGGGGATGGTGTTCTTTCGGTCATAGGCAGCATTTCTCTTCCTCCAAACACGGCGAGTTGAGTTAATGCCAAAGACCTCAATGTTTGTCTTATCTGACCACAGCACCTTCTCCCAATCACTCACAGAATCATCCAGGTGTTCATTGGTAAACTTCAGACGGGCCCGCACATGTGCCTTCTTGACCAGGGGGACCTTGCGGGTACTGCAGGATTTGTGTTAGCATTGGTTTTCTTGGTGACTGTGGTCCCAGCTGCCTTGAGATCATTTAACACGTTCCCCCCGTGTAGTTTTAGGCTGATCTCTCACCTTCCTCATGATCAGGATTCCCCACGAGGTGAGATTTTGCACGGTGCCCCAGATCGATGTCGATTCACAATCATTTTGTATTTCTTCCATTTTCTTACTATTGCACCAGCAGTTGTCTCCTCCTCACCCAGCGTCTTACTTATGGTTTTGTAGCCCATTCCAGCTTTGTGCAGGTCCAGGATCTTGTCCCTGACATCCTAAGGCTGTGTGCCTACGTTGCGTTTTTTATGCGTTTCATTTTTGCCGCAGTGGAAACGCTTACAAAAGGCATTCTCATGCAATCTTATGGGATTCCGCAGTTGCTGTGCCCATCCTGCGGATTTTCCCGCTGCGGAATCGCATAGCGGTAAAATTCGCATCATGTTCATTGTTTCTGTGGAATCGCGGTGATTCCGCAGCCATAGGATTGCATTGAAACGCTCACTTTAAGCATGTGGCTATGCCCCCCATGTGTAAAGTGAGCGCTTCATGTGCGGATGGTACCTGGGACTGCAGGAGACTCTCCTTCAGGCCCTGGGATCTATATTCATGTAAAAAAAAGAATTAAAATATAAAATATGGATATACTTACCTTCCGATGGCCCCGGAGTCCTCCCGGCTCTCAGCGGCTTCCGTTCCCAGGGATGCATTGCGCAAATCACCCGAGATGACGTCACGGTCCTGTGATGTCACAAAGGTCCTTCACGCAAAGCATCCCTGGGAACGTACCGGGAGCGCCGCTGAGGAGATCGGGGGCCGTCGGAAGGTGAGAATATAATGATTTTTTATTTTTTTAATTATTTTTAACATTCTATCTTTTACTATTGATGCTGCATAGGCAGCACACTTGTCAAGCACTATGACCAACCTGTCAATCACTTTTCCAAGCGATGCTTCAAATCGCTTGTAAAGCGCAAGCATTCTGCAAGCTAAAAACGCATGCGAATTCCGTGGCAGGGAGTTGTGGAAATGCTGCGGACATTTCCGCAGCATTTCTCCAACGTGTGCACATAGCCTTATACAGCTCTTTGGTGTTGCCCATGTTGTAGAGGTCAGAGTCTGACTGATTGAGTCTGAGGACAGGAGTCTTGTATAAAGGTGACTATGTAACAGCTCTCTGTAATGCAGGTAACGAGGTGATTAGGAGTCTGATTAGGAGTCTGACTGGTCTGTAGGAGCCAAAACTTAATGGTTGGTAGGGGATCAAATACTTAATTCTCACTGCAAAATGCAAATACATTTACTGTATATAATTTATACAATGTGATTTTCTGGATTTTATTTTTGATATTCTATCTCTCAATGTTAAAATTAACCTTAATATTATAGACTGTTCATGTCTCTGTCAGTGGGCAAACTTACAAAATCAGCAAGGGATCCAATACTTATTCCCCCCACTGTATGCCCCATGAGGTTGTGCGGACTCGTCCCCGTGAGTCAGCGCCATCGATCTGATGCATCTAACGGGAATGTGCTGATGAAGCGTTGGACGTGACAGCGCTGAATGTGCCGCGGCCCCCCGCCAACGGCGGCCCCCCGCCAACACCATAACTCACGGGAAATGAATTAATGAGGGCGACGCTCTGCACCCAGCTCCATATTATTAAAGGGGTTATCCGACAACTCTGACTCCTCGCTGGGACACTGAGCGGCGACACTGACGAGGAGCCCATCAGCGGCCATGTTATCACTCAGCTTTCCCAGAAACTGATACAGAAAGGAACAGAATCCAGAGAACGATAATGTGAACGGATCTCTAGTCTGACAGCCCCCGTAATTGTGTGTTACCCCTACGATTGCATGTGGCCCCTGTGGTTGTGTGTGGCCCCTGTGGCTGTGTGTGGCCCCTGTGGTTGTGTGTGGCCCCTGTAGTTGTCTGTGGCCCCTGTAGTTGTGTGTGGCCCCTGTGGTTGTGTGTGGCCCCTGTAGTTGTGTGTGGCCCCTGTGGTTGTGTGTGGCCCCTGTGGTTGTCTGTGGCCCCTGTAGTTGTCTGTGGCCCTTGCGGTTGTCTGTGGCCCCTGTGGTTGTGTGTGGCCCCTGTGGTTGTGTGTGGCCCCTGTGGTTGTGTGTGGCCCCTGTAGTTGTGTGTGGCCCCTGTGGTTGTGTGTGGCCCCTGTAGTTGTATGTGTCTCCTGTGGTTGTATGTGGCCCCTATGATTGCATGTGTCCCTTGTGGTTGTGTGTGGCCCCTGTGGTTGTGTGTGGCCCCTTTAGTTGTGTGTGGCCCCTGTGGTTGTGTGTGGCCCCTGTAGTTGTCTGTGGCCCTTGTGGTTGTCTGTGGCCCCTGTAGTTGTATGTGTCCCCTGTGGTTGTGTGTGGCCCCTATGATTGCATGTGGCCCCTGTGGTTGTGTGTGGCCCCTGTGGTTGCGTGTGGCCCCTGAAGTTGTGTGTGGCCCCTGTAGTTGTGTGTGGCCCCTGTGGTTGTCTGTGGCCCCTGTGGTTGTCTGTGGCCCCTGTGGTTGTCTGTGGCCCCTGTGGTTGTGTGTGGCCCCTGTGGTTGTGTGTGGCCCCTGTGGTTGTCTGTGGCCCCTGTGGTTGTCTGTGGCCCCTGTGGTTGTCTGTGGCCCCTGTGGTTGTCTGTGGCCCCTGTAGTTGTGTGTGGCCCCTGTGGTTGTCTGTGGCCCCTGTGGTTGTCTGTGGCCCCTGTGGTTGTCTGTGGCCCCTGTAGTTGTGTGTGGCCCCTGTGGTTGTGTGTGGCCCCTGTAGTTGTGTGTGGCCCCTGTGGTTGTCTGTGGCCCCTGTGGTTGTCTGTGGCCCCTGTAGTTGTGTGTGGCCCCTGTGGTTATGTGTGGCCCCTGTAGTTGTGTGAGGCCCCTGTGGTTGTCTGTGGCCCCTGTGGTTGTGTGTGGCCCCTGTAGTTGTGTGTGGCCCCTGTGGTTGTGTGTGGCCCCTGTGGTTGTCTGTGGCCCCTGTGGTTGTCTGTGGCCCCTGTAGTTGTGTGTGGCCCCTGTGGTTATGTGTGGCCCCTGTAGTTGTGTGAGGCCCCTGTGGTTGTCTGTGGCCCCTGTGGTTGTGTGTGGCCCCTGTAGTTGTGTGTGGCCCCTGTGGTTATGTGTGGCCCCTGTAGTTGTGTGTGGCCCCTGTGGTTGTCTGTGGCCCCTGTGGTTGTCTGTGGCCCCTGTGGTTGTGTGTGGCCCCTGTGGTTGTGTGTGGCCCCTGTGGTTGTGTGTGGCCCCTGTGGTTGTGTGTGGCCCCTGTGGTTGTCTGTGGCCCCTGTGGTTGTGTGTGGCCCCTGTGGTTGTGTGTGGCCCCTGTGGTTGTGTGTGGCCCCTGTGGTTGTGTGTGGCCCCTGTGGTTGTCTGTGGCCCCTGTGGTTGTGTGTGGCCCCTGACAGCAGACGTGCTGTCCCCTGTTCACACCTCTGTACTATGAGATGTGGCGAGAGCTGTCATTACTGGTAAGAGCCATGACGCACAGTGACGTGCACAAAGCCCGGCCTATGATCCTATACTGTACGAGCAGCCATTGGCCGCACAGTAACCTCATCAGCAGCGTTCCCAGCCCTCTCCTATCACAGCTCTCTGCACACTCAGGGGTGGACAGCCCCTCTAAATCAGCAGCAGCAGCTTCAGCTGTCATCTCCATGCTGTCAGCAAGTTACAGAGAGACCAGTGCGACCTCTAGTGTCAGCACAGTAAACTGCAAGATCACCATCGAAAGGAAAGAGAATCCCTACAGATCTGCGCTGGATCCACAGCAGAGAAAAATAAAGCATCCACTGGATCACTAGGAAGGGAACTAATTCACTGGATCACAAGGATGGAAAACAAATCCACTGATTCACTAAAGATGGAAACTAATCCACCAAGAAAGAAAACAAATCCACTAGATCACATGGAAATAAATCCACTGAATCTTCAGAGAAAGAAGTGAATCCACTTGGTCACAAGGGAAGAAGAAATATATCCACGCAATCACTAACAAAGGAAGCTAATCTACTGGTTCACCGGAAAAGGAAACAAATCCGCTTGATCACCAGAGAAGGGAAATAATCCACTGCATCACCAAGGAGTAATGAATCCATTGGATGATAAAGGAAAGAAATGAACTTACTGAATCCCCCCAGAGATCATGCCCACTGTGTCACTGTGTCTGTGGAGGTCACGAATTATCAGGACATCACACAGTCACCTGACGAGTGCTGGCGGCGGCCGTCCTCACTGCCGGGCCGGTTATTGGGGAACTCACAGTGAGCGTATGGCATATACACACGGGTGTATACTGTGGGGTGAAAAAGTGTTCACACCCCCCCCCCCCCCCCTGATTTCTTATCCTTTTGCATGTTTGTCGCACTTAAATGCTTCAGACACCAAACAAATGTAAATATTAGACAAAGATAACACAAGTAATCACAAAATGCAGTTTATGAATGAAGGTCTTTATTATTAAGGGAAAAAGAAATCCAAACCTCAAGATTCCTGTGTGAAAGAGTGATTGCCCCCTGTGCCTTAAAACATAAATTAATTGTGGTTTATCACATCTTTGTGAAGCTGAGATCACATTCCCTAGTCACACTCAGGCCTGATTACTGCCACACCTGTTCTCAATCAAGAAATCACTTAAATAGGACCTGCCTGACAAAGTGAAGTAGACCACAAGATCCTCAAAAGCTAGATATCATGTCGCGATCCAAAGAAATTCTGTAACAAATGAGAAACAAAGTAACAGAACTATCAGTCTGGAAAAGGTTATAAAGCCATTTCTAAAGCTTTGGGACTCCAGAGAACCACAGTGAGAGCCATTATCCGCAAATGGAGAAAACTTGGAACAGAGTTGAACCTTCCCAGGAGTGGCAGGCCTACCAAAATTACAAAGCGCACCGAAGACTCATCCAAGAGGTCACAAAAGACCCAACAACAACATCCAAAGAACTGCAGGCCTCACTTGCCTCAGTTAAGGTCAGTGTTCATGACTCCATAATAAGAGACTGGGCAAAAATGGCTGCATGGCAGAGTGCCAAGATGAAAACCACTGCTGAGCAATAAGAACATAAAGGCTCGTCTCAGTTTTGCCAAAAAAACATCTTGATGTTCCCCAAGACGTTTGGGAGAATACTGTGGGACTGACGAGACAAAAGCTGAACTTTTTTGAAGGTGTATGTCCCATTACATCTGGCTTAGAAGTAAGACAGCATTTCAGAAAAGGAACATCATACCAACAGTAAAATATGGTGGTGGTAGTGTGATGGTCGGGCTGTTTTGCTGTTTCAGGACTTGGAAGACTTGCTGTGGTAAATTGAACCATGAATTCTGCTGTCGACCAGAAAATCCTGAAGGAGAATATCTGACCATCTGTTTGTGACCTCAAGCTATAGCGCACTTGAGTAAATAATAATAATAACAATCTTTATTTATATAGCGCCAACATATTCCGTAGCGCTTTACAGTTTAACAGTTTCGAACACAACAGTCATAGGTAACAATGTTAACAATACAGTAATAAAGCACAATAATCCGCCCCTGCTCGTGAGAGCTTACAATCTACAATGAGGTGGGGAGATACAAAGTACAGGTGTGTATTTACAATGATATATTTACAATGATGGTCCAGCCATCTTCAGGGGGTGGGGGGTAGATGGAGATAGTGAATGGGCTACACACACACAAACATAAAATGACTGATTAGGGAACGTGATAGACCGCTCTGAACAAATGTGTTTTGAGCGAGCGCCTAAAACTATGCAAGTTGTGGATGGTCCTAATATCTTGGGGTAGAGCATTCCAGAGGATTGGCGCAGCACGGGAGAAGTCTTGGAGTCAGGAGTGGGAGGTACGGATTAGTGCAGAGGTTAGTCAAAAGTCGTTAGCAGAGCGCAGCGGTCGGCTAGGCCGATAGACCGAAATGAGGGAGGAGATGTAAGGGGGTGCCGCGCTGTGGAGAGCTTTGTGGGTGAGAACAAGTACTTTGAATTGTATCCTGTAATGAATGGGCAGCCAGTGTAATGACTGGCGAAGAGCGGACACGTCCGAGTAACGATTAGCCAGATGGACGACCCTGGCTGCTGCATTAAGGATAGACTGGAGAGGGGAAAGTCGAGTAAGGGGGAGGCCAATTAATAGAGCATTACAGTAGTCCAGACGGGAGTGGATTAGGGCGACAGTGAGAGTTTTTGTTGTTTCCATGGTGAGAAAAGGGCGGATTCTAGAGATGTTCTTTAGGTGTAAGCGGCACGAGCAGGCAAGAGATTGTATATGGGAGGTGAAGGAGAGATCGGAGTCACACATAACACCAGACAGCGTGCCTGCTGCCGGGTGTTATTATGGTGCCACCCACGGAGAGGGAAACGTCAGATTTAGGGAGGTTAGTAGAAGGCGGGAGCAGAAGAAGTTCAGTTTTGGAGAGGTTGAGCTTCAGATAGAGAGCGGACATGATGTTAGAGACTGCAGACAGACAGTCAGTGGCGTTCTGTAGTACAGCGGGGGTAAGGTCAGGGGATGACGTGTATAGTTGTGTGTCATCAGCATAAAGATGGTACTGAAAGCCAAATCTGCTGATGGTCTGTCCAATTGGGGCCGTGTAGAGGGAGAAGAGAAGGGGGCCAAGGACTGAGCCCTGAGGTACCCCGACAGTGAGAGGAAGAGGAGATGAAGTGGAGCCGGAGAACAGAACACTGAAGGAGCGGTCAGAAAGATAGGAGGAGAACCAGGAGAGAGCAGTGTCCTTAATGCCTAGTGACTGGAGCCTAGAGAGGAGAGGGTGGTCAACAGTGTCGAAAGCTGCAGAAAGATCGAGGAGAATGAGCAGAGAGTGGTCACCATTACATTTTGCTGTCAGAAGGTCATTGGTCACCTTGATGAGTGCAGTTTCTGTCGAGTGTAGGGGGCGGAAGCCGGACTGTGAAGGGTCTAGGAGGGAGTGAGTGGAGAGGTAACGGGTAACACGGGAGTAGATCAGGCGCTCCAAGAGTTTAGAGATGAAGGGGAGATTGGAGACCGGTCTGTAGTTGTTTGTGCAGGATGGGTTGAGGGCCGGTTTCTTTAGTAATAGAGTAATGATAGAGTGTTTGAAGGAGGGAAAAATGCCAGAGGAGAGGGTGAGTAGTTAGGTGAGTAGTGACGACTGGAGAGAGAGACTGGAGGAGATGAGAGGGAATGGGGTCGGTGGTGCATGTAGTCGGACAAGAAGAGGAGAGGAGCTTGGAGACTTCTTCTTCTGTGATGGGATCGAATGCGGAGAGTGAGCCAGGGGAGATGCAGGAAGGAATGGGAGTCATTGCACTTGGTGTCTGGGAGCGGATTTCCTGACGGATATTGTCTATTTTCTCTATAAAGTGGAAGGCCAGGTCATCAGCACAAATGTCTGTGATAGGGGCTTGTGCTTTTGGCCTGAGGAGGGAGTGAAATGTGTCAAAAAGTTTCTTGGGGTTGTTGGATAGTAAGGAGATCAGGGTGGTGTAGTAGGACTGTTTGGCGAGGTGAAGGGCAGAGTTATAGGTTCTTAACATAAATTTGAAGTGTATGAAGTCTTCTGGTGTGCGTGTTTACCTCCATAAGCGTTCAGCACACCTAGAGCATCGCTGGAGAAGTCGGGTTTGTGATGTGAGCCAGGGCTGTTTCACTCTGTGTTTGGAGGTTCTGAGGGTGAGGGGAGCTACTTGGTCAAGGGGGCTTCTAAGAGTGTGATAGTAGTGATGTACCGCCAGATCAGTTATGCAGCAGAACAATGATCCAAAACACATCAGCAAGTCCACCTCTGAAAGGCTTAAGAAAAACAAAATTAAGACTTTGGAGTGGCCTAGTCAAAGTCCTGACCTTAATCCGATTGAGATGCTGTAATGACCTTAGAAAGACAGTTCATGCTCAGAAACATCAGTGTGGCTGAATTACAACAATTCTACAAAGAGGAGCGGGTAAAATTCCTCCAGAGCGTTGTAAGACTCACTGCCAGTTATCACAGGATTGCTATGGATTGCAGTTGCTGCTAAGGGCGGCCCACCAAGGTATTAGGTTTAGGGGGAAATCAATTTTTCACACAGGGCCCTGGAGGTTTGGATTTCTTTTCCCCTTAATAATAAAGACCTTCGTTTATAAACTGCACCATTTCTTTGGTGATCTGAAATATTTAAGTGACGAACATCCAAAAGAATAAGAAATCAGAAAGGGGGTGAACACTTTTTCACACAACTGTATATATATATATATACAGTCATGGCCGAACATTCTGGCACCCTTGAAATTGTTCACAAATATGAAGCATTTCCCCCAGAACATTATTACTCGTTTTGTTACACTCAGGTTTTTTTCCTTTGTGTGTATTGGAGCAACACAAAAAACCGGAGCAGAAAAGGCAAATTGCACATAGCTTCACACAACATCTCAATAATGGGCCGGACACAATTGTTGGCACCGTGAACTTAATATTTGGTCACTCCCTTTGGAATAAATAAATGCAATCAGTCACTTCCTATGACCACCAACAAGCTTCTTACTCCTCTCAGCCGGGATCTTGGACTCTTCTTACCAACTCTTTCGGTCTCTCATATGTAAAGGCGTCTTCTCCCAACAGCAATTGTAAGATCTCTCTACAGGGGATCAATGGGATTTAGATCCGGACTCTGCTGCCACTTCAGGACTCTCCAGCACTTTGTTTCCATCCCTTTCTGGGGGCTCCTTGAAGTATGTTTGGTGTCGTTGTCCTGCAGGAAGACCCATGACCTAGGACGCAAACCCAGCTTTATGACACTGTTCACTAAATTGTGACCCAAAATCCATTGGTAATCTTCAGATTTCATGTCTTGCACACAGTCAAGGCCCCCAGTGCCAGAGGCAGCAAAACATTTTTAAACTTCCACCATATTTGACTGTAGGTACTGTGTTCTTTTCTTTATAGGTCTCATTCAGTTTTTTGTAAACAGTGGAATGATGTGTTTTACCAAAAACCTCTATCTCCGTCTCATCTGTCCACAAAACGCTTTCCCAGAAGGATTTTAGCTTACTCACATTTTGGCAAAGTGCAGTCTAGTTTTTTTTTCTTTCTCTGTATCAGCAGTGGGGTCCTCCTGGGTCTCCTGCCATAGTGTTTCATTTCATTCTCATGTCGATTAATATTTTCGTGCTGACACTGATGCTCCCTGAGCCGGCAGGACAGCTTGGATTTCTTTGGAACTTTATCCACCATCCGGACTATCCTGCGTTACAACCTTTCAGCAATTTTTCTCCGCTATCCACGTCCAGGAAGATTAGCTACAGTGCCATGGGTTGTAAACTTCTTGATTATGTTGCACCTCGTGGACAAAGAACATCAAGATCTCAGGAGATGGACTTGTAACCTTGAATTATTGATATTTTTCAACATTTTTCGTTCTCAAGTCCTCAAACAGTTCTCTTCTCCTCTTTCTGTTCTCCATGCTTAGTGCGGCACACACAGACACACAATGCAAAGATTGAGTCAGCTTCTTCCCTTTTTATCTGGTTTCAGGTGTGATTTTCATATTTCCCACACCTGTTACTTGCCACAGGTGAGTGTGAACGAGCCTCACATGCTAGAAACAAAGTTGTTTACCCACAATTTTGGAAATGTACTAAAAAGTTATCCTGCCCATTTTTGGGGTTTAGGGTGAAAGTATATCCAATTTGTCTCTTTCATCTGTTTTATGTTGTTCCAATACACAGGAAGGAAATAAACCTGTGTATAACAAAATGTGTAATTGTAATAATGTTCTGGGAGAAATACTTCATTTTCTGGAACAATTTCAAGGGTGCCAACATTTTCGTCCTTGACTAAATATATATAAACTTCAGTACGGTCTCTGCTAAGCTCAACAATAAGCTAAAAACTTACCTACCGCCAACACCAGTTATACAGGCTGATTGGACGCCCCTTACTGGTAACGAGGGGTCTCACAAGGCTTCAGGGGTGCGGTTTATACACCAAGAATAACAGAGCTATTACATTTTATATATTTAATAGGAAAGAAAAGCAGTGTTTGTAAAAATATACAAAACGGACAAAACAATACAGTGTGTACAATCACATAAAATAAACAGAAGAAAGTTACTAGACCTGATGACACAGGAGTGGCGCAGCTCTTGAGCCGGGCACGCTCCGAATATGTAACGGTGCAGTCCTACGAGCTGTATCTCCCAGCGCTGAACAATGGCTCCAGGTCAGAGACTGCTTTATCAGGTAAAGGCCCCGTCTCACATAGCGAGATCGCTAGCGATATCGCTGCTGAGTCACAAGTTTTGTGACGCAACAGCGACCTCAGTAGCGATCTCGCTATGTGTGACACGTACCAGCGATCAGGCCCCTGCTGTGAGATCGCTGGTCGTGTCGGAATGGCCTGGACCGTTTTTTGGTCGTTGAGGTCCCGCTGACATCGCTGAATCGGTGTGTGTGACACGGATTCAGCGATGTCTTCACTGGTAACCAGGGTAAACATTGGGTTACTAAGCGCAGGGCCGCGCTTAGTAACCCGATGTTTACCCTGGTTACCAGCGTAAATGTAAAAAAAAACAAACAGTACATACTCACCATCTGTTGCCCGTCAGGTCCCTTGGCGTCTGCTTCCTGCTCTGACTGAGATCCGGCCGTACAGCGAGAGCAGAGCACAGCAGTGACGTCACCGCTGCGCTCTCGCTGTACGGCTGCTCAGTGAGAGCAGGAAGCAGACGCCAAGGGACCTGACGGACATCAGATGGCAAGTATGTACTGTTTGTTTTTTTTTACATTTACGCTGGTAACCAGGGTAAACATCGGGTTACTAAGCGCGGCCCTGCGCTTAGTAACCCGATGTTTACCCTGGTTACCCGGGTGCTGCAGGGGGACTTCGGCATCGTTGAAGACAGTTTCAACGATGCCGAAGTCGTTCCCCTGATCGTTGGTCGCTGGAGAGCGGTCTGTGTGACAGCTCCCCAGCGACCACACAGCGACTTACCAACGATCACGGCCAGGTCGTATCGCTGGTCCTGATCGTTGGTAAATCGCTATGTGAGACGGGGCCTTAAGAGTCACTCCCCTGGTCACCTGAGATGGGGGGCAGGCACCAAAAGTTACAAGATCCCCGATATTAAGGATATCTGCCCCCCTGAAGGTCCCTGGTGGAAGATATTCATGCCATATTTGCCATCACTATTTTAGCCTTCTATCCATATGACACATGGCATAAATAACGTTATCCATCCGGGCGATATTAATTCTGGGCTGATCCACTAACTGATGTAAATAGATGCGCAGTCTAAGCCACAATGCTGAAAATATTTCCCCACACCTGTTACTAAAAAAATCCAATGCTTACCTGGTATGCAGCTCCATCCCGGCTGCTGGTAGTTCTTGGTACAAAGAAAAACTTATTTATACAGGAGAGAAAAGTGTCACCACAATGCCTGTGGTTTCCTCTGTGTACAGACTCCATGTCTGCACTCCGTCAGGTAACCCACTTCAATAACTGTTCACAGCGGGTGGGCATAAAACAAGGGGTCAAAATAGAGTGCTAGCTCTTGTTTCATTTACAATTTATAATGAAGCCATGTTTCTGTGCTCAATATGAGGGTACAAACATGAGGATGAATGACCTCGGGGAGATCAAAACATCCAACACCGCGGAGACACCATCACGTGTTTCTCAACGCAGTGATCCAGAACATTGCCCCCATCCCTTATGGGAAATATGCAAATGCATGTAGAAAAGCCGCGGAGACACCATCACGTGTTTCTCAACACTTTCCCTTTAGGGATGGGGCAGTGTTCTGGATCACTGCGTTGAGAAACACGTGATGGTGTCGCCGCGGTGTTGGATGTCATTCACCCTTATGTTTATAGTCTTTTCACCAGGCACTGCTCCTAATAGTCAGTTTCCTACTCCACACTGATGAGGGGCAAATACCCCGAAACAGCTGTCTGTGGATGGATACCATGTTTTGGCATAGGTGGTTTTCCTTTATTGGATGCTGCCCTTCCCGTGGTTGTTCCTTCCTGGTGAAAGACCTGGCTATTCATTGCTTGCGTTCAGAAACATGTGATGGTGTCTCCGCGGCTTCTCTACATGCACTCAATATGAGGGTGACAAAGGACAAAGGGACAGAGGCTGGGATGGGATAGAGAAGCTGGGAGCAAAGGGGCCTGGAAGGAGAGAGGAGTCTGGAGTAGGATGGAAAGGTTTTGATGGGTCAGTATTGTTTGTAGGGGTCAGAGACATCATGTGAGGACAGAGTGGTCTGAAGAAGATTTGAGAAGTCTGGTGGAGGACAGAGAAGTGAGGATGAGGACAAAAGAGCCAGGATGAGAGCAGAGGGGTCTCAGGAGTCTGGATGGGAGGTACATAGGGGGTGGAGAGGACAGAGGAGTCTGGATGGGAGCAGAGGGGTCTCAAAAGTCTGGATGTGGGGTACATGGGGGTGGAAAGGAGAGAGGAGTCTGGATGGTGGGTACATGGGGGTGGAGAGGACAGGAGTCTGGATGCGGGGTGGAGAGGACAGAGGAGTCTGGATGGTGGGTACATAGGGGGTGGAGAGGAGAGAGGATTCAGGATTGAAGCAGAGGGGTCTCAGGAGCCAGGACGGGGGGTACATAGGGGGTGGAGAGGAGAGAGGAGTCTGGATGGGAGGTACATGGGGGGGTGGAGAGGAGAGAGGACTCAGGATTGGAGCAGAGGGGTCTCAGGAGTCTGGAATTGGAGCAGAGGCATCTCAGGAGTCTGGGTCGAGGGTACATAGGGGTGTGGAGAGAAGGACAGAGGAGTCTGGATTGGAGCAGAGGGGTCTCAGGAGTCTGGATGGGGGTACATAGGGAGTGGAGAGGACAGAGGAGTCTGGATGGGGGGTACATAGGGAGTGGAGTGGACAGAGGAGTCTGGATGGGGGGTACATAGAGAGTGGAGAGGACAGAGGAGTCTGGATGGGGGGTACATAGGGAGTGGAGAGGACAGAGGAGTCTGGATGGGGGGTACATAGGGAGTGGAGAGGACAGAGGACTCAGGATTGGGGCAGAGGGGTCTCAGGACTCAGGATTGGAGCAGAGGGGTCTCAGGAGTCTGGATGGGGGGTACATGGGGGTGTAGAGGGCAGAGTCAGTGACGGGTGATGGCGTCACGTACTGGTTAGCCATGACTGTGAGCACAGGACTATGGACAGTGTTTATTAGGAGGCCTCTCCGGTTCTGTGATCCTGATGACCCGCCCTTAGTCCCGGCCCCCCAGGATCAGCACAGCGTGGTGTAGCTGCCGTTCTATTGCGCAGTAGCGGAGTGCGGCCACTACAGGGCGCTGTGCTGCTCGGTGGGGGCTGTGCTGCTCGGTGGGGGCTGTGCTGCTCGGTGGGCGCTGTGCTGCTCGGTGGGCGCTGTGCTGCTCGGTGGGCGCTGTGCTGCTCGGTGGGCGCTGGGCCATCAGTGTCATGTGACCCCCATTTGTGCTGGTCACTGCGGCTCCTGTGAGGGGACACCAGAGACCCTCGGTCCCCGCGCCTCGTCCTGGAGGTGTTTTCTCCTCGGTGTCTCCACCACACAACACTCGGGGTGTTATTGAAGCAATGGCCTTAGACGTGTCGGCAGGGACGGTTATGACACGAGGACATCTGCCGCTCCCAGTAATGACCGCTCCGGGGGGCTCCACGTGCCATGCCTCAGTCACCTGACCACTGCAGCCTCTGATTGGCTGCTCAGACCAGGTGGCTAGGACCAGTCACCTGACCAATGCAGCCAATCACAGCCCTCAGCGGTCAGGTGACGTCATCAGTCTTTTGTGCTATAAAACATTATATTTTACAGGACTGATATAAGCTGATTATACACCGTTAGTGGTTCCGGCCCGCACTCCCATCATTACACCGCTCCGGGACACCCGGCAGCTCCGGTCCTCCAGTATCCCAGCATCCTCCGCGCCGGGCGCCGCGCTCGCCTCTATGGCTCTTCAGTCGCAGGAAGGGTGCAGTGGGCGTGGCCGGGGCAGAGCATGCGCAGTAGCAGTGGAAGTAGGAGAAAGTTGTGAGAAGTGATCGAGAGGAGTGACCGTGTATCCGGAGGCAGAATGAGGGACCGGACCAAGGAGCTGAGCGTGGTGAGTGGCCAGCAGGGGGCGACGGGTGACAGCGGGTGCGGCCTCCACAGCTGCCCGGACTGACCACTGCGGCTGGTGGACCACACGTCCCAGCGCTCTGCCTCTGTAGGACTACACGTCCCAGCGCTCTGCCTCTGTAGGACTACACGTCCCAGCGTGCTCTGCCTCTGTAGGACTACACGTCCCAGCGCTCTGCCCCTATAGGACTACACGTCCCAGCGCGCTCTGCCCCTGTAGGACTACACGTCCCAGCGTGCTCTGCCTCTGTAGGACTACACGTCCCAGCGCGCTCTGCCTCTGTAGGACTACACGTCCCAGCGCGCTCTGCCTCTGTAGGACTACACGTCCCAGCGCGCTCTGCCTCTGTAGGACTACACGTCCCAGCGCGCTCTGCCTCTGTAGGACTACACGTCCCAGCGTGCTCTGCCCCTGTAGGACTACACGTCCCAGCGCGCTCTGCCTCTGTAGGACTACACGTCCCAGCGCGCTCTGCCCCTGTAGGACTACACGTCCCAGCGCGCTCTGCATCTGTAGGACCACACGTCCCAGCGCGCTCTGCATCTGTAGGACCACACGTCCCAGCGCGCTCTGCCTCTGTAGGACTACACGTCCCAGCGTGCTCTGCCCCTGTAGGACCACACGTCCCAGCGCGCTCTGCCCCTGTAGGACCACACGTCCCAGCGCGCTCTGCCCCTGTAGGACTACACGTCCCAGCGCGCTCTGCCCCTGTAGGACCACACGTCCCAGCGCGCTCTGCCCCTGTAGGACCACACGTCCCAGCGTGCTCTGCCCCTGTAGGACTACACGTCCCAGCGCGCTCTGCATCTGTAGGACCACACGTCCCAGCGCGCTCTGCCTCTGTAGGACTACACGTCCCAGCGCGCTCTGCCTCTGTAGGACTACACGTCCCAGCGCGCTCTGCCCCTGTAGGACCACACGTCCCAGCGCGCTCTGCCTCTGTAGGACTACACGTCCCAGCGCGCTCTGCCTCTGTAGGACTACACGTCCCAGCGTGCTCTGCCCCTGTAGGACCACACGTCCCAGCGCGCTCTGCCCCTGTAGGACCACACGTCCCAGCGCGCTCTGCCCCTGTAGGACTACACGTCCCAGCGCGCTCTGCATCTGTAGGACTACACGTCCCAGCGCGCTCTGCCTCTGTAGGACTACACGTCCCAGCGCGCTCTGCCTCTGTAGGACTACACGTCCCAGCGTGCTCTGCCCCTGTAGGACCACACGTCCCAGCGCGCTCTGCCCCTGTAGGACCACACGTCCCAGCGCGCTCTGCCCCTGTAGGACCACACGTCCCAGCGCGCTCTGCCCCTGTAGGACCACACGTCCCAGCGCGCTCTGCCCCTGTAGGACCACACGTCCCAGCGCGCTCTGCCCCTGTAGGACTACACGTCCCAGCGCGCTCTGCCCCTGTAGGACTACACGTCCCAGCGCTCTGCCCCTGTAGGACTACACGTCCCAGCGCTCTGCCCCTGTAGGACTACATGTCCCAGCGCACTCTGCCTCTGTAGGATTAGACGTCCCAGCGCGCTCTGCCCCTGTAGGACTATACGTCCCAGCGCGCTCTGCCTCTGTAGGACTACACGTCCCAGCACGCTCTGCCTCTGTAGGACTACATGTCCCAGCGCACTCTGCCTCTGTAGGATTACACGTCCCAGCGCGCTCTGCCCCTGTAGGACTATACGTCCCAGCGCGCTCTGCCTCTGTAGGACTACACGTCCCAGCGCGCTCTGCCCCTGTAGGACTATACGTCCCAGCGCACTCTGCCTCTGTAGGACTACACGTCCCAGCGCGCTCTGCCCCTGTAGGACTATACGTCCCAGCGCGCTCTGCCTCTGTAGGACTACACGTCCCAGCGCGCTCTGCCTCTGTAGGACTACACGTCCCAGCGCGCTCTGCCCCTGTAGGACTATACGTCCCAGCGCGCTCTGCCTCTGTAGGTCCACACGTCCCAGCGCGCTCTGCCTCTGTAGGTCCACACGTCCCAGCGCGCTCTGCCCCTGTAGGACTATACGTCCCAGCGCGCTCTGCCCCTGTTCTTGCGTGACTGCGCGCTCCTGGCTCTGCCCCTTAAGAAGAGGCGAGTGATAAGGGGTCCTGGGGAAAGTCTCAGGCTGCGGACCCCTTGTGTCCTGGTGTTCGGTGGGTTTCCCTTCTCTGGTCACGTTGTTCTTACCCCCATCTTGTTTCAGGGTGACAGTGACTCTGAGCCCGATGAGCAGAAAGTTTTCATCTCGATGTCGAATGGCGGCAGTGACGAATCCGAGACGGACCACCAGTTCTTCAGGATGGTACTGACTGGTGTCATGTGCATAGTAGCCAGCGGGGGGCGCCTCTCCTCACCCACATTGTCTCTTTCCTTAGACTCGTGATATTCGGGAATCGATGGGCGTCCTGAGCAGCAAAGTGGCCGAGCTGGAGTCGAGTCAGGTGAAGATCCTGAGCCAGCCGCTCCCGGATGAGAGTAAGTGGCGCGGCCGGCAGGAAATGAGCAGCGGCTACTGCGACCACCTCTCCTGCACCCCCTGCGGTGGCCATGAGCTCTGCACAGCAGCTGGCGCTCATCACATGCTCTGCCCCTCTCCATATTTCGGTACAATCGTACTGCACTTGTGACGCGGTGACTCTCTGCACGGCTCGTATCCACGGCTCTGGGGTGGCCGGCGGCTCTGGGGTGGCCGGCGGCTCTGGGGCGGCCGGCGGCTCTGGGGCGGCCGGCGGCTCTGGGGCGGCCGGCGGCTCTGGGGCGGCCGGCGGCTCTGGGGTGGCCGGCGGCTCTGGGCGGCCGGCGGCTCGTGGTGTCATTAATCTCGGTGCTACTTTCTGTTCTCAGATATGAAGAAAGATTTACAATCTCTGAGGGAAGAGATAAAACGTTTCGCAAAGGAAATTCGGAGTAAACTGCAGCGTAAGTGCACTGTGACAATAGGGGGTCTGAGTTTATGGGGCAGGGAAAGCCTTTGCTTAAGGGCTTGGGGTTGGCGCTTTGGTTGGGGGAGGTAATGGCTGGTACTTGGCAGACCTGTGGAGGGTTAGGATTACAGCCCTCCTGAATTTATTGCTTAGGGCCTGGGGTGGAGGTGTTTGGGCTGGTGCTTGGAGGGCCATAGGGCCGGCGCTTGGGGGGGGGGGGGTTAGCGGGCACGGGATAGAGGAGTTAGGTCTGGCGCTTGGGGGGGGGGGGTGCCCGTGGTGGATGAGTTAAGGATGGCATTTTGGGGGGCCCGGGTGCAGGAGTTGGGCCTGGCGCTTGGGGGGCCCGGGCTGGAGGAGTTTGGGCTGGCACTTGGGGGGGAGGCCCACGGTGGAGGAGTTTGGGCTTGCTCTTGGGGCCCATGGTGGAGGAGTTTGGGCTGACACTTGAGGGGGGCCCATGGTGGAGGAGTTTGGGCTGGCACTTGGGGGGGCCCATGGTGGAGGAGTTTGGGCTGGCACTTGGGGGGGCCCATGGTGGAGGAGTTTGGGCTGGTACTTGGGGGGGGGGGGGGGGGGGCGTGATTTAGGAGTTGGGGGTTGGGGCTTGCGCTTGGGGGGGGGCCCGTGGTGGATGAGTTAAGGATGGCATTTTGAGAGGCCCGGGGTGGAGTAGTTGGGCCTGGCACTTGGGGTCCCATGGTGGAGGAGTTTGGTCTGGCACTTGGGGGGACGACGCAGACTAGCGCATGAGTCCCAGTGGTGAGATGGTTAGGGCTGGTGATCGGGGCCTGCTATGGGGGTGATGACTTCATGCTTGTGGTCCATGTCAGGACTTAGGTTGTGAAGGTCCGGGTGTTTTGTGGAGGATTTAGGCTGGTTGTTAGGTCCTGGTGCCTGTGGTGGGTGGGAGTCCTTCACCTGTCGCCGTCTCACCTTGGTTCCTCTGTCATTACAGTCATTGAGATAAAGGACGATGAGGAGGAGGTGAGGAAGTCGGTGCACCTGCGGATGAAGAAGACTCAGGTATCGTCCTAATGACCCTTCGTGGAGGTTGTGTGGGGTCTTCACCCCTGCGCTCAGGTTCATTTATCAGAACGTCTTGTCTTGCAGCACTCCGTCCTCTCTCAGCAATTCTTCGAAATCCTAAACCAGTGTAACATGGTGCAGACGCAGTACAGAGACAACAATGTGAATAGGATCAAGCGGCAGCTCCAGATCAGTATGTTCCCACTCCTGCTGTACACTGGGGGTAGTAGTCCTGCCTGAACATTCATGCACCTGTCAGGGGCCTGTACTGTGACAGGTGGAGGACGCCATTTACCTTCCTGTTGTTCCTTCACAGCCGGCCACAGTGTCACAGACGAGCAGTTTGAAGAGATGCTGGAGAGTGGACAGACGGACGTGTTCACCTGCAATGTAAGAGGCGGTGCGATTGTGAGCAATCAACAGAACTGGGAGGATTGTGGGAGGCTGTGGTTGGTGTCAGTCTTACATGGAGGATGTGGGAGCCATAGCGAGTGATGGTGATTGGAGGATATGGGAGCTGAAGGGAGTGTTGATGGGTACTGGGGGGAGTGAGTGGCTGGTGGAGGATGAGGGATCATTGGGCGGATGAGGGAGCTTTGGGCATTGGTGGCGGATGAGGGAGCGTTGGGCATTGGTGGCGGATGAGGGAGCGTTGGGCATTGGTGGCGGATGAGGGAGCGTTGGGCATTGGTGGCGGATGAGGGAGCGTTGGGCATTGGTGGCAGATGAGGGAGCTTTGGGGCTAATGAGGGAGCGATGGGCGTTGGAGAATGAGGGAGCATTGGGGATTGGTGGTGGATGAGGGAGCGTTGGTGGCGGATGAGGTGTGTCTGGGGTGGATGAGGGCGTTTGGGGCATTGGTGGTTGAGGAAGGAGAGTTGGTGGAGGATGAGGGAGTGTTGGGAGTGGATGAGGGAGTGTGGGGTTTGATGGTGGATGAGGAAGCGTTGGTGGAGGATGCGGCCGCAGGAGTGAGCTTTGTGCATTGGTGGAGGATGAGGGAGTGTGGCGGATGAAGAAATGTTGGTGGTGGATAAGGGAGCGTTGGGGATTGGTGGCGGATGAGGGAGCATTGGTGGTGGATGAGGGAGTTTGGGGCATTGGTGGTGGATGAGGAAGCATTGGTGGAGGAGGAGGAGGGAGAGTTGGGTGTTGGTGGAGGATGAGGGAGTGTTGGGAGTGGATGATGGAGCGTGGGGGGTTGATGGCAGATGTGGGAGGGTTGGGCGTTGGTTTAGGATGTGGCTGCAGGAGGGAGAATTTTGCATTGGTGGAGAATGAGGTGGTGTTGGGGGTTGGGAGAGACATGTGGGGCTAGAGGAAGCATTGGGGATTGGTGAAAGTTGCGGCGGTCGGAGAAAGTATTGGTAATTGTTGGAGGAAGTGTTGGGCATTGGTGCAGGATGGTGCTTGCATGTAAGAGGGCGAGTGTTGTGATGGGGAAGATGGGCCCGGGTTAGTGTACGATGCCTGCGCACTGGAGGTAATTTGGGATGTTGGTAGTAGGACACCACTGTGTGACCGATGGGTTTCTTTGTGCAGATCCTGAAGGACACACAGGTCACTAAACAGGCCCTGAATGAAATCGAAGCTCGGCACGAGGAGATCCTGAAGCTGGAGAAGAGCATTGTGGAACTTCACGATATGTTCATGTACCTCGCCATGGAGGTGGAGGCGCAGGTATGAGGCTGGATTATGTAGGGATGGTGGTTGTGAATGGTTGAGTCCTCCCGGGCTCTGCTGCCCGTGTCCTCATACCTTGTCCTGACTTTTGTTCCATCTCAGGGGGAGACGATAAACAGCATCGAGAAGAATATTTTACATTCTACGGATTATGTGGAAAAAGCCAAGAAACAGCTGGACCAGGCGGTGGACAACAGACAGAAGGCGCGGAAGGTGAGACCCGGAGACGACCTGTGCCGTATGACCTGTGCCCGGCGCATTTTACACAGCCGTCTCTTCTCTCTGCAGAAAAAAGTCTACATCGCCATCTGCTTGGCCATCTTCATCATTGTCGTCGTCCTCATCATCACGGTGTCCCTGACGACCTGAGAGGAGCAGACGAGGACCCCTGTGCCCCCCACCCCATATATACCTGTATCACGCAGCGATGCCATCCTGCTCCCCGCGGGGGACACAGCGTAGCTTCTGAGTACAGGCCCGGTGGTCTCTGCTGGGGCTCGGGGAGGGTAACTGACCTCCCGTGGTGACCGACCACCGACACTGTGTGCGATTTCCGAGTGTGCCTTATACTTTACCATTATAGATGTCAGTCTGCGTGTGCGAGCGGTGCTGCCTCCATCACTGTACATAGCCCGGCCCTGGCGAGTGCTCTCAGGTCCATGCACTGCCCCCTGCTGGTGCCAGGGCCTCCATGACATTGTGCGGGGGATAAGGTGGCGCTCAGTCGCTGTCTCTTGTTCTTTTTTTAATTCTTGGCGTAATTTATGTAACGAGCGGCTTCACTTTTATACGGTATTTTACAGGTTAAATCCACGTAACGGTCAGTCACGGTCCGGTCACTGCCGCAGCTCCAGACACCATTTTGCTGGTAGCTGCTTGGTATCTGTCAGCACCGTCCACACCCCGAGACGCCAGGACGCACGGCCCTCTGGGAACTGTAGTGTCCTACGTCCCATTACTGGATTAAACACTACATCTCGCACTGCGGCAGAATTGTGAATGCAGCTCTGGCTGTGTCCGGACCAGTCACCAGGGAGGAGCTTGCACTTTGTTCTTGTAATGACCCCCGATGTCAGCCATGCCGGCGAGGTGAGGGTGCATTTCGGTGCTGCGTGCTCATGGACTGTCCTGGCTCCTATAATGCTGGAGGTTTCTCATGTCCGTGGAGCTCACACTGACCGCTCCATTCAGTGTTTCTTTTTTTTTTTTATAACGATCTTGTATTAAATAAACTATTAATATGTAATATCTGCTTGTCTGCTGTGAAATACCCGGCGGAACAATCAGTAAGTCCGTTTATTCAAGATGGCGTCTGGCGGTAAGTGCTTGTGACGACAAAGTGAAACTTCACTCACCTGATGCTGTTGAATGTCTTTCACTGGATGAGAATAGTAAGTACCAAGGCCTGGTGGAAGTGGGAACCGGGGACCACCCAAGAGTGGAATTACCCTAGACCACCAGGGCCTTGTACCCGTGATTACATGGGGCTCAGCTCGTGGTTCTCCTGCGTCTTATGTCCTGACTCGTATCTGAGCACAGACCGGTGTCATGTAACATGGAGAGAACCCCTGACCTGCTGCAGATATGACCATCCGCTCTCAGGGGAAGGTCTCCGATCCTGCGCAGGATGCCAGGCGTGTACATGCTGCAGAGAGCCAAGGAAGAGACTGAGGTGACAGCAGCACGGTGACGGGCAGAGAGGAAACTGAGGTGACAGCAGCACAGTGACGGGCAGAGAGGAGACTGAGGTGACAGCAGAACAGTGACCGACTGAGAGGAGACTGAGGTGACAGCAGCACAGTGACGGGCAGAGAGGAGACTGAGGTGACAGCAGCACAGTGACGGGCAGAGAGGAGACTGAGGTGACAGCAGCACAGTGACGGGCAGAGAGGAGACTGAGGTGACAGCAGCACAGTGACGGGCAGAGAGGAGACTGAGGTGACAGCAGCACAGTGACGGGCAGAGAGGTGACAGCAGCACAGTGACGGGCAGAGAGGAGACTGAGGTGACAGCAGCACAGTGACGGGCAGAGAGGAGACTGAGGTGACAGCAGCACAGTGACGGGCAGAGAGGAGACTGAGGTGACAGCAGCACAGTGACGGGCAGAGAGGAGACAGGTGACAGCAGCACAGTGACGGGCAGAGAGGAGACTGAGGTGACAGCAGCACAGTGACGGGCAGAGAGGAGACTGAGGTGACAGCAGCACGGTGACGGGCAGAGAGGAGACTGAGGTGACAGCAGAACAGTGACCGACTGAGAGGAGACTGAGGTGACAGCAGCACAGTGACGGGCAGAGAGGTGACAGCAGCACAGTGACTGGCAGAGAGGAGACTGAGGTGACAGCAGAACAGTGACAGGCAGAGAGGAGACTGAGGTGACAGCAGTACAGTAACGGGCAGAGAGGAGACTGAGGTGACAGCAGCACAGTGACGGGCAGAGAGGAGACTGAGGTGACAGCAGTACAGTAACGGGCAGAGAGGAGACTGAGGTGACAGCAGCACAGTGACGGGCAGAGAGGAGACTGAGGTGACAGCAGAACAGTGACGGGCAGAGAGGAGACTGAGGTGACAGCAGAACAGTGACGGGCAGAGAGGAGACTGAGGTGACAGCAGAACAGTGACCGACTGAGAGGAGACTGAGGTGACAGCAGCACAGTGACAGGCAGAGAGGAGACTGAGGTGACAGCAGCACAGTGACGGGCAGAGAGGAGACTGAGGTGACAGCAGCACAGTGACGGGCAGAGAGGAGACTGAGGTGACAGCAGCACAGTGACGGGCAGAGAGGAGACTGAGGTGACAGCAGCACAGTGACGGGCAGAGAGGAGACTGAGGTGACAGCAGCACAGTGACGGGCAGAGAGGAGACAGGTGACAGCAGCACAGTGACGGGCAGAGAGGAGACTGAGGTGACAGCAGCACAGTGACGGGCAGAGAGGAGACTGAGGTGACAGCAGCACGGTGACGGGCAGAGAGGAGACTGAGGTGACAGCAGAACAGTGACCGACTGAGAGGAGACTGAGGTGACAGCAGCACAGTGACGGGCAGAGAGGTGACAGCAGCACAGTGACTGGCAGAGAGGAGACTGAGGTGACAGCAGAACAGTGACGGGCAGAGAGGAGACTGAGGTGACAGCAGAACAGTGACCGACTGAGAGGAGACTGAGGTGACAGCAGCACAGTGACGGGCAGAGAGGAGACTGAGGTGACAGCAGCACAGTGACGGGCAGAGAGGAGACTGAGGTGACAGCAGCACAGTGACAGGCAGAGAGGAGACTGAGGTGACAGCAGTACAGTAACGGGCAGAGAGGAGACTGAGGTGACAGCAGCACAGTGACGGGCAGAGAGGAGACTGAGGTGACAGCAGCACAGTGACGGGCAGAGAGGAGACTGAGGTGACAGCAGCACAGTGACGGGCAGAGAGGAGACTGAGGTGACAGCAGCACAGTGACGGGCAGAGAGGAGACAGGTGACAGCAGCACAGTGACGGGCAGAGAGGAGACTGAGGTGACAGCAGCACAGTGACGGGCAGAGAGGAGACTGAGGTGACAGCAGCACGGTGACGGGCAGAGAGGAGACTGAGGTGACAGCAGAACAGTGACCGACTGAGAGGAGACTGAGGTGACAGCAGCACAGTGACGGGCAGAGAGGTGACAGCAGCACAGTGACTGGCAGAGAGGAGACTGAGGTGACAGCAGAACAGTGACGGGCAGAGAGGAGACTGAGGTGACAGCAGAACAGTGACCGACTGAGAGGAGACTGAGGTGACAGCAGCACGGTGACGGGCAGAGAGGAGACTGAGGTGACAGCAGCACGGTGACCGACGGAGAGGAGACTGAGGTGACAGCAGCACAGTGACGGGCAGAGAGGAGACTGAGGTGACAGCAGCACAGTGACGGGAGACTGAGGTGACATCAGCACAGTGACAGGCAGAGAGGAGACTGAGGTGACAGCAGCACAGTGATGGGCAGAGAGGAGACTGAGGTGACAGCAGCACAGTGACGGGCAGAGAGGAGACTGAGGTGACAGCAGCACAGTGACAGGCAGAGAGGAGACTGAGGTGACAGCAGCACAGTGACGGGCAGAGAGGAGACAGCAGCACAGTGACGGGCAGAGAGGAGACTGAGGTGACAGCAGCACAGTGACGGGCAGAGGAGACTGAGGTGACAGCAGCACAGCGACGGGCAGAGAGGAGACTGAGGTGACAGCAGTACAGTGACGGGCAGAGAGGAGACAGGTGACAGCAGTACAGTGACGGGCAGAGAGGAGACTGAGGTGACAGCAACACAGTGACGGGCAGAGAGGAGACTGAGGTGACAGCAGCACAGTGACGGGCAGAGAGGAGACTGAGGTGACAGCAGCACAGTGACGGGCAGAGAGGAGACTGAGGTGACAGCAGCACAGTGACGGGCAGAGAGGAGACTGAGGTGACAGCAGCACAGTGACGGGCAGAGAGGAGACTGAGGTGACAGCAGCACAGTGACGGGCAGAGAGGTGACAGCAGCACAGTGACGGGCAGAGAGGAGACTGAGGTGACAGCAGCACAGTGACGGGCAGAGAGGAGACTGAGGTGACAGCAGCACAGTGACGGGCAGAGAGGAGACAGGTGACAGCAGCACAGTGACGGGCAGAGAGGAGACTGAGGTGACAGCAGCACAGTGACGGGCAGAGAGGAGACTGAGGTGACAGCAGCACGGTGACGGGCAGAGAGGAGACTGAGGTGACAGCAGCACAGTGACGGGCAGAGAGGAGACTGAGGTGACAGCAGCACAGTGACAGGCAGAGAGACTGAGGTGACAGCAGCACAGTGACGGGCAGAGAGGAGACTGAGGTGACAGCAGCACAGTGACAGGCAGAGGAGACTGAGGTGACAGCAGCACAGTGACAGGCAGAGAGGAGTCTGAGGTGACAGCAGTACAGTGATGGGCAGAGGAGACTGAGGTGACAGCAGCACAGTGACGGGCAGAGAGGAGACTGAGGTGACAGCAGCACAGTGACAGGCAGAGGAGACTGAGGTGACAGCAGCACAGTGACCGACGGAGAGGAGACTGAGGTGACAGCAGCACAGTGACGGGCAGAGAGGTGACAGCAGCACAGCGACGGGCAGAGGAGACTGAGGTGACAGCAGCACAGTGACCGACGGAGAGGAGACTGAGGTGACAGCAGCACAGTGACGGGCAGAGAGGTGACAGCAGCACAGCGACGGGCAGAGGAGACTGAGGTGACAGCAGCACAGTGACGGGCAGAGAGGAGACTGAGGTGACAGCAGTACAGTGACGGGCAGAGAGGAGACAGGTGACAGCAGTACAGTGACGGGCAGAGAGGAGACTGAGGTGACAGCAACACAGTGACGGGCAGAGAGGAGACTGAGGTGACAGCAGCACAGTGACGGGCAGAGAGGAGACTGAGGTGACAGCAGCACAGTGACGGGCAGAGAGGAGACTGAGGTGACAGCAGCACAGTGACGGGCAGAGAGGAGACTGAGGTGACAGCAGCACAGTGACAGGCAGAGAGGAGACAGGTGACAGCAGCACAGTGACGGGCAGAGAGGAGACTGAGGTGACAGCAGCACAGTGATGGGCAGAGAGGAGACTGAGGTGACAGCAGCACAGTGACGGGCAGAGAGGAGACAGGTGACAGCAGCACAGTGACGGGCAGAGAGGAGACTGAGGTGACAGCAGCACAGTGACGGGCAGAGAGGAGACTGAGGTGACAGCAGCACAGTGACGGGCAGAGGAGACTGAGGTGACAGCAGCACAGTGACAGGCAGAGGAGACTGAGGTGACAGCAGCACAGTGACCGACGGAGAGGAGACTGAGGTGACAGCAGCATAGTGACAGGCAGAGAGGAGACTGAGGTGACAGCAGCACAGTGACAGAGGAGACAGGTGACAGCAGCACAGTGACAGGAGACTGAGGTGACAGCAGTACGGTGACAGGCAGAGAATAGGTGACAGCAGCACAGTGACGGGCAGAGAATAGGTGACAGCAGCACAGTGACAGGCAGAGAGGAGACAGGTGACAGCACAGTGACAGGAGACTGAGGTGACAGCAGTACGGTGACAGGCAGAGAGGAGACTGAGGTGACAGGCAGAGAGGAGACTGAGGTGACAGGCAGAGAGGAGACAGGTGACACAGCACAGTGACGGGCAGAGAATAGGTGACAGCAGCACAGTGACAGGCAGTGAGATGGGGCACTCCGCTGATCACCAGTCACAAGATCTGCTCCGCTGTGATCACCAATTACAGGAGAAATCTGCCTACACTGGAGAGACGTCTGCAATCCTGGCACTGATCGCCGCACGTCTTCTACTCCAGTCACATCCAAAGCTGCAATCAGCTCGGCCTCTCCCATAATGCACCACAGCAGATAATGGGCAGTAGAGAGTTAACAGGATCTACAGGCGGAAGGATCAATTACTCAGAGATGTAAACAGCACATGACTACTGGATGGTGAATCCAATCTATTGCTCTCTGTTATCTGCCATTTCAGGCCGTGCCAAGGCTTTAAGTCTGATGCAGCTGCTCGAATAGAAGGAGGACTCTTGAAGACTAGCAGGTCTTTAATGGCCCCTTTAAACAGCCGATTGGAATGCGTTTACTTGGCCAACATCCATCTGTATGTGCACCGAATGCTTAAAGGGTAATTCCACATCTCCATAAATGAGTGTTGTCAGTCTGGAAACACAAGCAACTTTGCAATTTACCACTTATTAAAATGTTAAACCATTCCTGAGATACAAACAGATTTATTTTCCTTATGGCTCGTTGCCTAGGAGACCAACCACTGCTGCTACAACCTCTGGCAAAAATTATGGAATCACCGGCCTTGGAGGATGTTCATTCAGTTGTTACATTTTGTAGAAAAAAAGCCGATCACAGACATGGCACAAAACTAAAGTCATATCAAATGGGAACTTTCTGGCTTTAAGAAACACTAAAAGAAATCAAGAACAAAAAATGTGGTAGTCAGCAATGGTTACTTTTTTAGAACAAGCAGAGGGGAAAATATTACAGGAATAATCCTGTAAATTTTCATACTCAAAAATAACACCTGCATCAAATTAGATCTGCTCGTTAGTCTGCATCTAAAAAGGAGTGATCCCACCTTGGAGAGCTGTTGCACCAAGTGGACTGACATGAATCATGGCTCCAACAGGAGAGATGTCAAGGAGAGGATCAAACTCTTACAAGAGGGTAAATCATCACGCAATGTGGCAAAAGTTGTTGGTTGTTCACAGTCAGCTGTGTCTAAAATCTGGACCAAATACAAACAACATGGGAAGGTTGTTAAAGGCAAACATACTGGTAGACCAAGGAAGACATCAAAGCATCAAGACCGGAAACTTAAAGCAATATGTCTCCAAAACAGGAAATGCACAACAAAACAAATGAGGAACGAATGGGAGGAAACGTCTGTGACCGAACTGTAAGAAACCGCCTAAAGGAAATGGGATTTACATACAGAAAAGCTAAACGAAAGCCATCATTAACACCTAAACAGAAAAAAACAAGGCTACAATGGGCTAAGGAAAAGCAGTCGTGGCCTGTGGATGACTGGATGAAAGTCGTATTCAGTGATGAATCGCGAATCTGCATTGGGCAAGGTGATGATGCTGGAACGTTTGTTTGGTGCCGTTCCAATGAGAGTTATAAAGATGACTGCCTGAAGAGAACATGCAAATTTCCCCAGTCATTGATGATATGGGGCTGCATGTCAGGTAAAGGCACTGGGGAGATGGCCGTCATTACATCTTCAATAAATGCACAAGTTTATGTTGATATTTTGGACACTTTTCTTATCCCATCAATTGAAAGGATGTTTGGGGATGATGAAATCATTTTCCAAGATGATAATGCATCCTGCCATAGAGCAAAAACTGTGCAAACATTCCTTGAAAAAAGACACATAAGGTCAATGTCATGGGCTGCAAATAGTCCGGATCTCAATTCAATAGAAAATCTTTGGTGGAAGTTGAAGAAAATGGTCCATGACAAGGCTCCAACCTGCAAAGCTGATCTGGCCACAGCAATCAGAGAAAGATGGAGCCAGATTGATGGAGAGTCCTGTGTGACCCTCATTAAGTCCAGGCCTCAGAGACTGCAAGCTGTTATAAAAGCCAGAGGTGGTACAACAAAATACTAGGGATTTTTTTTGTTTGTTTGTTTTTCAGGATTCCATAATTTTTCCCTATGCTTGGTTAAAAAAAGTAACCATTACTGACTGCCACGTTTTTTGTTCTTGATTTCTTTTAGTGTTTCTTAAAGCCAGAAAGTTGTCATCTGAAATGACTTTAGTTTTGTGCCATGTCTGTGATCTGCTTGTTTTCTACAAAATTAAACAACTGAATGAACATCCTCCGAGGCCGGTGATTCCATAATTTCTGCCAGGGGTTGTAGATGGCAGAACGTGCACAGTGCTGTCTTTTATTGAGCTTGTAAGCGCTGTTCTGAAGCTGGCCAGGATCGCTGTTACCTCCTAGTCCCAACCAGTTTCAGTGCAGTACTTAATAACTAAACAGCAGCGGTGGTCGGTCTCCTAGGCAATGAAAAGCATACAAAAAGAAACAGGTTAATATCTTGAGAACAGTTGCATATTTTTACAAGCAGTAAACTGCAAAAGGGATCGTTCCTACAAGCGATAGCCGAAAATATTCATTTATGAAGGTGGAAATAACCCCTTTAAATACAATCTCTCTGCGTGCACTGGATATCATGGGTGGAAAAGCCATGTGATAACAAAAATGTCCCTCAGGAGGCGTCAGCCAGCTTCTCCAGGCCATGGAATGATAAATCAGCCTCGACATTGGGTGGTCAGGAGCTGAAATGGCAGCCATATTGTTGAGCCTAAGCCAGAACATTGGAGCGAGCCGTCGATATGGTTACGACGCGCTGCCCCGAGGACGTTGCCCCAATGTCGTCGCCCTGCCCCAATGACGCCCTCCTGCTCCAAGGACGTCACCCTGCCCAGAGGACATCGCCCTCCCCCAAGGACGTCACCCTGCCCAGAGGATATCGCCCTCCCGCCCCAAGGACGCCACCCTTCCCCAAAGACATCACCCTGCTACGAGGATGCCCTCCTGCCCCAAGGACGCCCTCCTGCCCTGAGGACATCGCCCTGTTACGAGGACGCCCTCCTGCCCCAAGGACGCCACCCTGCTACGAGGATGCCCTCCTGCCCCAAGGACGCCCTCCTGCCCTGAGGACATCGCCCTGTTACGAGGACGCCCTCCTGCCCCAAGGACGCCACCCTGCCCAGAGGACGTCGCCCTCCCGCAAGGACGCCCTCCTGCCCCGAGGACGTCGCCCTGCCCCGAGGACGTCGCCCTGCCCCGAGGACGTCGCCCTGCCCCGAGGACGTCGCCCTGCCCCGAGGACGTCGCCCTGCCCCGAGGACGTCGCCCTGCCCCGAGGATGCCCCCACTGCCCCGAGGACGGGCTGTGTGAGGGGCAGACACGACCACTCCATCCCGCAGGAAGAGTTCCCAGCTTACTGGCACAAGTCTTTATACAAACATGGCCACCTCAGGGGGATAATTGAAGGCAAAAGCTTTTATTTTTGCAGGGAAAAAATACTGAATTTCATACTCCGGTCACATGACCTCGGCTTATTACAGGATATACGTGTGTGCAAATCTCCGCTGTCCCCATCAGTCTGGGAGCCGGGGCCCGTCTTGTACACCCCGCGGGCGGCAGGTACCCATTACATAATGGCTGTCGTCCCTCAGACTGGTAACGGAGGTAATTATTAATTTCACACTGCTTGGTTTTCCCATGATTGTTTGTGTAATGGGGGCGAGTGGGATGTTCTTCCCCAAGATGGCCGCCTGCTCGCAGGAGACGTAGGGTCTGTGTAGTCCTGTACAGTTCTTTGTACCCGAGCACGTTCAGCTCGACGTGGGCGACTGTTCTATCACCTCCATGTTTCCTTCGGTCACTTTCTCTAAGAAGGAGACCAGAGGATCAAAGAGTGGCGGAGGTTCTACGTAGGCTGGATGGAGGGTCAAAGTGGTGATCTCCTCTTCCACCTCCTCCTCTTTGCCCTTCACCTCCTTCTCATGTGTCTTCTGGTGCTTACGAAGGTCGGAGGGGACGTGGAAGCCCTTGCCGCACTGTTGGCACACGTGGGGGCGTACGTCGCTGTGAATGCGTTGGTGCTTCTTCAGTCCGGCCTTGTCCACAAAGCCCTTGTCGCACTGGTCACAGCGGAAGGGCCTGAGCTCCGGATGGTGTCTCTGATGATTCTTCAGGTCCATCACGCTCAGGAAAGTCACTGCGCACTTATCGCAGGTGGTGGACTCTTCCTTCTTCTTGTTGGCCTCCACTTCGGGCTTCAGGTGGGTCCGTTCGTGCTTCCGTAGACTTGACGAGACAATGAACGTCTTGCTGCACTCTTCGCACTTGTAGGGTCTCTCTCCGCTGTGGGAACGTTGGTGTTTGCTGAGCCCGGAACGCTCGGCGAAACCTTTACCACATTCCATGCACTGGAAGGGCCGCTCCGTACTGTGCGAAAGCCGGTGCCGCTTCAGGTCCCAAGACGCCACAAAGCTCTTGTCACAGTCCGGGCATTTGAAGGGCCTCTCGCCCGTGTGGATTCTCTGGTGCATGGCCAAATCAGCCGGCTGCCGGAATGGTTTGCCACACTTGTCGCATCGGTATGGCTTCACGCCCTGGTGAGCCCGCTGGTGCCGCCGGAAACTAGATGGGTCGGAGAACATGCGGCCGCACTGAGGGCACAGGTAAGGCTTCTCCCCGGAGTGTGTGCGTTGGTGGCTCTGGTAGGAGGACAGTTGGGTAAAGTCTTTGTTACATGTAGGGCACTTGTACGGTTTCTCGGCGGCATGAATGCGCTGATGACACGTTAGGGAAGACGCGCGGGAGAACGCCTTACCGCAATCAGAACACAGGAAAGGCTTCTCCCCCGTGTGGCTCCGCTCATGGTTCTTTAGGTCCTTCAGCTCGCTATAGGACTTCTGGCACAGTTTGCACTGATAAGGTCGCAGCCCAGCATGACTCCGCCGGTGCTTCCGAAAAACAGACGGGTCCGCAAACCCCTTCCCACAATCGGGGCATGAGAACGGGCGCTCCCCAGTGTGCAGCCGCTCGTGGATGCGCAGCTTTGACGGCGTGGCGTAAGCTTTTCCACACTGGCTGCACTGGAAAGGGAGCTGTCCGTTGTGAGTGGCCATGTGTACCCGCAGGCATATCGGCTGCATGAAGGAGCGCCCGCACTCTTTACATACGAACGGCTTCTCCCCTGTGTGGCTTCGCCCATGGCTTTTCAGCAGGGAGGCGGTTTTGTAGGATTTGTTGCAGTGGACGCACTGGTGGCGCAGCTCGCTTTTTGGCGTTGGAGTCTTGGGTGTTGGAGGCTGGGAGTCATCAGCTGAGCGGTGCACCCGGCAGTGGCGCTTGGCACGGGGCTGGTTTGGGAAGGTTTTGCGGCAGGCCAAACAGCGAAAGCGACGTCCACTCTGCACAAATCTGGGAGACTCCTCAGGATCCTGCTCGATGAACACCTCGATCTCTCCAACAGATTCCTGCTGCTCCGAAGACATGGTGGGGGCGGCCTGGAAAAGAATCGGGGACCAGAATTAATTCAGTCAACCTCCATTTACTCCCATTACTGACTAGTCACAACGACTCTACAGATGTAAAGACAACAATCCCATCAGTACAGCTCCATGCAATTAACGCTGGTAATCTGACATCCCCCGGATCTGCTGATTGGTGGATATTCCAAACCACAGGTAGTCTTTCTGCACATAGACATGTAATAAGGAGGATCACAGCGGCATCCCAGAAACAAGACGATATAATGAACATTAACTGTCGGGGGCCACCATGTGTCAGACTATCGGGAGATACCCAGAAATGCTGCAGGTGGCCATGATTACACGGGATCATCAGGATTACGTCCAGTTCTAATCACAATTATTCACCTCTTTCATAGGAAGCGTCTTTAGTACTTAGTAGAGCCCCTTATGACCAGATTCCCCTCTGGCTGTTATAACCTGCTGCCCCTCCGGCTGTTATAACCTGCTGCCCCTCCGGCTGTTATAACCTGCTGCCCCTCCGGCTGTTATAACCTGCTGCCCCTCCGGCTGTTATAACCTGCTGCCCCTCCGGCTGTTATAACCTGCTGCAGACTCCAGCTCCTGGCAGTGATTCTGAGGAAGCTGAGCCCAGTTCTCATGGGCAGCGGCCACCAGATCACTAATATTCTTTGGCTGTCAAGAGGAGCTGAAGTTCCGGCCACCTTGGACCTTTCAGGAGGACAATGACCCCAGCACCTCACAGTCCACCATAGTTTGGTTTCAGGAGACGTCCTGGATGTGAAGAAGGCGGCAGCAAACCCAAGAATATTAGTGACCTGGAGGCCATTAGTAAGGACTGGGCCAAGACTCGTGAGGAGCGCTGCCAGAAGCCGCAGGCTGGGATGGATCAGGTCTGCAGCAGGTCACAACAGCCAGGGGGCTCTACTAAGACGCAGGAGGCGAGAACCTGAGGCCGCAGCAGTCGCTATAAGAAGCGTCTTGTGCAGAATTTGGAGGAACCTCGTAATAAATCGGTCAGATATTTACATTGCAACAAAGGAAACAAAAAGAAAAAGAGCAAAAAAGATTGTAAGTTTTTGTAATAAACAGAAATGACAGTGAAGGCGGCTGAAATAATCGGGATCGTGTCTGTGCTACAACGTGCCGGACTATCAGGATGGTACAGGGCAAAAGAGGACGTGCCGGACTAACGGAATGTCACATGTGCACACAGGAAAATAAATCCCCTCAGTATCTGTGACCGTCTGTGGCCTCAGCAGACACCGATGATGGAGGAGACGGGCGGTCACCAGATACTGATGATGGAGGAGACGGGCGGTCACCAGATACTATGATGGAGGAGACGGGCGGTCACCAGATACTATGATGGAGGAGATGGGCGGTCACCAGATACTGATGATGGAGGGGACGGGCGATCACCAGATACTGATGATGGAGGAGACCAGATACTGATGATGGAGGTGACGGGCGATCACCAGATACTGATGATGGGGGGGGGGGGGGGGTCACCAGATACTGATGATGGAGGAGACGGGCGGTCACCAGATACTGATGATGGAGGAGACCAGATACTGATGATGGAGGTGACGGGCGATCACCAGATACTGATGATGGAGGAGACGGGCGGTCACCAGATACTATGATGGAGGAGATGGGCGGTCACCAGATACTGATGATGGAGGAGACGGGCGATCACCAGATACTGATGATGGAGGAGACCAGATACTGATGATGGAGGTGACGGGCGATCACCAGATACTGATGATGGAGGAGACGGGCAGTCACCAGATACTGATGATGGAGGAGACCAGATACTGATGATGGAGGTGACGGGCGATCACCAGATACTGATGATGGGGGGGTCACCAGATACTGATGATGGAGGGGACAGGCAGTCACCAGATACTGATGATGGAGGTGACGGGCGATCACCAGATACTGATGATGGGGGGGGGGGGGTCACCAGATACTGATGATGGAGGAGACCAGATACTGATGATGGAGGTGACGGGCGATCACCAGATACTGATGATGGGGGGGGTCACCAGATACTGATGATGGAGGGGACGGGCAGTCACCAGATACTGATGATGGAGGGGACGGGCGGTCACCAGATACTGATGATGGAGGGGACGGGCGGTCACCAGATACTGATGATGGAGGAGACGGGCGGTCACCAGATACTGATGATGGAGGAGACGGGCGATCACCAGATACTGATGATGGGGGGGGTCGGTCACCAGATACTGATGATGGAGGGGACGGGCAGTCACCAGATACTGATGATGGGGGGGGTCACCAGATACTGATGATGGAGGAGACGGGCGGTCACCAGATACTGATGATGGAGGTGACGGGCGATCACCAGATACTGATGATGGGGGGGGGGGGGTCACCAGATACTGATGATGGAGGGGACGGGCAGTCACCAGATACTGATGATGGGGGGGGGGGGTCACCAGAGACTGATGATGGAGGAGACCAGATACTGATGATGGAGGTGATGGGCGGTCACCAGATACTGATGATGGAGGGGACGGGTGGTCACCAGATACTGATGATGGAGGAGACCAGATACTGATGATGGAGGTGATGGGCGGTCACCAGATACTGATGATGGAGGGGACGGGTGGTCACCAGATACTGATGATGGAGGAGACCAGATACTGATGATGGAGGAGACGGGCGATCACCAGATACTGATGATGGGGGGGACGGGCGATCACCAGATACTGATGATGGGGGGGACGGGCGATCACCAGATACTGATGATGGAGGGGACGGGCGGTCACCAGATACTGATGATGGAGGGGACGGGCGGTCACCAGATACTGATGATGGAGGGGACGGGCAGTCACCAGATACTGATGATGGAGGGGACGGGCAGTCACCAGATACTGATGATGGAGGTGACGGGCGGTCACCAGATACTGATGATGGAGGAGACAGGCGGTCACCAGATACTGATGATGGAGGTGACGGGCAGTCACCAGATACTGATGATGGAGGGGACGGGCAGTCACCAGATACTGATGATGGAGGTGACGGGCGGTCACCAGATACTGATGATGGAGGAGACCAGATACTGATGATGGGGGGGGGGGGGGGTCACCAGATACTGATGATGGAGGTGACGGGCGGTCACCAGATACTGATGATGGAGGTGACGGACGGTCACCAGATACTGATGATGGAGGTGACGGGCGGTCACCAGATACTGATGATGGAGGTGACGGGCGGTCACCAGATACTGATGATGGAGGTGACGGGCGGTCACCAGATACTGATGATGGAGGAGACGGGCGGTCACCAGATACTGATGATGGAGACCAGATACTGATGATGGAGGTGACGGGCGATCACCAGATACTGATGATGGGGGGGGGGGTCACCAGATACTGATGATGGAGGGGACGGGCAGTCACCAGATACTGATGATGGGGGGGGGGTCACCAGATACTGATGATGGAGGTGACGGGCGGTCACCTGATACTGATGATGGAGGAGACGGGCAGTCACCAGATACTGATGATGGAGGGGACGGTCGCTCACCAGATACTGATGATGGAGGAGACGGGCGGTCACCAGATACTGATGATGGAGGAGACGGGCGGTCACCAGATACTGATGATGGAGGAGACGGGCGGTCACCAGATACTGATGATGGAGGGGACGGGCAGTCACCAGATACTGATGATGGAGGGGACGGGCAGTCACCAGATACTGATGATGGAGGGGACGGGCAGTCACCAGATACTGATGATGGAGGGGACGGGCGATCACCAGATACTGATGATGGGGGGGACGGGCGGTCACCAGATACTGATGATGGAGGGGACGGGCGGTCACCAGATACTGATGATGGGGGGGGGGGGTCACCAGATACTGATGATGGAGGAGACGGGCGATCACCAGATACTGATGATGGAGACGGGCGGTCACCAGAGACTGATGATGGAGGAGACCAGATACTGATGATGGAGGTGATGGGCGGTCACCAGATACTGATGATGGAGGGGACGGGTGGTCACCAGATACTGATGATGGAGGAGACCAGATACTGATGATGGAGGTGATGGGCGGTCACCAGATACTGATGATGGAGGGGACGGGTGGTCACCAGATACTGATGATGGAGGAGACCAGATACTGATGATGGAGGGGACGGGCAGTCACCAGATACTGATGATGGAGGAGATGATGGAGGAGACAGGCGGTCACCAGATACTGATGATGGAGGAGACCAGATACTGATGATGGGGGGGGGTCACCAGATACTGATGATGGAGGTGACGGGCGGTCACCAGATACTGATGATGGAGGTGACGGGCGGTCACCAGATACTGATGATGGAGGTGACGGGCGGTCACCAGATACTGATGATGGAGGAGACAGGCGGTCACCAGATACTGATGATGGAGGAGACCAGATACTGATGATGGAGGAGACGGGCGATCACCAGATACTGATGATGGGGGGGACGGGCGATCACCAGATACTGATGATGGAGGGGACGGGCGGTCACCAGATACTGATGATGGAGGTGACGGGCGATCACCAGATACTGATGATGGAGGGGACGGGCGGTCACCAGATACTGATGATGGAGGGGACGGGCGGTCACCAGATACTGATGATGGAGGAGACGGGCGGTCACCAGATACTGATGATGGAGGAGACGGGCGGTCACCAGATACTGATGATGGAGGGGACGGGCAGTCACCAGATACTGATGATGGAGGTGACGGGCGGTCACCAGATACTGATGATGGAGGAGACAGGCGGTCACCAGATACTGATGATGGAGGAGACCAGATACTGATGATGGAGGTGACGGGCGGTCACCAGATACTGATGATGGAGGTGACGGACGGTCACCAGACACTGATGATGGAGGTGACGGGCGGTCACCAGATACTGATGATGGAGGTGACGGGCGGTCACCAGATACTGATGATGGAGGTGACGGGCGGTCACCAGATACTGATGATGGAGACCAGATACTGATGATGGAGGTGACGGGCGATCACCAGATACTGATGATGGGGGGGGGGTCACCAGATACTGATGATGGAGGGGACGGGCAGTCACCAGATACTGATGATGGGGGGGGGGTCACCAGATACTGATGATGGAGGAGACGGGCGGTCACCAGATACTTATGATGGAGGTGACGGGCGGTCACCTGATACTGATGATGGAGGAGACGGGCAGTCACCAGATACTGATGATGGAGGGGACGGTCGCTCACCAGATACTGATGATGGAGGAGACGGGCGGTCACCAGATACTGATGATGGAGGAGACGGGCGGTCACCAGATACTGATGATGGAGGAGACGGGCGGTCACCAGATACTGATGATGGAGGGGACGGGCAGTCACCAGATACTGATGATGGAGGGGACGGGCAGTCACCAGATACTGATGATGGAGGGGACGGGCAGTCACCAGATACTGATGATGGAGGGGACGGGCGATCACCAGATACTGATGATGGGGGGGGACGGGCGGTCACCAGATACTGATGATGGAGGGGACGGGCGGTCACCAGATACTGATGATGGGGGGGGGGGTCACCAGATACTGATGATGGAGGAGACGGGCGATCACCAGATACTGATGATGGAGACGGGCGGTCACCAGAGACTGATGATGGAGGAGACCAGATACTGATGATGGAGGTGATGGGCGATCACCAGATACTGATGATGGAGGGGACGGGTGGTCACCAGATACTGATGATGGAGGAGACCAGATACTGATGATGGAGGGGACGGGCAGTCACCAGATACTGATGATGGAGGTGACGGGCGGTCACCAGATACTGATGATGGAGGAGACAGGCGGTCACCAGATACTGATGATGGAGGAGACCAGATACTGATGATGGGGGGGGGGGGTCACCAGATACTGATGATGGGGGGGTCACTAGATACTGATGATGGGGGGGGGGTCACCAGATACTGATGATGGGGGGGTCACTAGATACTGATGATGGGGGGGGTCACCAGATACTGATGATGGAGGGGGGTCACCAGATACTGATGATGGGGGGGTCACCAGATACTGATGATGGGGGGTCACCAGATACTGATGATGGGGGGGTCACCAGATACTGATGATGGGGGGGTCACCAGATACTGATGATGGGGGGGTCACCAGATACTGATGATGGGGGGGTCACCAGATACTGATGATGGGGGGGTCACCAGATACTGATGATGGGGGGGTCACCAGATACTGATGATGGGGGGGTCACCAGATACTGATGATGGGGGGGTCACCAGATACTGATGATGGGGGGGTCACCAGATACTGATGATGGGGGGGTCACCAGATACTGATGATGGGGGGGTCACCAGATACTGATGATGGGGGGGTCACCAGATACTGATGATGGGGGGGTCACCAGATACTGATGATGGGGGGGTCACCAGATACTGATGATGGGGGGTCACCAGATACTGATGATGGGGGGTCACCAGATACTGATGATGGGGGGGTCACCAGATACTGATGATGGGGGGGTCACCAGATACTGATGATGGGGGGGTCACCAGATACTGATGATGGGGGGGTCACCAGATACTGATGATGGGGGGTCACCAGATACTGATGATGGGGGGGTCACCAGATACTGATGATGGGGGGGTCACCAGATACTGATGATGGGGGGTCACCAGATACTGATGATGGGGGGGTCACCAGATACTGATGATGGGGGGGTCACCAGATACTGATGATGGGGGGGTCACCAGATACTGATGATGGGGGGGTCACCAGATACTGATGATGGGGGGGTCACCAGATACTGATGAGGGGGGGTCACAGCATCGCCTCTCCCTTCCTCAGACTTCTGCACAGTCCTGCACTCAGTAATGGAGCTGAGGACAGCCCGGATGTGTATATACGGACCGCACACCGCCCGGGCTCCGCATACGGACACGTCCCCTCCGCACAGCACTCACCTGGGGCTCCTGGGGCCGTTACACCCTCCGCTCCCCACACTCAGCCTCAGAGCTCAAGCAGCAGACAAAGCTAAACATGGCCGGACCTAGGACCCTGGGGGTTGAGGAGGAGCCGACGCCGGAAGTTCTCAGTGCTTCACTATTAGCTTCCCTCTCGGGTATGAGCCATAACGTGAGACTGAAAAAAACAAATAGCACTAGATATATGAAGCCGGCACCGAGCGACCACCCGGCCCCACAGCCCAGCAGCCGCGCACTGGACCCTGCAGAAAGCTGGTACCAGATGGACGGAACTCCTCCTGTCATTTTGTGTTTCCATCGGGAAGACTTCAAGCATGCGCACAGGGAAGATCTCGCCTCTTCACTGATTGGTCGGTTCTCCCCTTATCTCAACCTGCAGCCAATCAACTTTCGAGCTTCTCCATTCCTATTGGCTGCTGCTCCACCATTTTTAAACCTGGAATCCTCTCCTCCGCCATACTACATCCGGGCACCGGAATGATTAGGAACTCCTGGAAGTAGGTAGAAAATGCGAGAAGGGAGACATTATGCGGTGCACACTTCCTGTTTCCTAGCAACAAAAGGAAGTGTTTGTTGTTCAGAGAGATGATATAAGAGATGTGGAGCTGATCGCTCGGGCCGGGCCCCTCACCCGCCGGCTCCGGGGGCATCACCGAGGGGACAAAGGAGGGCGGCAGAGCCTGGAGCTGACACCGCTGCGCCCGGACCCATGGTGAGTGCGCCCTCCATTGTCCCCAGTACACCTGGGCTGCTGTGTGGTGACGTCATAGCCCGACGTCATAACAACGGACTGGAGGTCTGACGTAACGGACAGCCCTGATACAATCCCCCTCTGCCCCCGATATAATCCCCCCCGCCCCTGATACAATCCCCCTCTGCCCCCCATATAATCCCCCTCTGCCCCCTATATAATCTGCCTTTGATATAATCCCCCTCTGCCCCCTATATAATAATCCCCTCTGCCCCCCATATAATCCCCTCTGCCCCCCATATAATCCCCCCCTCTGCCCCCCATATAATCCCCCCTCTGCCCCCATATAATCCCCCCCCTCTGCCCCCCATATAATCCCCCCCTCTGCCCCCCATATAATCCCCCCCTCTGCCTCTGATATAATCCCCCTCTGTCCCCAATATAATCCCCCTCTGTCCCCAATATAATCCCCCTCTGCCCCCTATATAATAATCCCCCTCTGCCCCTATATAATAATCCCCCTCTGCCCCCGATAT